>NC_133327.1:116832830-117136580 GCF_042186555.1 Aquarana catesbeiana
GAGAGATGATTCTGAGAGAATACTAGCAGTGACATAATAAAGACCACATGAAATGGATCCATAAACCCTCACATTTCAAAGTTTGCTTTCTATCTGCAAAATGAAGATAAGCCTTTCTCCAAACTACACCTAAAATATACTTCTCCAATATAGGTTTTATCATAATATATAAGATATATATTTATATGCTTTGTAAATATGTAATACACAGCTGGACAAATACCAAAAGGCCATGTGCCTAACAAGTTAGTTTGCCTTTTTTTTTTTTTTTAAAAAGGTGAAATGCAATCATTGTACACTTTTTCTGGCCAAGTCCACATTAGAAATCAAGGATGTAAAATTAACTTTTTGTAAACAGTAAATTACCATTTTTGGGTATTTTTTTTTCACTTATGGCATTTTCATATTCTTAAAGTTTCTACTGCGCCCGATCAAGAATGATCCAACGTTGCTAGTTGATGTGTGAAATATAAAGCAGTGAACAGTCCACAGGGAACTGTAGCTATAGACTGACCCCATGGCATTACAAAAAGAACATTTCTAGTAGGGCACATTCAGAAACTCATACAGCTATAATAGGTTAGGTAATCAATACCTTTTACCAAAAAAAAAAAAAAAAATTCACGCCCCAGCTTTACTGTATCAAATTTCACAAAGTTAAGGCTAAAGTCTCTACTACTGTGGATAGCAGCACATGCCTCTCTCAAACAGTGACAGTTGATGCCTATACTGGACTGTCAAGCTCCTGAGTTTTTTATGATTTTGTCCACCACTGTAATAACATAATAGAAAGCTACC
Source organism: Aquarana catesbeiana (assembly GCF_042186555.1). Taxonomy (NCBI): domain Eukaryota; kingdom Metazoa; phylum Chordata; class Amphibia; order Anura; family Ranidae; genus Aquarana; species Aquarana catesbeiana. The sequence continues at coordinate 116,833,629 of NC_133327.1, forward strand.
TGAGCTACTGGCCATACAATGCTTAAAATACTGCAATCACAATAATGAAAAAATTGACTCTGTACTTAAAGCAGAAGTAAACTGTTACATTCCTGGCAGGTGGCGGGAATGTAACTGTCACATTAATTGTGCTCTCAACCAAACCGTCAAACCATCCAAATGGCTGGAGCCATAACTGATCACATGTGCTGCATTCATAACAGTTGAAGATTAAACATAGGCCAAGATGGCAGATTCCTTGGCTGAAAACAATAGGAGGGTTTACTTGCACTTTCATTCAAAATTTAGAAATTCCACTTAGGCTTCCTGTAAGCCCCATTTTACACAAAAGTTGACCTATTCGAGGCTTCCAACTGAAGGATTATCTGCTATTCCGGAAAAAATCCATCCTTTTACACTACAGCTTGTATGAGAAATTATCACATTTCTGAAGATTCAAACTAATATAACCTCTAGACGGAACGGTAGATTGCTTATTAAACACAATAACTCATTGATGCGGTTAAATACATTTTTGCAACAAAGACAACACATTCAATTTGTAAACAAGGTTTCCAGGAATCCTCCTTTCCTCTGCTTAAGTAAATTGGGTCACTGCCTCTCCTGAAAGCCTGAAGAGAATTTGATGTAAAAATGATAGGCAGCCCATCTCACTCAGGATGCCTGACTGTGTGTCCTTAGTACTGAGTATTACAACAGTGGGACTGATCAGGAGATTACAGGAAAGGCAAAAACACACTTACCACTCATTCGGAAATATTGGCGCAAGGGCACACTAAATTCCTCATCTCATAAACTGCAGAACCAATTCAGGTAAGATTTAGGTTTACTAAACTTTATTTGTTTGCTAACATTTTTGCCAACTTGATGGGCATTGATTTTGTCCTCCCACCAAAGCTAGGGGTTTCGTTTTTAAGTCAAAAGCAGGCTAACATCCCTACCAGGTAAAATTAAGCCTATATGAAGCAAAATCAGAGGCTACCAATGCTGTCACTCTGAAAACAATTTCCTGGATGTGTCTCGCTGACATGGAAGAAAGTGAGCTCAGGCCTGCACATTGTTCTGGGTCAGTTATGTAAAAGACAAATGTCATTTTGTTGTCCAGTTAGGCAAACAAGACACAGACCAACTCCTTAAACATAGACATTTACCCAACAATGTCCCCACACTGCTGGAGCCTTGGCCAAAGGGTTTCTGGAAATGGAGGCTTATGTGACTTCATAACTTCAAGCCTAAACTCTGATACTTGGGGAGGGGGGGTGTTCTATGACATAATTTCTCTGCAGAAGCCCTGGAACATGGTTGGATATGTATACCTGCCTGGACAATGTCACTTTGCCCTTATTGTCTCTTTAAAGTAGGATTCCAACAGCCAAGCAACCTCCATAAAAAAAAGAAAAAAAAAAAGAAAGAAGAGGGGGTCAGTATGTACATCACCCATACATGCATGTCTGCCTTGCAGTAATGTGGTGCCATTCATTTTGAATGAAATTGTGGAAATCATGTCATAAGCATTATTCTATTTACTTGAGTTAAATATGACTGAAGTTAACGTTCCTGATACAAAACCTCATCTATAGTCTGATAATAAACATCACAATGAATCACCAATTATCACACCCCCCTTTTTTTTGGGTGTATTGCAACAGTTTATTTCCTCTAAAGAAGATATACCAAGGTACATGTTTTGCTCTTCTGTACCATGCTATCCTGCACACGTGCCTTACATTAATTTTTTTCTGTTTTTAAACACACAATCTGATCAGTTAGGTTATACTGATTAAACGTTTTAAACCCCTGACCAAACCATCACTCTGTCTTTCATAAAATTTTAAATTGTGGATGGACGTCATTGTAGACATTTTAAAGCCCATGGAGCCTGAATCTGGGAGTCATGCTGCAGGTGAATCAATAGCTTAGACACTAAGGGGCTGATTTACCAAAACCGGAGAGTGCAAAATCTGGTGCAGCTCTGCAGAGAAACCAATCAGCTTCCAGTTTTTTTTTTTTGCGTCAAAGCTTAATTGAATAAGCTGAATTTAGAAGTGGATTGGCTACCACGCACAACTGCACTAGATTTTACACTCTTCAGTTTTCAATAAATCAACCCTTAAGCATTCGACTTCACTACTCTCAAAGTGCATGGAGCACATAAGTTTTACTAAAGAGGTTGTTCAATTTGTAAAATGTATGACTGATGAAGGTGAACACACGTTCACTTTGAATACCAAATCATGTGTGAAAGAAATGGAGAATGGGATGTACTAGGATTTTTGCTAGCACATAATTGGTTGACTGAAGTGAACATAGCTTCATCGTATCTATTACGCTCAATTAACACTTTGCTAAGTAAAGAGTCTATTCCTTTTGTTAATCAACCCACAGGCTTCACAAATAAAAAAAAAAAAAAAAATCTTACTGTAAAAATAAGTGAATGGACAAAAATGTATAACCTTCAACGAATACTTGTTTTCTTTTAAACAAAACTGAAAGGGATGTCTCTAGCTAAGCTCCAAATCATCTACATTGATTTTCCATGGTCAGGGTGGGTTCACACATATGTGATGCAGGAACCAGCTCGATTCCTGTGCAGGTTCCCGCATCGCATGTCACTCGCAGGCAGTTCCCACTGCGAACCACTGCAGGTGTCAATAGAAAGTTAATGAAACCCCCAGATCAGTTCACAGTGCAAACTGTCAAATGGTACAGGAATTGGATTGCATGAGTGTGAACACCCATGCGATCCGATTCCAGTGCGGACTAAAAAAAAGGGTCTTACCATTTTGGTGCCAGTGTGATTTCTGCCAGTTTGTATGACTGAATTTGCATCGCAGACATTGCATGTGATCTGCACAGCAATGCGGTGCGAATCACATGTGAGGTCTATGTTCGCAGTGTGAATCCAAGACATAGCCAGAGGTGATGGCCTCAGACCCGTCGCGACAGGACAGGTAAAACAAGCAATTGCTTGGGGCCCTGAGCTGGCCTGGGGACCCAGCCGCACTGCCGCTTCCTATAAGCTGCAGCCTGTAGTGTGGCCAAGCTCCTCTTCCTTCCTCCGGCAGTTCGCGCGGTACAGGACTCAAAACAAGGCTCGAAAACAGCAGTTTTAGATAATTTGCACATGTTTGTGAGAACTGAAAAATGTTAATGTGAGTGTGCGTGTTTTAAGTATGTTGGATTTAGTTATTGTGCACTTTTTTAAAGTATATTTGATTTTATGGTACAGTGGTGTTTTTTTGCAAATGTTCATTGTTGAAAGTGTTCAATTTTTATGCAACAGCAGTATTTGCACTGTAAACCTTTTTTATTTATATAAAGTGTTGGTGAACTTAAACTGTATCGCTATGCTGTGATTCCTGTAGGCTTTGCGTGCGTGTGTGGTGGTGGTGGTGGTGGGGGGGGACGGGACCCTCCATGTCCATTTTGCTTGGGGCCACCAAATTCCTTCAAACGGCCCTGGATGGCCTCCACCATGGTTAGTTGTGCTCTGGTGAATTGGCATCAACATACCACTGTCTTGCTGGTTAATGCAAGAGGCCAAAAAGATGCCAGCTTCTAAAAGCCATGCTTATTTAGAATATGGTGGCTGTCATGGGAAGTGCATCATATCTTCACAGCTACAACTGGAAGAAGAGGCAAGCTTATGTAAAGAGCCCCCTTTTAGATCTGCTAAAAATTACACGTTCCATTATAGTAAAATCAAAATGTGTAGGAAGAGTACTGAAAAGTAACGTTATTAAAAACTGTTCAAATTCAAGACAGCTAATGCTCTCTTTAGAGCATGTAGCTCTTTAAATTTAATACACCGCTGGGGGACTTTTTCTCTGCAAGTCACAATCACTCTGTAAACTTCAAAACACACAGATAAACAAGCTGAAGTGGTGTAAAATAAAATCGGCTTTAGCATGCTTTTTCTTTGGAATGCTGCATGTATATTACAAAAAAAGGTTTTAACAGACTAGACCTGACACCTGAAGACAAAAAAAAAAAAAAAAAATTACTAATTGGCAGGTGGAACCTAAACCCCACAGGAACTTTTTAATCACTCTAGTAGCCCAACATTACACCTTCTTGCTGAGAATCTGCAGCAAACTGAAGTCACGTTGCTGCAAACAGCCAGCAACAAGCTAATGTCAGGCAACAAAGCAATTAAACGTTACCATACTGGCTTATCTGAATTTGAAATGTGCACTGTAAGAGGTTCTTCTAACAAAAAGGACATGGAATTTGCATTTTGATTTCTATAGAATGTAATAAGAAGATTAGGGAGTCACCCTCACAAATATATTGGACAACAGATAAAACAATGTATGACAGGATACAAGAGGTTGGTGTGTGGTTGCTTTTTCTTGCCAAAGATCATTTTCTATAAATCAGGTGCATCATAGTAAATTTGAAATCATATCACTAACCCTTGTAATGAAGTCAAGAAAACTGACAGACTTAAGGGTTAGAAATTCTCTTACAACCAAAGTTCCCCTCGTGCCATCCCAGTGCCTCCCACCCACCCTACCCAGCCCAAAACACATGAACACATAACTTAGCAATGAACACACTTGATACAAGTGATCTATATGCAGAAGCTCCGGCAAGTTAACCAAACAGAACCATAGCTGCCATAAAACTACAACCATTCTCCTACCCTCCAAAAGCCAGAGAACAGTTAGCACAATTAACAGTCAAATCTCAAGTCTATAGCTTCATCTAAGCTTTTGTCATCGTGAGGACTGGCAGCTAAAAATGTTGCTACGGGTGATCCCGCAACGTTAATGACACTTGCGCTTGTGCTGGCGTTCCGCACTGCAATGCTTGTCACATTAATGCCCAAGGTAAGCCGGGTCTGCTCTAAAGCCTTCTCTGGCACTGCAAACGCCTCCAACTTCTTCTCTCCGTTTGCCATGTAAGAGTTTTGGCAGCCACGGCAAATACAGTCAAGACAAGCCTTGCGATTTGAGTAGCAAGGACAGCGCTGGCCTCGGCATGTTAGAACACTTGGATTCTGAGTAGCACGTCCACATTTACAACCTTTCTTCTCTGGTGGTTTCTTATACACAGTTTTTGTTGGGCTCCCAGGAATCAAATTATTGCTGGGGATCTTCTCCTTAACCTTGTCTTTTGTTTTTAGTAAAGGGGGTTTGGTTTTTGGATGTGTTTTCTTATGCATGTGCTCTGGGTTCTTCTTTAGGGTTTTATTTGAAAGAAGAATGGTCTTGCTGATTTTGGATGAGCTACCCCCATTTGGGACAGTGACAATGGGCTGCAAAAAGTTCCTGTTTTCCCGAGTCAGTAGAAAAGGAGTCGGGGTACCCAACGCTGGTCCAAGTATGATGCTGGAGATTGGAAGTGGCAGAACCTTTTCGCTGTCACTTTCTGAGCGTGAACGCTTCCGGTTTGTTTTCACCATTTTTAGGGTCGCAGCTGTACAAGACACACCATGTGATGGAACGTGACTGTCAGACAATAAAACAGTGTGTGTGAGAGGCTGAGGGCAGAGATCCAGGAAAGTGCCATTTGATACTGAAGTGTCCAGACTATGCTGTAGGTCACAGTCAGTAACCTCTGCACCGGAAACTGTCTCTAAGCTCTGAAGAACTTCCTCTACGCTAAGTAGCAATGGGTCACCACTTTTCAGGTCATCATTATAACTACATATATCAAGTCCAGCAGCACAAAGCTCACTGGTAGAAACTGGGTCACAGACAGTCTCCAAGCTTCCTGATAAATCTTCTGTTTTAATATCAACAGCTGTGCAACAAAGGTCAATGGGACTAGGACTCTCAGGAGAGGGAATATTTACAGCAAGTTCAGTTTCAGATAATCCATTACAGTTCGGTAAACCATTAGTAATTGAGCATTTTGTCTCTAGCTCTGGTGTATCTTGAGTGATGTGACAGACATTGGCTTCAGTCTCTGTAATCAGTTCTGAATTGGGAAGTAAGGGGGACTGAGAAGGACACAGTGGTGACGGGGGCTCTGAGGGGTTAGCATGGTCTTCTTCGGGTGAGGGTTCTTCCACAGGCTCTTCAGGAAGAAATGCAGCGATGTCGGCGGAGCACTCCAAAGTATTTAATAAGTCTTGTGCCAGAGGGGTATGAGTGATATACTCACATAGTTTTTTATAGCAGCTCACCAGGATGCCCAACTGCTTGTTCTCCTCAAACTGATCATAGTCCTTACACCAGCTGCAGGAGGGCTTCATCATCATCTTTTTTCCTTTGCACTGCTTGCAAACATAATGCTGGCAAGTAGAATTGATTGGAGCTATAGGATCTTCAAGCAAATTTCCTGGGGAAAAAAAAAAAAAGGAAGGATTATCTCAATATTTTTTTTTACAAGAGTTGAACGGTTCATTACAAATTATTTTGACCAAGAACATATACATTTATAGTCAAACACCGAGGCTGTGCTAAGAAAACATTCTAACCTGCAGAGCAGACCTCTGTCACCGCATAGTTCTGCTAAATAAAAAAGTGCCAATATATGTAAAGTCACATCCTGCAAGTTTGTGTACATGAGCATTTGAAATGAGTTTAAAGTCAGTGTGAGTGCACAGCGTTCCATAATATCCACTGCGCAATTCAAACATTGCACTCAATATCAGTGAAAAAAGCCTCAAAATTTCAAAAGCAAAAACTGCTACTTCCCATTATACACTAGGCCTTACAGTAAGTACTCCCTGCACTCTGCAATGCAAAATGAGGACTTGAGTGTACAAAGTAAGCTCCCATCATAAAGTGCTGCAACAGGTCAATATACTTAGAAATACAGGGGAAAAAAAAATATTGGTGCCCCCCCAGGAACATAGTGGGTCAACTGAAATGCCAATTCCAGCAAGTGAAATTCAAATATTACAAAGACAAATGGACAGAGGGGAAAAAAAAGTGCCACAAGTCTGTACCCATGATAACTGTTATTAAAGCTTTTAAAGAAAATTCTAAGTACATTTGTAATACAGACTTTTTTTATTCCATCACTTTCTCCCCACAGTGCACTCAGACATTAGCAGAGTTTATCCACAGGCTTTGTCAGTGTATGGATGGCTGCACACACATTGTTGTGTCTGTGAACTGACTAGAGTATCAAGTCAACAGCACTGACCCAGCTCTCTGCAGTTCTGCATCACAAACAGCCACTCCCACTAGCTGATGTACACAGGAAACTCAACAAATGCAGAACTAGCTGTTAGGATTTTGTAACCAAACATCTGATGCATACAATGTGGAAACAGAATAAGGGAAAAAAAAACCCAGACAGGCACTTACACCGCATATATAGGTAGATCTAAAGGGAATTGTACAACAACATAGTAAACAGTAAGCTTAAAAGTCCTCCAGTGAAAGAAACAGAGGCTGCCATTGCTGACTAATCTGCAAATATTCCAGTTCCTCGACTATCATGGTGATCCACTACCTTCAATATTTTGAGTCAGGAACCTTAAACAAGTCTGCATTCCAGAAATTGACTTCAAGCATTTCTAAATGCAAACCCTTTTTTATTAAAATAATAAAATATGTTATACTCACCTGCACAGAGCAGCCCTGAACCTCTTCTTCTGGGGATTCCCTGCCAGCGATCTTGGCTCCTCCTCTTCTGTGTATGCACCCTAGAAAGCCGCTTGCTATGGGAGCAGACGTGTGGGCACACACAGCATGGCTCGGCCCCGCCTCTCGCTACTCTCAGTGTAGTGCAGAGAAAGCAGGGAGAGGTCGAGAGATAACCGGCAGGGGGGCACAGCGTTGGATCAATGCAAGACTCAGGTAAGCATTTGGGAAGGGTGGCACAGCATGTGGCCATTTTTTTTTTTTTTACCTTAAAGTGGATGTAAACCCTCACATATACCATGTAAAGTGAACAGCCTCAGATGATACACAGAGATGAAACAAATCTCCCTACATAAGTTTTACATATATATCTGCCGTCTTCAACTTGCTACATTCTTTAGAAAGTACACATTGTTTTAGAAATGTTTTCTTCCTGTTCGGGGGGGGGGGGGGGGTCTATAAAACAGGTACTAGCAAAGACCATTAGATTCTCAAGCCATAAAAGCCAGATGTGGCTTCTAAAGGTTTAAAGTATTGAATGTGTTAAGTCACAGTGCAAAAAAAAGTGCAAACATTCAGGAAAAATATACCTGGGCAATTTAATGCAAAAATACTGCAATGCCTTACTAACACAATAATGGCTATGCAAGATCAATTTTAGTGCACCACATGGTTCACAGCACATTACTCATAGCAATGATGCATAACATTCTCTCTACATTCTACTAAACATCTAGGAGTCTCTCATCAACAGAAGGGCCGGGAGGTGCCGATGCAAATGGATTAAACATATTAACCTTGAAAAAGGGAATCTGGCTCAGGTGTAGAATGCAGTAATCGATTTTGTTATGCATGGCATAGACGTTGCAAATTTCTTTCCTGCAACCACGGGTTCCCCCATCAACACAGACAGTGCTAACAGGGGAAACCCTCCTGCCTAAACATTGTGTTCTCCCGGTGAGGGAGCCATAGCAGCCACTAGCGATAATTGCAAGTAAGTCCAGCAGGTTGGGCGTACCCAAGTTGATCAATCAACTTGGTAGATTCACCATGCTCATACACAGTAGGAATCACCAGGACCGGCGCTGACACCACGCCGCTCCGGAGGGCCTGCGGGCAGGAGTTTTTAGGTGAGGTCGTGGCTTCGGGCCTAGTCCGCGAGGCCGGACGCGGCGGACCTTGCTGAAGCCGTGGCCTCGCCTAAAAACTCCTGCCCGCAGCTCCTCAGGACCGGCACGATGTCCATCAAAAACCCCTCGTTTCGAATCATGAATCAATTGATTTTTTTTTTTTTTTTAGAAAATCACCCAGCTCTACATATACTATGCAGTTTCTCATCAGCAATAACATGGCATTTATTGTCTGTGTCCCTTATGATGATAATGCCAGTAGATGTTATTTTTCCACTTCCTGTAACACTGTTGACTCTGCTGTGGAATCACGCAGCAGCGCTGTCACCCTGTTGATATTATATCAGCTAATAAATTTTAAGCAGATACAGCTATTTTTGTTCGCTTTTAGTGTCATACAATAGTTTTCAGTGTGCCTTGTTCACACAAGGCTAGGCCATAGAGGATATCATTTTCACTTTCATCCCTTGGGGGGGGGGGGGGGGAACGACTGTTTGTTTCCCCCATCAACACTGACTGTTAATGGGGGAATTCCTCCTGCGGAGCTATTGTGGTTCGCCCGGTGGGGGTGGGGGGGGGGGCAACCATGCTGGGAAAAAAAAAAAAAAAAAAAAAGAAGAACAGTAATTTTCGCTAGCAGCTATAGCCACTGGCAATAGTCACATCCTAAAAATACAACACACTGGTTGCACCAAAGTTGATCAATGGATTGACTTGGGTACAATTAGCCTGCCCATACATGGTTCGAATCTCGGCCTGGTCTCTGCTAAACCAGCCGAGATTCAAACAGTCTATGGCCGCCTTAGGACACAGACAGCAGGTACAGAGCAGACAAGTCTGGAAATCTGCAGCACGTCTGCGTTTTTCTACCTCACACAGGAGCTCTAAACACCACAGCTGATTTGCAGTGCATAAAAATGAATGAAGTGTCACTTTGTAACATTTCAATAAAGTTAGAAAGGAAAAAAAGAAAGGAACCCAGCACTAACAGGAAGAAACAAGGCACCATCCTCTCATACGAGGACACCAGCCTGACCCAAACAGGAAAACAAATCATTTTCCTGTGTGGGTTGTGTGAACAATTAAACCGTCGCTAACAGACGACAAATATTTTCTGCTATAATGGTCCTTTTAGCATTACAGAGGAATTCTGCCTTCCCTAATGGGTATCTTTTTTAGATCCCCTTTCTTTTTTACACTGGAGTTTTCCGTAAGAAACATACTCACACAAAATCCAGCGCTGTCCTGTTGTGTTCCACACTGGATCTACCTTTCTGAAACAGCTGTCTCTTCCTAGATCTTGTAGCCAGCCACCAAGGATGTTAGGCAATATCTACCAATCTCCCAATGCAGGTTCGACATTGTCCAGTTGCTGATACCACCTGGTATTTGTGACGTGCATATCCCAGAAGGCTTCAGAAGCAGGGTACGTCATTCTTGCCTAGCCAAAATTGGAAGCAGGGGGCAAGCTGGAGTGTTAAAGAGGATACTACAGTCAGCTTTTCAAATTGCAGCAGGTGAGGATGTAAAATATCTTGAGTAAAGGTCCGCTTTAAATCTAAGCGCACAGTGGCTTAGTGATTAGCACTGGATCAAATCCCAACCAGGACACCACCTGTATGGAATTTGATTGTTCTTCCTGTGCTTGCATGGGTCTACCCTCCGAGAAGACATGCTGGTAGGTTAGTTGGTTCTTGTCTAAACTCTACCTGTGCATATGCATGTGACATAGGGACCTTAGATCATAACCTCCTTGAGAGCAGGGACTGATGTGAATGTGCAGTGTATATTGTTAGCACTACATACAATACCTGAGAAAAAAAAACAAACAACTATGTCCCTCTTTAAAAGCGTCAGAAAAGAAAAATTTAAGGACAGATTCCATATCACTAAGATTATGGGTATACGTAAACCTGGATGTTACAACTAGGGCCAAGGTTTAAAAAAGAATGCATGGCCAGCCCTGCACAAATACACTGAGGGGAATTTATCAAAACTGGAGCAGTTCTGCATTGCAGCCGAACCCGCTTTTAGCTTTCATTTAACCTGCCTGGCGGTATGATTCTTTCGGATTTTAGGTGCTGAAAGCGGTACAATTATTTTGCATGGAAATTTGGCGTTTTATATTGTAGGTCTGTAATTCTTAACAATAACACACTTAAATCTGTCCAAACAAGAGTCTAGTAGATATCCCGGGTATGATAAAGTTTGAAACACAAAAACATAAATTATAATATAATAAACAAAAATAAATAATTAAAAAAAAAAATTAATAATAAAATAAAATTTCCCCACGATTCACTATCGCTCAATTCTGCAAGTGTTCTAATTTACTATCGCTGTTTTCTAGCTGGTCTAAAGCCACTTTTGATGTAAGGGGACACTTTTTGGTTGCTATGGACAATCTCCAGTTTCCAGGCAGAAAGAACAGTGTGTGTGTGTGTGTGTGTGTGTGTGTGTGTGTGTATATATATATATATATATATATATATATATATATATATATATATATATATATATATCATAAAACTGCATGCAGGGCATAGGACAAAGCACTGGGGACAAAAGGGATGTAAAATAATTACATACAGTACTGTAATCTGTAAGATTACAGTACTGTATGTGTTATGATTTTACACTTTTTTGAATTTGCCGCCAGGCTCCGCCCCCGTGCGTCGCGCCACTCGCAGGGAACGGAGCCTGGCACGGAGAGGCTTCGGAGGAGGACGGAGCCCGCAGACACAGCAGGGGACATCGCAGGATCCCGGGGACAAGGTAAGTAAAGCCACACCAGGATCCTGCGATGTAATCCCGAGTGTGGCTCGGGGTTACCGCTAATGGTCCTGAATTTTAATCCCGAGCCACACTCGGGAAAACCGCCAGGGAGGATACAAAGCCGACTGGGTGCAATGCACAGCTGCTCCAGTCAGTCATACATGATGATCTACAGTATAAGTGGAGCATTTCATTAAAGATAACATTCTAGACATGGTATACTTTTCCATAGTTACATGGGTCCAGCATGCACTCGTGTAATTGTACCTGGCTGATGCTCCTAGAAGCTAAATCTCCACTTACTTCCATGTTAAGGGCTGAGCAGTCGGCCTGATGTTGTGTGAACACAGGAGGTTGGCTGCTTGGCATGTTTGGGCACCATTCAAAAGAATACTACTGAATTTTCAGAGCATGCTCTGATTGAATGAGGTGAAAAGCGTGACAATACTGCCCCACCTTGTCCAATCACAGAACGATTTGCATTCATTTAGAGAATGCAAAGCATTCTCTGAATGGGGCCCATGGTGAGCAGCTGAACTCCAGTGTTCAGTAAGGAGCGCAGCTGTTTGGTGTGGGACCCAGAAGCATGTGGAAATCACTGGAGTATTGGTGTTTACTTCAGTGATTTCCAGCTACTAGAGGCATTGGCCAGGTATGGTAGATAGAGTGAAACTGGTCCAGTCTGAACCAATGTAACCTATAGCCATACCTGGAATTATTCTTTAAACCAAAGCTACATTCACACCTGTGTTTTGGCCTGATCGTGTGTACCTGGGAATTCACTGTGGGAGGCAGTCTCATTGAAAGCATGGAGAGGCAGCTGGCTCCCACAGCTCATTGTGGCTGCTTGCAAGTAATCGCTGTGAGGTGGTCACCTACGAGTGTCGGCCCCGAATGTAGACTGTCTGCGTCCAGGTCCAAAAACTCACTGGTAATCGCCCAGCACACCGGTTACATGCAAGCGGCCGCATTTAGCTTCAGGAGCCTCCCACATCTAATCGCCAAGGCTCTCGCAGATGTATGCAGTCAGGCCAAAACACAGGTGTGAATGAAAGGAGCACCTAACAGTTCTGAAATCCCCCCTGGGCTCACCGCAAACACAGCAGGCCAAGGCCTGTCTGAAGAAAGGCAGCATCTTGCAGATCTCGGCTGAAGCTTGTGGGTCCCCAGAGTCGTAGTTCAGCACCAGTCGGCTTGCTGCGATGTACAGAGTGGTGGCATTCACTGGGTTCATTGCAGACTCCTTATACTGCGGGCTCCAGCATACAGAAAATCAATGCAATTTTTTTTTTGTTATATATCCATTCAGAAGGGAGGCAGAAGTACAGGTCAGGGTGCAGAATCCCACCAAGGCAATGAAATAATCCCAGAACAGGAAGATAAAATTAGTGCATGAAAATTAAAAAGCATGCTCCTGATCTCCAGAATAGGTTCTCCTCATCCACAAACCTCCAAAAAAAAAAAAAAATCGATGGGATAATCCAAGCACCCTCCCCCCCTCAGTCATCAAACAAGGGGTCCTTCTAATGATCCAGTTTTTTAGGGAGGGGAGGGCTCCAGAGCTCACATGTCCCAGGGAGGGACGGTGGGGGTAGAGGAAATGACAGGATCCAGGGGTCAGCCTAGGAGCCGGCACACGATTTCAGGACAGCGGGGGCTTCGGAGCATCCATAGAGATCAATGGACATCACATAGTTCCTGGGTGCACTGGTTACCATGGAGACGCTGAGGCCTGCACCTTACCCCCAGGTCATTGTCTCTGGGGGGAGAGGGGGGCTGGGGTGCCCCGAATTCACAGGCTGAGTGCTGGCCGGGTCCTCCTCTCCATCGGGCGGCTCCAGGGCTCACATGGAGATCGGCCTGTCACAGTCCACAGATCCAGGGCCTACCCCACAACTCTAGGCCGCGCTCCGCTCCGTCCCGGCTCTTCCGTTCTCCGGCTCCTCTGCAGCCCCGGGTGACAGGAAGCGACTGCGGCCTGCACTGCCAGCACGGAGCCTACAAAGAGTCTTCCAGGGAGCGCCGCGGCCCAGATAACCGGAGGAAGGAGGTGGTCTCCGGAGGGCCGGGAGGGGGGGGGGGTCTCTCTTCTCGCCGGTATTATGTGTGAAGGGAAGGAGGGAGGAAAGGGGGGGAGGGGTTGGTTTGGTTTGCTGGTTTCTCTCGCGCACGCGCCTGGCCTCCCTCACTCTCGCTCCGGTGAGGCGCGCGACCAGTGGCGGGAAGTCGAAACAGACCACAGACGGCCGTATGCGTGCGCGAGGACCGTCCACCGCGCCTGCGCACTCCGGACGTGCTTGTGACTGACAAGGAAGAAGTGGAGTGGGTAGAGGGCGTGCCCAGAAGTGTTTGATCAATAAGCATGGTCACGCGTGCGTAGAAATAAGGAGGGGCGGAGCGAGGGACTGGGCGGGGATTTTGGGGGGGCATTGTTGTCTAGGAGGAGTTGCGTGCGGGAGTACCGCGCATGCGCTCTGTTTGGTTATCTAAGGTCTGTGTAGCTGCGTAGGCTAAGGAGATCATTCCAGTTTTGCAGTCGGTGAGCAGGAGAAAGATAGAGCTGAGGCTGAGCTAATGTTGCAGCTCCCGGCACCCTGGAGGGTCACACAGGGCTCACATTCCCCCCTTAGCACGTATGGAGACGTTAGTGAAGCTGTGCTGACTTCCACCATCCAATTCTGTGCATAGAATTTTTTTTTTTATACTTATCTTGCACATGATTGGGTATTCTTTGCAGAGTGAATTTTCACCTCATTCACTAAGCTACGGGAAAATTCCCTTGCAAAATGAACAGCCTATCAACTCCCTTGTGCCCTATTCTGATTCCTGAGCGGCTGGAACAGAGTGAAGGGGATTTACCAAAACCTAAATAGAATGTGGAGGAGCTGTGCATAGCAGCCTATCGGCTTCCAGCTTCAGCCTGCTCAGGTAAGCTTTGAAAATGAAAGTTCCAAGCTGATTGGCTGCCATGCACAATTGCTCCACATTCTGTCTGCTCCAGTCTTTGTAAGTTCCCCTCATAGGCTTTCATTGCCCATAGTTTCTTCATCAGGAAGGCCTGCACATCTCCCTCTTGTCCCACATATGACTGATCGTTAATTTTCTGGAATTACATCCATCTTTTCCTATTTCCCCTTAAGGGTCCATTCACATGGTGCTGCTCTGCTCCATTCAGAGAATATGTGGACCGATCCCCCGCTGAATGGACACTCCAGACCCCCAAAATCACATACGTGTTTACAACAGATCTGTAAATCTCTCGCCCACACCGACATTTGTCATGAAATTTTAAGGAATGTCAGAAACACCCTTTATGCATCCCCCTGATAGTGTGCAATGCTGAAATGTGGAGTATTGCATGTACAGCCGTGGCCAAAAGTATTGAGAATGACACAAATATTAACCACCTCCCGCCCACGCTATAGTCAAAAGATGGCTACAGCACAGGCCCTTACAACGTGGTCAGCTGTCAGCCAATGGCAGCTGATCACATGATGTAAACAGAGCTAGTAATCAGCTGTTATTTTTCCTAAAAAAAAAAAAAAAAAAAAAAGCCGATTACCGCCTTCTGTCATAGGGTCGCATCACCTGCAGACCCTGTGTTTACATGTAAATAACCTGCATTGATATGAAATAGTGGTGGCATTTATATGTAAATAGCCACAGAATGGCTGCATTGATATATAGATGCTAGATGGTAAATAGATGCGGCATTCATATGTATATCATGCTGCCCACTGGGGAGGTAAAGGGGCATGCTTGAAAGTCCTGCCTACAACTGTGGTCATTAAGGCTAACAGCCTGTTCCGCAAAGGTAAGCAACATCTCAGCAGATGTGTGAGGGTGTCATTAATTAATAATGGCACTGCTGTGTATCTACTAAAGGGCAGCATGTTTCTGTGGTGTCAGGAAAGAGATTTTGCATTTGTTTCTGACACACAAATGTGAACGCAGGCTAAATGTCTCAGTTACATTGGTGGTCAGTGTAAATCTTCTCATTATATTGGGGCTTGGTGTACAATGCTTTCATTCACACTAGTAGCTAGTGTGTAGGTTCCCTTTGCAGTACATTGGTGGTCAGTGTAAATCCCTCCTTACATTGGTGGTTACTGTGAATACTCCTATTACATTAGTGGTCCGTGTAAATCACCATTACATTGGTGGCCAGTGTAGAAACTCCTCTTTATATTGGTAATCAGTAAAAAAAATCCAAAGTTACATTTGTTTCGAATCCTCCTCTACATTGATGGTCCATGTAGAAGCCCCCTTTAGCCACTTGCCTACTGGGCACTTAAACCCCCTGCCTGCCCAATTTTCAGCGCTGTCGCACTTTGAATGACAATTGCGCAGTCATGCAACACTGTACCCAAATTACATTTTTATCATTTTTTTTACACAAATAGAGCCTTCTTTTGGTGGTATTTAATTTCTTGCTAAAAAAAAAAAAAAAACAACCGAAAATTTTGAAAAAAAACTGTTTCATAGTTTGTTATAAAATTTTGAAAATGGGTAATTTTTCTCCTTCATTGATGAGCACTGATAGGCTGCACTGATGGGTACTGATAGGCTGCAGTAATGGGCACTATTAGGCTGCCCTGATGGGCAGCACTGATCAGTGGCATTGATTGGCAGCACTGGTGGGCAAAGTGAGGTGGCACTTGTGGGCACCGATAAGGCAGCGGTGGCTCTCTGTGTGAGGGACCAATGTCCCGCTGACAGAAGCCGGTGACCTTTTTTTTTTCTCCCCTCAAGCTGTCAGCATGAGGGGAAAAAAAATGATTACCGATCTTCTGTTTACATAACGTGATCAGCTGTCATTGGCTGACAGCTGATCACATGGTAAGGGGCCAGCCCCTTACTTCGATCTGTGATCAGCCGAGTCTCATAGACTCGGTGATCACAGAACGTGCCTCGCACACCCTGCAGGGACGCACTGTCAATGCATGCTCGGGAGGACATCTATTGATGACCTCCTGGCAATTAAGGCCTGCGCTGTAGCCATCATTCGTCTATAGCGCAGGCGGGAGGTGGTTAAATTGGTGGTGAGTGTAAATCCCCCCTTACATTGGTGGCCAGTGTAGAAATTCCCCCTTTATTGGTTGTTTATGTAAAATCCCCTATTACATTGGTGATCAGTGTACATTTCCCTGTACATTGGTGGTAAGTGATAAATTGCCCTTACACTGGTGGTCAGTGTAAATCCACCTATTACATTGGTGTCAGTGTAGAAACCACTCTTTATATTGGTGGGTGGCGTAAAATCCCCCATTACATGGTGGTCAGTGCAAATTGCCCCTCACATTGGTGGTCACTCTAAATTCCCCATTACATTGGTGGTCAGTGTAGAATCCCGCACTATATACTTGCCAAAGATTTCCAGCTTTGCTCTACATGATTCAGAATTTGCCACAGCGTACTGCCTCCTAACTAATCCCATCATCCCACCCACGGCCACTGATCCCCTCAACCCCCCAGCATTGCCACTGATCCCAGTCAGAGTTTTCTGTCTAATGATGGGTCCCCTCACCTCCCCAGTCCATGGTGTGCAGCCAGCAAGGAGATGATGTGCACTAACTTTTAGCAACCAATTAGTGAGCAGTAATGATGTGCACTAACCTCTTTCAACCAATAATTGAGCGGTAAAGATGTGCAGTAACCTCTAGTTACCAATCATTGAGCAATAATAATGTGCAGTAACCTCTAGCAACCAATTAGTGATGGTAAGGATGTCCTGTAATCTCTAGCAACCAGTGAGCAGTATTGATGTACAGTAATCTCTAGCAACCAATTAACAAGCAGAAGTCATGTGCTGTAACCTTTAGCAAAAATAATCAGTGAGCCATAATGTGTGCTGTAACCTCTAGCAGCCAGTCAGTGAGCAGTAATGATACACTAACCTCTGGCAACCAATCGCTGCCTGATCTGATTCATTAAACTGATTTTGAGTCTAGCCGCTATTTATTGTATGTCTCAGAGTAGGTGGAGAGTGAAATTGCATGGGGGGAGGCAAGAAAATATTTGTCCAGGGTCCAGTCAATATTAAAGACAGCCCTGCCTGTCTCCCCTCTCCCTGCTCCCACATGAGACTCAGGCAGCAGTGGGAGCCATTGGCTCCTGCTGCTGTAAGTCAAATCCTGTGAGGAGGGAGTGGGGGGGGGGTGTGGCCGAGCCACTCTGTATATGTCTATGGGGACACAGCCTGGCTTGGAAGTAGGCCCGCACATGTGCCCCCATAGCACACAGCTTGCTATGGGGTATGCACAGTTGAGGAAGAGGGGCAGCTCTGTGCAATACCATTTAGCAGAGCAGGTAAGTAAAACTAAAAGGCTTTACACTCACTTTAAGCTACACAAGCAGCTTCATTAAATACTGCTACAAAGTGGAAATCACACAGTTACACTTCCTCCTGCTAGCGTCCAATAAGAGCAAAAATATGATACAAAAAAGACAGATTACAAGCAAAAGGTATCTCACCCCTATAAAGCTCAAATACATTGTATCAAAATGTAATCATATCAAAGACTTATTGTATAAACACACACTGATTAATACCAAAGAATCCAAAAATCAGCTGTCACAAGAATAAATGCAAGTCATGTTCTGACCATCAGGATGAATTGACTTTAATCTCTTTATCCACCAGACTTATTTTTTAAATATTAAAATGTGGTTGCCTCCTCTTCTTGTTTTTGGCACATATCCAAGGTAATGAAACAGATCTATTTCATAATGACCCTTTTTTTCCAAAATGCCTACAGACGGGTAGGGTTGCATACTTTTTATGGATCGGCTACCTAAATTGGACAATTCTGTCTTTGGCTTTTTGGGTATTTTCCCCTGCATATAGTAAATTGCAAGAGTTGCAGGTTAGCACGTAAATCACATAAGCAAATTGTCATGTATAATGTTCTTAGGGCTGACATAAATTACCTATATCTAAACTGATTCCCCTTCGAAATCAGGGGACATCGTATGCAGGATAAACAGGGAAAATATCTCATCCGCCTGCCCCCCCCCAGGAAAGTTCTGGTTTCTTTACTGTAGAGGTCCTAAAGTTATATCGAACCAATAGATCTCTCAGCACATAACTGTGTCAGAAGGCCTGGATCGGAACCAACTGTAAATCAGGGATCTCCGGGTATGCCTGTGCCAATTGAGGTCAAAGCTTTATGATACACGAGAAAGCTTTCATGCTAGTGGGATGGCATTGCATTGAAAAGAGAATCCTTTTAGGTTTGCTATGTTTAAACTCATGTTGTTTTGCATTCATTCATCTATGAAGTTCACAGTTCAGCATGTCCCGAGGATACCCTCTCTCCAGAAACGTAACTTTCATCTGTCACAGCCGTGTTTTCAATTTATTTGGATCCCTGGCAATGCGCTTAATCTTTAATAACTGACTGTAAATCACCATCCAGAACACATATGAGGAATCAAAGCTGTCAAATTTTAATAACTGGTTCGGTGGGTTTGGTATAGATATCAGTGTGCAATCAGCCCTCCTACAAATATACAAACGTCCAAAAATTGAATTTGTTTACACTTTAAATTCATTACATGAACTTGATAAATATAGCACCAAGTTGCACAACAATGTTGTAAAAATCACTCTTGTGAGTGTTCAGATTCATTCATAAACTCACACATAGCAACTCCATATCGCTGTAGAAAGAAATATTCCTAAAATAGAAAAAATATAGTCAGAAATAATTACAGCAGTTCTCCAAATATCTATCACTCATTTTAATTAACTTAAAGTGTTACTAAACCCACAACAGTAAAATCGGTCTGTATATACAGTAAAGCATGCTTGTTATACTCACTGTGGAACCTAAGGGGTTAATCCTTTGCATTGTGTATAAAGGCTGTTTGATCCTGTCTCTCTGATCCTCCTCTTCTTCCACTGTCTCCAAAAAATAACGTTATAGTTACAGAGCCAGTGGATGGCTGCACATGCTCAGTTTGGTGTATATTGCTAGAGAGTTTTTTTTTTTCTTGGGAGGGTGCATGTGATTAGCACAGGGCCAATCAGCACTGTCCAGACAGAGGATCAGGGGAGAATGAAAACTCCTCCTACAAGCTATACTAGGAACTGATAGAAGTCACAAAACTGCTATATACTGCTTATGAGAAAAGATATTTATCAGTTTATCATATATTACAAAAAAAAGGATGGCCACAAAATTAGTCTCTCCCTATATATAGAGTAATAGTTACTTGTTCACTGCCACTCCTCGAATTAAGAGGCTCTAGCTGTAGCCTGTGTAAAGCATACAGGTATAAAGCAACTGGACATCCAGTTGAAGCTACGTAACATGACGTTGCGAAACGCGTCAACGTAATCAGCGTGCATGGACGCCGATTGAGTGATCCCCGGAACATCTCAAGGAAGCGAAGAAGCGGAGGAGTGCTGTTCCAAACACTTTCACCTACATAGCTGAAACTGTCACCAGTATAGCCGCTAGGCTGTTGCAAGATCCCGCCGTGGCGTGGCTTACCAACGAACAGCTAGCTGTCAAAACATCCAGGACGTCAGACCCACTGGCATCTGTTTACATACCACTCACAGACGGTCGGGAACGCAATGAGCCTGCTGTACCTCTGAAGCACCCGAATCCATACGGGGAAGAAAGGCGGTAACGTTACCATTGCAACATGCTTGTATACTTTGCTGCACCCAGATATTGGAACTTTGCTTCTTATGCTTAATACCATTGCATCATGTTAGTATATTTAGCAGCACTAATGTATTAGAACTTTGCCCAATATTACTGAGTGGGCTGGTAACTGCTTCGGGTTCCGTGACAACAGTGTCTGATGGACACACAGCATGGGTTATACTGTGAGTTGACGATAGCCTGAGAAGTAATATGGAATATTATCACCTGGTAAATTTCTTTCAGATATAGGCTATCTCTTCATGAGCTATCACTACCTTGGCACAGCCTGACAATCTACTGACTTTGATCCACGGTTTGAGCTATTTTTTCATTATAGCAATTATGAGTCTCACCCTGAACTTTAACATTTCTAGGACTTGTCTTCTGGAGACATATATACCATGATGTGACTGTATTCACTTCTACACAGCCCTAATAGGACTCTTGGATATTGCAATTTGTTACATCACGTATGGTCCTTTATTTGTGTCTTTAACCTCATGGTGGCATCTACTTAGCCAGGTATAGTTTTCTTACTTTCTTGGGGACCACACCTACTTAGTCACCCCTATATCTTTATACGTTCATTTACCATTAAATAATATTGGTGATTAGCCATTGGGGTTTCTTTGCAGGTGTGGTTTAATATAGGCGCCTGCACTGCATATATTTGTTTGTCTGTCACTGTGTGTGCACAGTCAGTCTTTGTCAGTCTATTTGTTTAATTGATACACCATCTGTCAGCCATACACTTGGTGTACCTTTTTACGGTCGGTCTCAGGAGACCTATGACCCTCAACTTCCACTAGGAAGTAATATACTCAGATTTTATATACTCTTGTGGCGTTGTTCAAAATAAATAATAACATTTGCTATTGATTTTTTATATACCTTTCTCTTTATTGCCCTCTGGCCAAAAGTAGCCATCTTTATCCCTGGGATATCCACTCTGGCGATATTCCCTGGGATAGCTTTATACATTTACCAGTTTATATTTACTAAAATAATTGCATTTTCATGTCTGTGTACTGTGGTAGACCAGATATAGTGAATGCAGGTTCTAGATTTAGTAACACTTTAAATATAGCCTACAGAGGTACATAAGTGTGTAGGATGGAGACATCCCATGTTACCAGAAGGGATCCCAGTGTCACATCTGTGAGACCATGTAATCTTTTCAAAAATACATTTGTATATTTATTATATGCCCTAGTTCCTTGCACTAGTGGAGAGAGTATCTTGTCCAAAGCAATAGGGACAAACGTCGTGACCAGAAATGATTGGAGTCCTTGTGTGTCTTGGGTAACATATATAATACTGGAGTATATGTGCTGGTTGAAGAGAATCCTGAAAATCTCTGGCAATAATATCTGATCTTAACACTCATCCTAGTATTTCAACACATACCCTTTTCACTGCTCAAGTTGTCTTAAGATTTCATCTCTATATGCTATGGGGTCCATTACTACAATGGAAAACCTCATTTATCTGCTAGTTTACGAAGAATGTCAGTTTTGTTTTTTTATTTTTTTTAACCAAGATCATCTAATGCAATGGTTCTCAACTCCTGTCCTCAGGACCCACTAACAGGCCAGGTTTGCAAGATAACTGAAATACATCACAGGTGATATCATTTGCTGCTCAGTGATTGCATTATTCTAGTCTGTATCTCCCCAAGGTAATACTTAAAATCTGGCCTGTTAGTGAGTCCTGAGAACAGGAGTTGAGAACCACTGATCTAATGCCTTTCTTTCTCCCAGTCCCATGTTCCCAGGTATATGATCCCTATGATCCTTCTCAACAAGAAAATGTTTCACATCTTTAGAAATGTTATTAATAAAGACCTCAACAAGGGCATATGTTGTAAAGGGGACAGTCCTGTTTTTAGAAAAAAGACCCAATGTTTATAGTATAACACAGCCTTTTTCAACAGGGTACCTTCAGGTTTCCTCAGGGGTGCCTTGGCAAAATACCTAAAAATTGCCCAAAAATTGTATACAAGCCAGCGGGTAGATCAAACCTGCTTTTTAGTTACACAAATCCATGGATTTAATTATGCACCATTACAACCTTCTAGCTACCGGCGTCCTAACAACCACTGATGACATTGGTTGATAAGGAAGACATCAGGCGCCTCTGCACAGCATACTGACACAGTTGCACCCCGTGCCTGAAAGTCAGCTTGAATTTGTCTGGAAGTTGATCGAGCTTCTTTATCCACCATTCGAACAATGCTTTGTTGCAATCTTTGATCAAATTTTCTCTTTCGTCCACGTCCAAGATTAGCTACAGTGCCATGGGCTGTAATCTTCCTGACAATGTTGCGCACAGTGGACACAGGAATAATGAGATCTCTGGAGATTGATTTGTAACCTTGAGATTGTCCATGCTTTTCCCCAATTTTGTTCTCAAATCCTCCGACAATACTATGCTGCTCTTTCTCTTCTTCATGTTCCATGTGACAAACAGAGACACACAACAGAAAAGTTGAGTCAATTTTTGACCAGTTTAACTGGTTACCAGTGTGATTTCTATATTGTTAGCACCTGTTAATTGATGCAGGTGAGTTTATTTACTAATTGCAAGAGCATCATAAACTTAGAATGCAATTATTTCTTCCAAATCTGACACATTCTGTGGAATGTGTCAGTTTGGCTTTTTGTTTCTCCACTTTTTTTGTGTCATACCAATACAAACAAAAGAAATAAACATAAGAATGCCTAAACATTTGTAATTGCAACAATTTTCTTGGCAAAGTGGTGTATTATCTGACAGAAATGCAGGAGTGACAATATTTTTGGCCATGACTGTATATATATTTATTTTTAATTAAAAAAATATTTTTTTAAAGGGTTACTAAACCCAGAACCTGCATTTACTATATCTGGTCTCCCACAGAACATGGAAATATAATCGCTTTAGTAAATATAAATGGATAGATACCTTTTCTCATCAGCAGTATATAGCAGCCTTGTGATTTGTATCAGTTCCTAGTAAAGCTTGTAGGAGGAGTTTTCATTCTCCCCTGATCCTCTGTCTGTACATGTCTGGACAGTGCTGATTGGCCCTGTGCTGATCACGTGCACCCTCCCAAGAAAAAAAAAAAGAAACTGTGGCAAATACACACCAAACTGAGCACGTGCAGCCCGTCCCCTGGCTCGGTAAATATCAGGTTATTTTTTGGAGACAGTGGAAGAGGAGGAGGATCAGAGAGACAGGATCAAACAGCCTTTATACACAATGCAAAGGATTAACCCCTTAGGGTATAACAAGCATGCTTTACTGCATATACAGACTAATTTTACTGCTGTGGGTTTAGCAACACTTTAACCATTTTTTAAATTTCTTTTTTTAATGCGCCGTGCATGATGTTGCAGCTTTTTATTGTATTCATGCACAAGCCCTGAGTGCACTTTTTAAAGCTCTAATATTACCAACTTACTCATCCTTTGCTTTTTGGTCAGTGGGCAGTACTGCATAGAGCAGTGTACAGGGTAGCTGGGGAAATCTACTTGTGGACACTACCACAGCTCTAGTGCTTAATTGTTAGTTGCTGTTTCTTATATGCTGCTGAATAGGTAAAGGGGTCCTTATGACCTCTCTCCCTGCTCTTTGACTTGTTGCCTCTGCTACCCAGTTTTTACCCAGGCTCGTCTTGACTATGGCATTGTTCTTTGCTTCCTGCGCCTGCAAGTTCCTGTGCTTCACCTGTGTGCCAGCCTTCTGCACACATTCCAGTGTGAGCCACCACAGTATACCAGCAGTATGCAAACTGTCATCTGAACACCCACTTTTCCTGGACCTACCGCAGGTACCTATGCCACTCCTCGTCCTTCTACATCAAGTCACCAACTCCAGTGGGTATTGGACAGGAGGTACAAGGGAAGCCCTTTTTTCAGTTTGACCTATACCAGGTATGTGACACTCCGTTAGTTAAGGGATATATTTTACACTTTCCTCTCTGTCAAAAATATAACTAGAATTCTTCACCTACACCAGTATGCAAAGGCATTAAAGGCTTCCCTATCTTGCTTATTCATTGTCCAGCTTTCACATCCTGAAAAAGTGACGAAAATATAATGGACAATTCAAATATTTGTACTTATAGACACATTGGTTCATTTGAAGACCTTTCTTTGAAGGCCATTCTTCCTTGCTCTTCCAAGTGCCAGTCTGTTCTTGACTGCTGTTAATACTTATTGTATTTGATACGATAACACAGAAGCTGTCCACTACTTCACCAACTTCACTATCATCTAGCTGTCTTCCTTGTCATAATAATCTTAATTTTCTTGATGTTTAGTTGAGGTCACATCTTTTCACTCAGTTCTTTAGGTTTCTCTATGATGCTATTGAGGTCATGTACATTTTCAGCTATATTTTTAGTGTCATCAGCATATTAAAGATTGTTGATGTTTATTCCACCCATCTTAAAACCTTTATCATCTTCCTCCAGTTCTGCTGCCTGCGTTATATGCTTTTGCATAGAGAGTGAACAAGTATGGTGAGAGTAAATATGGTCCCTTTCACATGGCAAGCCTGCTCGGGTCCGCCTGTCTGTTTTTCAGGCAGATCCGAGCAGGCCATCCATTGACTCCTATGCGGAGACGGATGTCAGCGGAGATGTGTCCGCTGCCACCCGTCTGCCACCCGATCTGCTAAAAACAGACGTATGGCGATACGTTCGCCATCCATCTTGGCGGATCGGATGAGATCTGACAGGCCCCTCCCCGCTCAGTGAGCAAAGACGGACCGGCTCAGTGGGGATCTCCTGCTGAGCTGGCGGACTCCGCTAAACGGATCTGCCTTGTGTGAATGAGGCCTAAAGCTGACCATACACTGAGTGAATTGATCACTGTGTGGCTGTTCCCGCTCAAAAGAATTCAACCATTCGATCAACTTCTGTTGAAGGGACATGTTGAAAAACTTTTCTGGATCAAAGGTTGCAGCCAATGATCACTGTTTAGAGACAGCTGCAGATGACACTGCCCAAATATAATGTCCTGGTGGGGGGATTCCTCCATTCACCTTGTTTTTGTGCAGATAGAGGAATCTGTTACTTTTTACTTTTTCATTCTGCCCACTGGGTGAATGGAAAAAAAAAATGACATCTTTGCTAATGTGAAACCAGATTGTCATGACTATAGCTCCTTGACCAGCTTAGAGGTTCTCCATACCAATTAGGACATGCTAAGACTGCAGCTGGGGAGGAGGAAGGGGCTAGTTTAAGTTTAGAAGTATACATACCCTTAAAGATCATTAGCATTAAAAAGAACCTGCCCTAACTGTAAAAAGGTGAATAGGCAGGAGAATAGTGATGCAGGCAGTGTGCATCCAAATAACCTTGGGTTCATACCAATTCTGACTTCCAGTAGGAAAATGGTACTTGGCCCTGCATCTGCTTCTCACCTTTAGCCCACCTCTGTAATGGCAGCCTCATTTACCAATGAAGATGGCAGTGCTAACACTGGTATCGTGAGGGGCAGGGCCAAACTCTGGAACAGGAACACAGTGCTCTATCGATATAAGAAACTGTCAGCTGTTAAAACTCCACAGCCTGTGCAAAAAAAATATATATAAATTTTGGGTAAACTGTTTATGGGCACTGTCATGGAATACTGTTTTTTGCATTCCAGTCCAATGCATGTGTTTTAGCAGCTCTGTATTTAAACACTAGTGGGCGAATCTGACCTGGTGTGCCTGAAATGAAAATATATCTCACTAAGACGTGCTGTGTTCAAAGAAATGCAAAGCATTTTAATCTTATGCAGCTATAAAACAGGACTCATAAAGCACTACAGATTTTCTAAAGAGAGATCACAGCATTAACTGTTTGTCTCTAGACTCTCTTTAACTAAAAGTGCGAATGGTCAGTCTGAATAGAGTGGTAGGGGGGAATAACACAATCTTCTGACTCATTAAGTCATAGGTATGTAGCACACCCCATGTAGCAGCTGCAGATGAACAGGGATCCCCCTACCCTTGCACAGCCAGGCACACCGAATTTTCACAGGCACACAGAGTCAGGGAACAGTCCATAGCTTTTTTGTTGCTGTTTATTTATTAGGGGTTTAACAACTTGACTTCAGCAAACTTTAGGGACAACTTCCTATATACAGCTATATACAGTCTCCTCTTCACTCTCCTCCTGCACACTCTTGCTCAGCCTCTGCTGGTACACTCCTGGGGGAACTTGACAGTCTCCTTGTCAGTTCAGTAACGGCCCATTACAGGCAGGAACTCGCACTCCCTTGACAGTAGCACACATGGAGTGACACAGCATGTAACTTTCCCTCCTGTTTCATTTGTGGTCACTGGTCCCAGCATCACCTCTTCATGCCCTCCCACCCCAGCTGGCTGCAGCTGCCTCATTCGCACCAGTCCACCCAACTGACTCTTTACCAGCCCACCCGGCTAACTCTCAGGAAATCTCTCAGGGAAAGGACTGACGAGATAAAGGGATAGGTCACCTTTACCACAAAACTGCCTATGCATCTATAGATTAAAAAAAACTATGCAGCTATAGGTTTAGGCCTTTTACATACCTTATGAAACCTGACTGGAAAGCTCCCAGGACATTACTAGGTGATCCCAGGACGTTGCTAAGTGAGGCCTAGTCATCCTCCACCATCACAGGAGTGAGCTCTCAAATGCTGAACTCAGAACTACTGCATCAGGGGAAAGAAAGAGTATGTGAGGGGATTTGAATCAGAGAAAGAGCTCACTCCTGTGATGGTGGAGTTGAGCAGTGACAACTAGTCCTCACTTAGCAACGTCTTGGGAGTATTCCATTCAGGCGTCATAAGGTATGTAAATGGCCTACACCAATAGCAATATTAATCTTTAGTCAGAGCTGCACAGTTTGTTTTAATCTACAAACATCCTTTACCTGCATAGGCAGGTTTTTTGTAAAGGTGAACTATCCTTTTAAGCACACCGCTGTCTTCAACAGAGACTGGCTACATATGGCAGCCTTCCTCCTTTATTAGTCCCCAACAGTGTTGAACTACTCAGGCTGTCCTTTCTTGCTCCTGTGCCTCCAGTAAAACCTCCTCCCGTATGTTTTGGCATGATTCTCCCAGCACCCAAGTCCTAGCAGGACACCTCCCCAGACTAGGGGGTACCCCTCAGGGCCACTGAAAGCCTCCTCAAGACTGCATCTCCATCTTCCACCCGACTGCCACTGCTGGTATGGCCCATGTCTATCTATGAGGTATTCTCTGCCCCCTGCCAGCCCATTACTGGGGATTGGCCAAGGCCTCATAAATATGCATGGCAGCTCCTCCAACCTTCCAGACCAGGGGGAGGCACCAGAGGGCTACTAGGATGAGTCACCCAGTCCTGACCTCTAATAAACCCTGACCCAATTAAGACTCACAAAAATCTACAGAGTGAGTCAGGGTATAGTTTGCCTACTCTAATTCTAGCACACACTGGGGGTCGCCACAGGTGTAAATTTCATGATGAAGTCTGGGGAAATTTTAAAAATCTACCCTTATAGTGGTGGTTGTTTTTGCCTGGGGTACTATTGAAACCAATTTTACTTACCTTATCTATTGCTCCCACAGGCTTCTTTATTTCTATGTGACGTGTCCCTAAAAGCCTCTTCAGCACTCTATCCATTGGTCATACTCACTGGTCCTGCATTGTAAATGAGGATAAGGGTCTGCCCAAACCAAGAGTTTCAGAAGAAAGAGGACAGTGCTAGCTGCAAGGGGAGCGCTCGATAAGGTAAGTAAAAGTGATTTTTTTTTTTGCTAACCATAACCTACAAGGCCATTCACAACATCGCCCCCTTCTACATCACCAACCTTATCTGCAGATATCGCCCAAATCGTCCCCTCCGCTCCTCCCAGGACCTCCTGCTCTCTAGCTCCCTTGTTACCACCTCCCATGCTCACCTTCAGGACTTCTCCAGAGCCTCTCCCATCCTCTGAAACTCCCTGCCCCAGTATGTCCAATCAGCCCCTACCCTGTCCACCTTTAGGAGATCCCTGAAAACTAATTTATTCAGGGAAGCCTATCCCACACCCACCTAACAATTGTCCCTGAGCCACCCCCATCAAATCATTCTCTGCAGCTATTACCATTTTGTACCACCACCCCCTCCCTTTTAGAATGTAAGCTCTACGAGCAGGGCCCTCCTGTACCTTTTGTATTGAACTGTACTGTAATTGTGTTGTCCCCCCTATACATTGTAAAGCGCTGCTTAAACTGTTGGCGCTATAAAAATCGTGAATAATAATAATAATAATAATTTTTTTTTAATGGTACCCTAGGCAAAAACGAGCATTTTTCATATTCTTGACTAAAAAGGTGAAAGAGACACTGTGCAAATATATATTTTTATTGTGCTAAGTGGTTAGCACTTCCGCCTTGTGGCACTAGGGTTGTTGGTTTGAATACATGGCACTTCCTGCCTGGAGTTTGTATATTCTCCCTGTGCCTGCATGGGATAGTCTTCCCATACACCAAAGACATATGCTGGTAGGTTTATTGCCCCCTGTCTAAATTGGCCTGTGTATGCATGAATGTGAGTTATGGCCCTTAGATTGTAAGCCCCTTGAGAGTGGAGACTGATGTGAATGTACAATAATATGAAAAGCACTATATAAGTACCTGTAATAAATAAAGAGTATATATTGCAGAAGTAAACCACTTCAGCCCCAATATGATTTACCCCCTTCCTGACCAGAGCACTTTTTGTGATACGGCACTGCGTTGCTTTAACTGACAATTGCGACGTTGCACCCAAACAAAATTGATGTCCTTTTTTTCCCACAAATAGAGCTTTCTTTTGGTGGTATTTGATCACCTCTGCGGTTTTTATTTTTTGCGCTATAAACAAAAAAAGAGCAACAATTTTGAAAAAAAAGCTATATTTTTTACTTTTTGCTATAATAAATATCCCCGAAAAAATATATAAAAAAATGTTTTTCCCAGTTTAGGCCGATATGTATTCTTCTACATATTTGTGGTAAAAAAAATCGCAATAAGTGTATATTCATTGGTTTGTGCAAAAGTTATAGCGTGTAAAAAATAGGGGATAGATTTATAGCATTTTTATTATTCATTTTTTTTTCATTATTAATGGCGGCGATCTGCGATTTTTATCGTGACTGCGACATTATGGTGGACATATCGGCCACTTTTGACACCATTTTGGGACCTATAAAAATGCATTACTGTGTAAATGACAATGGCAGGGAAGGGGTTAAACACTAGGGGGTGATCAAGGGGTTAAGTATGTCCTAGGGAGGTGTTCTAACTGGGGGGGGTGGGCTTCCACTGACATGACAGCGATCACCACTCCCGATGACCGGGAGCAGTAGACCCTTGTCATGTCACAAGGCAGAACAGGGAAATGCCTTGTTTACAAAGGCATCTCCCCATTCTTCTGCTCCATGACATGATTGCAGGCCCCGGCGGACATCGAGTCCATGGGACCCGCGGGCACGGTCACGGAGCACGCGGCGGCGCGCGCCCACAATGATGCAATTTAAAGGGGACGTACCTGTAGGCCCATTTGTCCAGCCGTGCCATTGTGCCGACGTACATCGTTGTGCACTGATCGGCTAGTGGTTAAAGTTATACTAAAGTCTTTTTTTTTTTTTTTTTAAACAACAAACATGTTATACTTACCTGCTCTATACAGTGGTTTTGTACAGAGCAGCTCAGATCCTCCTCTTCTCGGGTCCCACTTCGTCACTCCTGGCCCCTCCCTCCCGCTGAGTGCCCTCATAGCAAGCAGCTTGCTATGGGGGCACCCGAGCCCAGCCGCAGCTCCGTGTATCCATTCAGACTTGGCCCCACCCCCTCTTTCTCCTCATTGGCTCATTGAATTTGATTGACAGCAGCAGGAGCCAATGGCACTTCGCTGCTGTCTCAGCCAATGAAGATGGAGAGTCCCGGACAGCCGAGTCTCTCATGCAACATCGCTGGCCCGAGATAGGGCTCAGGTAAGTATTAAATAGAAAAAGTTGCTTTTCCAGTCAGTATTTTGCACCAGTACGTACAAATCTGCGTGAATATGCCAATATGAGCATAAATATTGTACGCACAAATACGCATACATCCAAATACACGCGAATACATGTAACACAAACGCCTGAAATTACAGCCAGAAATTCTGATGCTTAAACAATCAGGACTATGTGCAAGAGGCCTTACATTTTGTGTCCCAAGTGTTCAGTTGCACCCATTCCTTCCTTTTGTTTAACTTATAATGACTTCCTTCATATTTTTCAGCTACTGGTCATTTTTCTACCGTGTTACTGCAGTGAAGCATCTACCAGTTGTCTCCAATTGCATTATTTAACAATGAATACAACAAGGAATGTAGTCCAGCATGACTAAGAGAAAACTGGAAGCCCTAGAGCAGCCCCAAATGAAAGGAAATACTTCATACAACAGGTGGAAGGCTGTAGTAACCTTTTTGTTTCATTAATAATTGATATTGCCATGTAATATGTATTAGTATAGCAAGCAATGCCAAATTCAAGGTTATATACACTACTTCACACATTAAGGGCATACTCCATTCAAGTGGAATTAAAATGGAGTTGAATTTAAATGCTAATACATTTTTGATCAATCTGGATGAACAGGACAATAAAAAGAAGTATGGCCAAAGCTTACTTTTGCACTCCTGTGACACAAAATCACTGGACTAAAGCCTGCTGTCAGCTGCATCACAAGACCATTCCAGGCTCTGGAAGGATCCCGACCATATCAACCCGATCGAAAGTTGGCCCACACCATTGGATCAACGAAACAAAGTAAATCTTCAATCCACACAAGTGAGCAGGGTGGAGAAACCCCCCCCCCCCACTAAGACACTGTATTCTGACAATGGAAGTACTCTCTGCAGTCACAATACACTGATCAACATTCATAAAGCACTCCAGATTTTCTAACTACAGCCGCTGATCGACATTGTTTTTCAACCTTCCCATTCAACAGAAGTCAATCCAACAATAGACTTTTGTGGAACTGGGATGGCCACACATTTCGGCAGGTCTCTGCTAAACCAGCCGAATTTCGATCCCTCTATGGCAGAATTTAGACAGGAGCTGTGTTGGTGGTCGGATCACCTGGTGAAAAGTGAGGGAAAAAATAGCCTACAAAAAAAGAAAACGAATGCAGCCACTACATCTCAGGATTGAAAGGCTGTCATATATGATTTTTTTTTTTTATTTCTTGGGTTTAATACCGTTTACAACAAAACAAGTTATGTGTAGTAACCCTGTTCTATTCTTTTGTGCCCCAATCAAATTTACTGAATTATTGATAGCCTGTAACTAGTCTGAGCTGGTGATTACCTTTTTCTTGGCTCTGCAGATTTTTCCTGAAGTAGGTTAATTGCTTTTACCATCTGTCTAGAGCAGTGGTCTCCAAACTGTGGCCTGGGGGCCAGATGCGGCCCTTTACTTGTTTTTATAAGGCACTTGGGGCAATATTCCCCCCCATTGTC
This sequence comes from Aquarana catesbeiana, assembly GCF_042186555.1. NCBI lineage: Eukaryota > Metazoa > Chordata > Amphibia > Anura > Ranidae > Aquarana > Aquarana catesbeiana. The sequence goes on from NC_133327.1 coordinate 116,865,211, forward strand.
TGCAACAGTGGGGCATAGTTAATGCCACTGACAATGGGGTACTATTCTTGCCACCGATACCAATGATGGGGCACTTTACCCACCAATGATGGGACACTATTATTTCCAACTTACACCAATGATGGGACACTATTATTTCCAGTGACACCAATGATGGGGCACTAATCCTCCTACTGACACCAATAATGGGGCACTAGTCCTCCCACTGATGCCAATGATGGGGCACTATTCCTTCTATTGATACCAACAATGTGACACTATTCCTCCCACTGACACCAATGATGGGGCATTATTCCTCCCACTGACACCAATGATGGGGCACTATTCCTCCCACTGACACCAATGATGGGGCACTTACCCTCCCACTGACACCAATGATGGGTCACTTACCCTCCCACTGACACCAATGATGGGTCACTTACCCTCTGACACCAATGATGGGGCACTTACCCTCCCACTGACACCAATGATGGGGCACTTACCCTCCCACTGACACCAATGATGGGGCACTTACCCTCCCACTGACACCAATGATGGGGCACTTACCCTCCCACTGACACCAATGATGGGGCACTTACCCTCCCACTGACACCAATGATGGGGCACTTACCCTCTCACTGACACCAATGATGGGGCACTTACCCTCAAACTGACACCAATGATGAGGCACTTACCCTCAAACTGACACCAATGATGGGGCACTTACCCTCCCAATGACACCAATGATGGGGCACTTACCCTCCCACTGACACCAATGATGGGGCTCTATTCCTCCCATTGATACTAATGATGGGACACAATTCCTCCCACTGACACCAGTGATGGGGCACTATTCCTCCCACTGACACCAATGATAGGGCACTATTCCTCCCGTTGACACCAATGATGGGGCACTATTCCTCCCCCTAATACCAATGACAGGGCATTGTTTACTCCCGTTGACGCCAGGACATTTTCTTCTCCCACTGTTATGAGTCCGGCCCCCCCTAAAGTTTTAAGGACAGTAAACTGGCCCTTTGTTTAGAAAGTTTGGAAACTCCTGGTCTAGAGGATTCTCTTTCCTCCTGAGCTCTGCCTGGGCATGATGTGTATTTAAACCATTCCTTCATTTGGACCTTGCTTCAGCGCGAGGCATGTGCCAGTGGGCCGAGGACCTAAAGCAGAACTAAGTTAAAAAATAATAGGCAGGTTCTTTATTGCAGAAGAGAATTGCAATGTCTCTTCTGCAATAAAATAAACACACTGCAGTCTGCATGTCCGTAATGGATATTCACAGACAGATGTAAAAATCACGGATTTTACAGGCTGTCCGTGAACTTAGGCTAGGTTCACACTACTGTGGATGCAGGAATTGTGGCTGTTCCTGCACCTGCAGCCAAAACACTACTCTTACAGATGTGCGGGGCTGCCATTCATTGGTAATGGCAACACCACGCATCTAAAAACACACGTTTTCAGCTATGGGAACCAATGCAAATTGCATGGTGAAAAAGCATCATGTGATTTCCCGGCCGCTGTGGTTCAAAAATAGTGCAGAAACCTTTTTACTGCATGAAACGCAGGCACAGCAGCCCATTCCAATGAATGGGCTGCTGTGCCCGAGCAAATGTGGCCCAAGACCCTTCGTCTTCTTCAAATGTGGCCCAGGAAGGTCAGAAGGTTGGACACCCCTGCTCTAAGGGCTTATTTACACTTGTGTTGTCCTCTGAAGAGCGAACTGCAGTGGATCGTTTTTCAGAGTGCGTTTGACAGGTGTTATGTCACCTCCTCACTACCTATTTTAACCCCTAAAAACCCACACCAACAGGCTGCAACCGCATGTATTGCACACAGTTGAGGCTCAGCCACATTCATTTTAATGGGGGTGTATTCAGTGGGCAGTACTGCTTGCCTAACATGACAGAGGGGATCAATTGTCTTTATAGCTTAACCACTTGTCTACCAAGGCTGGATGATAAACGTCATGTTAGACAAGTGACTATATCAAGCTCACAGCTCTAGAGCCATCCAATCACTTTTACAGGGCTCTAAAAGGGCACTCCTGTAACTAATGCCCCCAGAAGTGATGTGTATTATGTCACTTCCCAGTTCACATTGTCATTCCTCAGCGAGAGGGGTCTGGCTGCAGACTGGAGCTCCATCCTATGCAGGAAACATGTGGCCTCCATTCAAAGTTTTAAAAAAAATCAAAATAGTGCTTATATTGTGCAGTATTTTTTAACAAAATTGAGTAAAACCAATAGACACAACTCAAGTCTTTTTTAAAATCAACTTTAATGTAACAAACAACCAATAGACACGACTTGAGTAAGTGGAGGACACATGTTTCCTGTCTAGAGTGGAGCTCCAGTAGCTCCCGTCTGCAGCCAGATACCGTTGCATACAAGCAGCGATCAGACAGCAGTGAAGGGTTTCATTTTGTGAAAAATGTAAGGGGGCGCTAAATGGACTTTTATTACTGTAATTCAAAACACTTAGAATTAAACTTTTTTTTCCAGTTTGCAGCTCTCAGCTCAGTGAGAGCTGCTGTGACAGGGAGATCAGAGCTTCTCAAGGCACAATGATTGCCGTTCTTTGCTCCGCAGCGATCATTGTGCTGTGAGATCCCAGTTTGGGGGTGTCTGTGTGCCTCAGACCCTGAGGCACACAGACACCCCAATTAACCCCCATACTGGTAAACAACCAGTTGTGTCTATTGTTTGTTACTGTAGCACTACCCTCGTACGAGTTGCTGAAGTCAGGTTCTCCACTGCTGCACAGCCAGTCACACCGCATTTCCTTCTTTCATCCGGACACAGAAATCAGCCTTTGGTCTGTTTTTGTAGTTTTATTAGGGGATGATAACTTGGATAGGGTAAGGGATTATGGGATGCCCAGTATGACAACAATGCAACACTTCCTACCTATTTACAGACTCCCCTTTTTCCTTCCACCTGCACAAACTTTGTTCCTCTTTGTACAGCTTCTGCTGATTCACTCCTGAGGGAATTGACAGGCTTTTGTGAGTTCAGTAACAGCCCATTACAGGCAGGAACTCTGTCTCTTGGCAAATCAACACTTAAGTCAACAGCATATCACATTTCCTTCTGCCTCTCAGTGGCCACTGATCCCAGAGCCACCGCTTGCAGAAAATGCTAACCCGCCTGGTTTCCACCAGCCACACCCGGCTGCTTCTCTCTTCCCAGTCTTCCTGACTGACACACACATGGAGACTCCCCAGGGCAAGGTTAGATGAAGACTTGGCACACTGCAGTCTTCAAGAGAGACCTGCTACAGCTGGCAGTCTCTCCTTTTGTCTGTCCCTGCATCATGCTGATCTACTCGCTGTCTCTCCTTGCTCTCTCCGCTACCTATCTGGCTTGAATTCCTCCAACTGCCTCCTGTGGTGGACCCAGCTACGCCAGTCTCCCAAGTTCCAGCCCAAGGTAAACCCCCCTGGTAAGGGGTCCCTAAAGGGCCACTGATAGCCTCCCTCAGCACTATTTTTCCATCTTCCACCCCAACTCCCTTGCTTGCATGGCTCATGTCTATTTTTGGCACCCTGTCAGACCCCCAACCTGGGAATTGGCCAAAAGGCCCTAAATATTCAAGGCAACCCCCCTACTAGCCTCCGCCCGCTACTTTCCAGATCGTTCTCCAACATTCTAGAAACGTGGCACCAGAGAGCTGCCAGGATGAGTCATCCAGCCCTGGCCTCTAATAATACTGACCCAGATTCAATGATTCAGGTTTATCCCAGAGTCAGACTATGTTTTGCCTGCACTACACTTCTAGTAGCACACACTAGAGCAGGGGTCGGCAACCCGCGCGCCGCACCCAGCCCACCACCACTAATTGTCCATCCTGTCAGTGCCCGTGATTAACTCACGGGCACCTGGCCCACCGACATGTTCGCCGCTGTCATCTTTACTGTACAGAAGCAAGCAGCTGGTATCACAGGGCTAGATGGGGGTGGGAACCGCTGAAGTTTTTACATTAAACAGCAGGTGATTGGTTGTCGGGCAATCCTAGAAACCAATCACTAGCCTGTTGATGTAAAAAGTTAACTTCAGCAGTTCCCACCCCCCATCCAGCCCTGTGATACCAGCCACTTGCCGCTTTGCTCTACACCTATGTAAGGTAGGAGTGTTCTACCTACACAGTGTGTGTTTTTGTGTGCAAAGGTGGGGTGCAGGGGGGGGCAGAGGACACTATGGGGACAGAGGATACTATGGGGGGCAAAGGACAGAGGACACTATGGGGACAGAGGTTACTATGCAGGCAGAGAACACCATGGGGACAGAGGACACTATGGGGACAGAGGTTACTATGCAGGCAGAGGACACTGTGGGGACAGAGGACACTATGGGGGGAAAAGGACAGAGGACACTACAGTGGAGGGGGGAGGGTGCAGGGACAGAGGATACTGCTTTGGGGAGCACATGAAACTCGCTATGGGGGGAGGAGGCAGAGGACACTATGGGAGTGATGTTAAGGGGACAGAGGACATTGCAATGGGGGGGGCCCAATTAGGGACCCCATAAACCCTGGGGACAGGGACCCCTTCTCCCCTGGGGACATGGACCCCTTCTCACTTGAGGACAGGGACCCCATCCATCACCCCTGGGGATGAAGTCCCCACCCATCTCCCCTAGGGACAGGAACCCCATCTCCAGACCATGCTGGCTGGCAGAGCTGGCATCAGCCACCCTTGGGTGCCAGGATGGGGGAGGGGGCAGTAAAATCTGAATCCCCACCCACATGCTCTATAGTGTGTACTGGCTTTGTATTAGTGGAGCACCTTAAAGTGAGGTAAACCTGTACTGTTATTATTTCTATGTTAGGATTATTATTATCTTCATTTATTAGCAGGTGAATGCGGCCCTCCATACGTTCACATACATTGAATCCGACCCCCTAAGTGGAAAAAGGTTGCTGACCCCTGCACTAGAGGGTGTTACATTACATTAAAGTTGATATAAAAAAAAAAATGGAATAGAGGTTGCATGTTTCCTGTCGAGAGTGGAACTCTGCTTGCATGCAACACGATCTGGCTGCAGATGGGAGCTACTGGAGCTCCACTCTAGACAGGAAACATGTGGCCTCCACTTACTCGAGTCATGTCTATTGGTTGTTTGTCACATTAAAGTTGATGAGAAAAAATACTTGAGTTGTGTCTTGGTTTTTCTCGATTTTAAATAAAATACTGCACAATATAAGCACTTTTGTGGGCTCCTGGTGGTTTCTTTCATATGCAGCTTATTGTTTCCCCGGATGATCCCCTCATTTAATAAACAAGTGGAGCTAGGAAGGAGTGTATTGAGGCTTACATTTATTTTACCTCTGGTGAGTACATATGTTGGTGGAGGCTCACATGCAGTGACCCTGTTTGTTATATCTGGTGAAGTGTATCGACTGTCATTTTGCTGTTTGCTTGCATGTCTTTGGTGAGTGCATAGAATTTAAACACTGGATAGAAGCTTGAACACTTGACGGATACCTATTTTATGTCGAGGACTTACACTAATAATATTGGGACTCACATGTACTTTTCAATTTCTAATATATTTATCTTGGCATTTTTTCTTTTTATAATCTTTAGTTTGTATTATACATAGCGCTGCACTTGTATTGTTTTGTGTGTCTATTGGTTGTTTGTTACATTAAAGTTGATTAAATTGATACCCTTGTCCTTAGCTAGTGCAGCTGAGGATCACTGGGAGTCCAAAAGATCCTCCAATAGATGTCTTCATACAGAGGAACTGTCAACTGCCCATGCTATCACATAGGGGACTTGTTAGCACCATTGTAATGGAAATAAAGTAAAAAAAAAAAAAAGAATTAAAATTGTTAAAAAAAATTGTATAAATTTAAAGAAAAGAAATTAAAGCACCGCTGTTGCCCCATATAAAAAGCATAGTGTAGGATGAGCAATGATATGTGCACCTCAGTTGCACCATGTGAGGTATTGTAAAGAACGTTGAAGTGACAGCAATAATTCTATAGTCATTGTTCATGGTTAACTCTAAACTAGTAACCTGTAAATGCTTTCAAAGCTTCACTTTTGGGTACCATAGTTTTTTTATGATTCCATGGGTGCGTGCAATTTCAAGACTTGATGTGCTTGGTATCTATTTACTCGACGCAATCCCATCTTTAATGTTTTACCGAAAAAAAAAAAAAAAGCTATAGCTTCCTCCGAGGACTCCTTCACACCAGATAAAACACATGCGGGCTGGTGTCTGTTGTGAAGTGGTGGTGCTTTGGGTTGTTACAATACAAAGCATTGTTTACCTTTCGTCATTTTTTAATTTTATTTGTCACTCTATTCAGTGCTGGGTCACACTGGAACACACACATTCCGTGCACTGTTTTTCCTACAGCCCATTTATGGAACGTAGATAAGTAATGCAAACATTCATTTTCAAAACGCACTGCATCAAACTGCATAGTACTGCGGCGCCATGCAGCCACGTGTTTGAGCTGCATGCAGATTGCAAAGGGCTGCTCTGTTGTGAGAAGTGTGCACGGAACACACCTTTCCTACACCAACCTTAGACTTGAAGCAGCCCCCAGGCTGCAATCACACCTGTGTGTTTCATAAATGCGCAACCAAACACAAAAAAAATCCTGCATTTTGCCACGGGTTTCAAAAAAATGTTGTAGGTCTCGCTTATGGTGTTGTTAATGGCTCCCAAGTGCGGGTAGCAGATGTACGTTTTGCCGTGTACCCTGAAAAACAGCCCGATGTTCCACAACCAAAAAGGTTCTGGAGTTACTTTGGGGCATTTGTCGCGTGCTGGGCAGCCCATTCAAGTGAATGGGCTTCCCCTAGGTGCAACCCATGTTAACAGGTGAGAAATGCGCCAACAAAATGTGAGCTGGAATGTGCATTCTCAATACACTCAGGTGTGAGTGAGGCCTTAGTGGTAGTAAACTGCTGCTGTTTTTTTTAAATCCTGCAAGGCAATGCTAGTATGCATTGCATACTAGCACATTATGAGAAACTTACCTAAAATGATTGTAAAGTCTCATTTTTTTCTATTAAAATAACATGTTACACTTACCTGCTCTGTGCAGGGGTTTTGCACAAAGCAGCCTGGATCCTCCTCTTCTCAGGTCCCCGGCTGGAGCTCCTGGCCCCTCCCTTCTGTCGAGTGCCCCGATAGCAACCCAAGCTGAGCCGCAGCTCCGCGTGTCCATTCAGACACACAGCCACACTTGGGCTCTGCGCCCTCTCTCTCCTCATTGGCTGAGTTTGATTGACAGCAGTGGCAGCCATAGCACCGCTGCTCTGTCTCAGCCAATCAGAAGGGAGAGTCCTGGATGACCAAGGCATTCGTGGACATCGCTGGATCGAGAGGAGGCTCAGTTAAGTATTAGGGGGCTTCTGCACACAGAAGGCTTTTTATCTTAAAGTATAGAATGCATTAGGCTAAAAAAAAAACTTCTGCCTTTACAACCACTTTAAATCAAAGCCCTCCAGCAACGTGCTGTCACCACTGAAGGTGTTCCATCTTCACCCAGCCTTCCTTCTGGGTAGGGATGGGCTCAGGCGTGTTCTGATCGTAGTCCCAACCCACCTGACCAATCCCTTCAGGAAGCCATCACTGCACACCACCAATCACGAGCAGCCTAGTCACGGCCTTTGTATGTGCAGCTGGGGGTCGGGAAATGCTTCATTGCCTATGATTGGTAGTGTGCAGTGACAGCTTCCTGGTGGGATTGCTCAGGTGGGTTGGGACTAGGATCTGAACACGCCCGAGCTCATCCCTACTTCCAGACTCTGGCTGTGTGAGTGGCCGGAGCTGTGATGACATCACTCCCACGCATGCGTGCGGGAGCGGCCGTTCATGGCAAAGGATTCTGCTGTTCCTTCAGAGTGCATGTGACAGTGATGTCCTTGCAGCTGCATCAAAAGTAAATATCTCCTAAACGGTGCACGTTTAGGTGATATTTTCTGTACCTACACCCCCACTTTAAGACCCCTTTCACACTGGGGCCGCCTGTGCGTTAGCGCTAAGGCCACTTTCACACTGAAGCGTTTTACAGGCGCTTTTGCGCTAAAAATAGTGCCTGTAAACTGCCTCTTCTGCAGCCCCAGTACTTTCACACTGGGCGGTGCCCTTGCAGGACAGGAAAAAAGTCCTGCAAGCAGCATCTTTGGGGCAGTGCCGGAGCGCTGTATTTAGTGTTCCTAAACCACCCCGCCACTGAAATCAATGGCCAGCGCTGCTGAAAAACCTTATTTCGGCCACTTGCGGGGGGTTAAAAGCGCCCCAAAGATGCTGATTGCAGGACTTTCCGCAAACGCACCACCCCAGTGCGCTAAAATGCCTGAAAACTGCTTCAGTGTGAAAGGGGTCTTAGTCTATGAAGAGCAGTAGGCTGTGACACAAGGAAGATGGCAAACAATTGTTTTCTAAGTTTGCCTGGAGCCTGTGTTAATCTATCCAGATCCATAGAGCCATAGTGATAGGGTTATCCAGCTTCCTTCCACATTCCACACTTTTCTGAAGGGTGACTTTACAGTACACCTCCAGCTTTCCCGGTCACCGATTGGCCCTCTGTTCAACAACACGTGTGAGTGGTTCTCTACCTGCCGCTGTGCTCAAGACAGCGCTGTGATTCGTCCACTTTTCCCCTGCCTCTTGCTTATTGGTGAATCCGTATCTGCTTTTCTATTGGACTAACAAGGTCCTTTGTTAGTTCTGGTTGGCAGCCGTGTTCTGCTGGTTTTCTGATTGGTCCGTGAAAGGAGGAGTTGTCATGGCTGCCATCCGCGGTGTGTCCCGGCTCCTGGCTGGGCTCCGGGTACAGCGGACACCGGGCCGTCTGTATTCCATCACTCACCTGTCTGTACCGGAGAGGATAGAGAGGAAGAGGAGCGAGGCGCTCCGGGGTGGCGGGAAGGCGAGGATTGAGGCCCAGCACAAGAGGGTGAGGAGGGACAGCAGAGGACATCACAGGGACAGACACATATCCATGTATTATAGCATGGAGTCCAACTCACTGCCTGCGGGGGAATCTCACAACAACAACCTATCATATATATATATATATATATATTTTATACAAAACTTTTATATGTCTGTATGTTAATATATATCAAATATACAAACCTTTTTCTGTTTCAAATAGAGCAGGAAAGGGTTAATACCCTGTTTTATTTATTTTTAATTTTATTTCATTTTTATTTTGACAAAAAAAGATAAAAAGAAAAACGGTTTCCATAAAACAACAACAAAAAATAACCCATACATAGCTGAGATAAAAGCAATAAACACAGACCTAGAGACATAACAATTAGACAAAGTCTGTCCAATAAGATAATCTGTATCAACAGGACAATCAAAAAAATAAAAAATAAAAAAAGTTACCCCATCTCCTGTGAGTTTAGAAAACGCCTTGTGTTTTTTTTTTTTTTTTTTTTATTTGCTGCTTGTGTCCCCTTAAAGAGACTTCCCTCCACTTCCTGTCCTGGAGACAACAGGAAGTGAGAGGTAATCCTTCCAGTGTCAGCGGATTTCCCCTGTTAGTTGGCACTGGAGCAAATGTCCCCATTGGAAAATTTTCCCCTTGCCTCCTGTTCTGGTGACAAGCCAAAGGACCCATTCACCCCAGTGTACTTTAACCACTTACCTACTAGGCACTTTTACCCCCTTTCTGCCCAGGACAATTTTCAGCACTGTCACATTTTGAATGACAACTACTCAGTCATGCAACACTGTACCCAAATAAAATTAGTATCATTTTGTTCACACAACTAGAGCTTTATTTTGGTGGTATTGAATCACCACTGGGTTTTTTTTATTTTTTGCTAAGTAAACATAAAAAAAGAGAGAAAATTTTGAAACCCACCACTACCACGTTTTTCCTAATTTATTTTATATTATTTTAGCAAATAAATAAATAATCTTTCTTCATGAATTTAGTCCAAAATGTATTCTGCTACATTTCTTTGGTGAAAATAACCCAAATCAGTGTATGGTATTATGGCCAGTTCACACCATAGAAATGCAGTCCAGATGCGTTCCAAATACTCTTCTGCATGCGCAGTTCTTTTTTCCCCCTCCTTTTTTCTTAACCTTAAGGCTCGATTCACACCTATGCATGTTGCTTTTGAGCGTTTTTGGAGTTTTTTTGTTTCATGCTTGCCACGTTTTTGAGCAGCGTTTTTGTGGCGTTTTGCGTTTTTTTTTTTTTTTTTTTTTACAGTTTTTTTTTTTTTTTTTTTACAGTCTTAAAAAAAATAAAAAATAAAAAAACGGCAAAAACGCACCAAAAACGCTGCACTTGCGTTTTTGATGCTTGTCCATTGAATTCTATTACATGCAAAACGCTGCATTTTGCATGCAAAAAAGTCCCTGACCCTTTCCAAAAATGCAGAGATACAAAAAGGCATTGATGTGAACATGTTCCATAGGAACCCATGTTAAAAAATTCCCATGCATTTCTGCAAAATGCATCAAAAAACGCGCTAGTGTGAATGGAGCCTTAAGGAGACCTTCGGTCATTTTTTCATCTTTCCATCTATTAAATCCTCTGTCCTTGTTTTAACTTTGGATAGTAATTTTTTTTTCTGCCAGTAAATCCCTTATACAGCCCACTTCTTGTTTCTTGTCTGGGGGGGGGGGGGGAAAGCCTCTCTCCCCCTCTCCCTCCCTCCAGGAAAGGAGGGGGATGAGTCATAAGAGGGCCAATGAGAGCTGCAGAGCTGGCGGTGTGTCTGTGTAAATTCAGGAAGTGAACAGACAGCAGCTTCAGCTGCCCGCAGTTAAAATGATTGCAGCCAGACTCAGTGGGGGGAGATTTCTGCACCATATTTGGCAAGTACAAAATATATAAAATAATATGCAAAGTGGTTGGAGGGAAGCTTCAGAATCGCAATGATGTTTTTATTACAAATCATGTGAGCAGACTGCAGTAACTCTTTAAATAAGGACATGTGTGTTCCAGTGCATTATTATTATTATTTTTATTTTTTTAATGCTGTTTACAGCGTTCCAGTGCAGGAAAAATGCAGCATGTTCTACTTTTTTTTTCTGGAACTGGAACGCTCAGGAACTGACTGCACTGGTATGAACTATGCCATTGAAAACCATATAACCTACTTTCCATGTGTTTTTGTTGCAGAAAAAAAAATGCACTGGACTGACTGCATTTGGTGTGAACTGGCCCTTAGTCTGTAGGCAAGTTATAGAGTCCACAAACTATGATAATATATATATATATATATTATATTATAAAATATTTCTCTAAAAATTGACCAATCCTGATGGCCTATCTCGTTCCTCGAGGCCCTAAAACGCCAGGACAGCACAAATGACCCCTGTTTGGAAAGTAGACAGTCCAAGGTATTCAGTAAGAGGCATAGTGAGTTTTTTGAAATTGTCATTTTTTTGGGGAAAATTAATAAATTAAATTTTTTTTTTTTTTTACATAATGCTACCAGTGCAGTACATCATATAACTGGTGTGATGGTGATCAGGGACACTGACTGGTGACAGTACAAAAAAAGTTTAGAATTTTTTTTCTTTTTTTTTTTTTTTTTTTTTTTTTTTTATTATAAAGAAAAAAATTAGGATTTTTTTTTTTTTTTTTTGGGGTCCCAGCGTGACCAGAGCAATATAATGTTACCATAGTAAAATTGTACTAAGTAGATGAGGTTCAGCGGTTGTATAATAAGTCCACGGGATATAATTCAAAAAGGTGGGGCCCAACACCACAGGATGGTTTGCAGAAGATGAGAAAGGAGGACACCCGATCACAAGGCCACTTACCCTCCTTAGTGGACCCTCATTATAAAGACCACATAAGCATTCGAAGGATTTTTGTTTGTTTGCTTATAGCAGTGAATTACATTGCTATAAGCAAGCATTTTACTGAATGAAACAGATTCATTCAGTTTGTTTTGTTGTGATTAGCTGTGATTGGTCAAAGCTAATCACATGGTACAGATAGGCTGTGATTGGCCCTGTCTGTACCATGTGATCAAATTGACCAATCACAGCTAGCAACACATTTGTACACAATGGATGGTATGAAAGGAAGCCACACATTATGTACACCTACTGTGAATGGTCACGGAGTTCACATGGTACCAGCAGCAAGCCCGTACTCTGATCAGTCATCAGCTGTGTTCCGTGGACGCAGCCAGTAACAGATCGCGCCGCTGTGCAACCCTGCGAGCTGCGCTTTCTGACAGGGCGTCATATGACTTCCAGTCAGGATCTTAAAGCCATTGCCAGGCCATCATTATAGGCCAGGTGGGAAGGTGTTAAAAAGTTTTTAGCAAGTATTTAATGCTTTGCATTTTACATATGTCTTGCATGTATTTTCATCCCTGGCCACCTGAGAAAAATTTATATCTCATAAAACGCACTTAAAAAAGAAAAAAAATTTTTGTTGCATTTCATTTTTTTTTTTTTTTTCAGACAGGGCACTGGAGGTGCAGCAAGCAGGACTTCTAAAAAATGCAACGCACTGATATGAACAATTTAGATTCAATGGGGAATATTGTTCATGCACTTTTGAGACACTGGGGAGCTGACAAGTGTGAACAGGCCAAACTTCTAGATTTCCTGTCACCTTTGTGTCCTGGTGGCAGCAATCACCTGGGACAAATAGAGAGGGCAAATCTCCCCACAATCAGGACAAACATTGTTGCCCGTCCTTTATTATGTGTGGACACTATAGGTTTTTGTTTTCTGGTTGAGGTCTTTCTGGTAAGAAAGTGCATTATGGCCACTAGGTGGTGCTGACAATATAGGAACTGTACAGGTTACAAAATTACAAAATATCAAGCAATTTTTGTGTAGATTGTCAGGATGTTTACCATATCTGCACAGTGAACATTTTATACATTGACCCCCTATAAAGTGGTATCAAAACCCAAACAAAAAATTTAATATATTGCAGCTTACCAGTCTTCATGTGCGGTGGCCTTATCAGTTTTCTGTTTTTTTTAGGTTTTTTTTCTCCTCTTTTTTCACCTGTTCATTGTAAGCACCCCTGACAGTTGTAAATGGTTTGTATCAACCCTCTAACTGCTACATCTGCAGGACAGCTTGTTCCGCTGAAAAACAAAAGACTTACTATCTGGATCACCAGGTGAAAATAAAGGAAAGAAAGCCTAAAAAAAACCCCGCAGCTATCACATCTAAGAACTGGTAAGCTGCAATATAATAAATGTTTGGGTTTAATACCACTTTATTTTTTGGATAGCGTAGGGAGTGGTTTGAACCCCTGTCATAATTTCTTATTTTTTGTCATCTGTACTCCTTTTTGGGAGATTTCACTTCAGTTTCCATTTCAGTATATCTGCATCGGGAGCCCTGAGGTGAATTTCCAAAATGTCCCTCGTCAGGGACGTTTCGGAGCATTCTAATTGGTCAGCGCCAACCAGTCGGCAGTCGCATAGCCTGTCCTGTCAGCTTTGGAGCAGACACGAGACTGGCGTGGATATACCGGGGTTAGAACCAGCGATTACAAATACAAACTACAGAGACATAATTTTAACCTATTCATGTATTTATTATATTGCTGTTTTTGTAATAAAAGTTGTGGTGACTTGTGTCCTGTCCTGTATTCCAGGGAAAGCTGACGGCCCGGGAGAGGATTGATCTGTTGCTGGATCCTGGCAGTTTTGCTGAGTATGACATGTTTGTGGAACACCGATGTGCAGATTTCGGAATGCAAGAGGACAAAAACAAGGTGCGTTTTCTCCTTTCTCTGCTATATGATATCAATTCCTATTGGTCAAAGTAATACATTTGTGTTTTGGCGCACTCAAGTGTTTGAGTGAGATTTGTATCATTATAGTCTGTGCCAATATAAGATGAAATCAGTGCCTTTGTTTATAATGGCACAGAGCTCCTCATGCATTTACCTGCACCATAAATATACAGTGGAAATGGGACTCAATCAGTGGAGCATTTTCTCAATCCAGATATATTTTTGTTTTTTAGTTCCTTTTATTGGTTTTAACCATTTGTAAAGTGTATACTGAATAGTGGTGGGTTTACAGAGATGGAAACAGTTAATTGGCTCTTATCCCGTGTATATCCATGACTTGTTTCTTAAGGGATTTTTTTGTGATCACATTTATTCCTATTACAAGGAATGTAAACATCCCTTGTAATAGAAATAAGGGATGACAGGCCCTCTTTATAGAGAGATGTGGGGGTCTATAGGACCCCCACATCTCTCCTCTACCTTTTGAAAGCAAAAGATCAAAAAAAAGAAATAGAACTTTTTGCTGTAAAAAAGAAAAAAAAATTGTTTACTTCCACCCTAGACCAAAAGTGACGTCGTTCCTGTCCTCCTAGATCATAGAAGTGATCAGAGATGATCTGGTCTCTGTTCACCTCTATGGTCATTCTCGCGAACCGCCAGATCGTTTCCCTGGCTTGCCCCTTCCGCTGCTTTGGAAAGTGATCCAGCAGCGAATTAGTCGTTCAGAATCGCTGGCTAAAAATAAAAAATAAGGGGGGTTATGGCTGATAGCTTCCCACTTCAAACCCGCTGTGTGTGTGTGTGTGTGTGTGTGTGTGTGTGTGTGTGTGTGTGTGTATGTGTATGTATGTATATATATATATATATATATATATATATAAATACCTTGGTTTGAGAGCGTTTTGCAAGGCAAGCAAAATGTTTTAATACATTTTGCCTTGATATAAGAGTAGTGTCATGTCACAGCTGAGTATAAAAAAGAAGAGATGAGCCTCTAAGTGTAGCAATATGGTTACATTTAATGAAGGTACAACATTTAGCAACTTATTGCTACACTTAGAGGTGCCTCTCTTCTCTTTTATACCCTGTAAAAAAATGCTTTGATATACAAGTACTTTGGATTACAAGCATGTTTCTGGAACGAATTATGCTCGCAAATCAAGGTTTTACTGTGTGATATATACACACACAGTATCTCACAAAAGTGAGTACACCCCACAAATTTTTGTAAATATTTTATTATATCTTTTCATGTGACAACACTGAAGAAATTACACTTTGCTACAATGTAAAGTAGTGAGTGTACAGCTTGTATAACAGTGTAAATTTGCTTTCCCAATTAACCATTTTCCCTCCCCGGTGTCATGCGAATCGTTAATGTTACAAGGTCTCAGGTGTGGATGGGGAGCAGGTGTGTTAAATGTGGTGTTCTCGCTCTCACTCTGTCATACTGGTCACTGGAAGTTCAACATGGCACCTCATGGCAAAGAACTCTTTAAGGATCTGAAAAAAAGAATTTTTGCTCTACATAAAGATTGCCTAGGCTATAAGATTGGCAAGGCCCTAAAACTGAGCTGCAGCATTGTGGCCAAGACCATACAGCAGTTTAACAGGACAGGTTCCACTCAGAACAGGCCTCACCATGGTTGACCAAAGAAGTTGAGGGCACGTGCTCAGCATCATATTCAGAGGTTGTCTTTGTGAAATAGATGTATGAGAGAGCCAGCATTGCTGCAGAGGTTGAAGGGGTGGGGGGGTCAGCCTGTCAGTACTCAGACCATACGCCACACACTGCATCAAATTGGTCTAAATGGGTGTCATCCCAGAAGGAAGCCTCTTCTAAAAGATGATGCACAAGAAAGCCTGCAGTTTGCTGAAGACAAGCAGACTAAGGACATGGATTACTGGAACCATGTCCTGTGGTCTGATGAGACCAAGATAAACTTATTTGGTTCAGATGGTGTCAAGCGTGTGTAGCGGCAACCAGGTGAGGAGTACAAAGACAAGCATGGTGGTGGGAGCGTCATGGTCTGGGGCTGCATGAGTGCTGCCAGCACTGGGGAGCTACAGTTCATTGAGGGAACCATGAATGCCAACATGTACTGTGACATACTGAAGCAGAGCATGATCCCCTCCCTTCGTAGACTGGGCCGCAGGGTCGTATTCCAACATAACGACCCCAAACACATCTCCAAGACGACAAGTGCCTTGCTAAAGAAGGTGAGGGTAAAGGTGATAGACTGGCCAAGCATGTCTCCAGACCTAAACCCTGTTGAGTATCTGTGGGCATCCTCAAACAGAAGTTGGAGGAGCGCAAGGTCTCTAACATCCTCCAGCTCTGTGATGCCGCCATGGAGGAGTGGAAGAGGACTCCAGTGGCAACCTGTGAAGCTCTGGTGAACTCCATGCCCAAGAGGGTTAAGGCAGTGCTGGAAAATGTAGTATTGTTTCTAACCACTAGATGGGGGAGCTCACAATGGAATCTGCACAATAATAGTAAAGCCGTGTCAGTGGATTGCCTACTGTCTTTTCTATGCATGTCTCAGTAAATTCTCACAAGAGATGCAGCACTTTAGCAAACCTTATTGGGTTGGCAATTATACTATTATAATAATTTTGAGAGTGAGATCCTATATTATCACTCTCTTATTCATGATTGGGGATTATAAGGTAGCCATTGCTAAGTATAAATGCTTTCTTCTCATTTTGCAATGTCACACCTTTTTTTTTATTATAAAACTCATGGCACATAACTTTATGGCACTTGTGTGAACTCTACACGTACTTGGTATTCCATAAATCCTAGATGATTACACAAACAAACCCTTTTTTTCCACTTGTGTACAGGGGCCACTTTACCAGGTAAAGCGAGCCCACGCATTCTCGTTAAATAGCAATGCAATGTATTCAATTCAATCAATGAATTGAATTCATACAAAAACCTTGTAATGCTATTCAGTTACGTTGCAACCGTGCTACATGCAAGAAAGTTTCTCAGTTTAGCTTAGGTAAAGCATAGGCTGCCGTTACCCACAGAAAATGCTAGCTTTCTGGCTGTCTCCAGCTTCAATACTTTTTAAATCGCTGACCTGCAGCAAGCTAAGTTGGAACGTTTGATTTGCTTACTTTTTTTTTTTTTTTTTAAATCTGTGATTTGAGAAGCATTGAAACATAATAACCAAGTTACCAGCATCTTCATAGGGAAGTCTTAATAATAAAGTATTTCAGTTGATAGCACCACATCTCAGAGAATAATAGAACAAAAAACACCTGAACAATGGGATTTTAAAGGTGCTGAATCCTCCTTAAGGAATAACATCTGAAAAAGTGATATAAAAATATTTTTTTATTTTGATGTATTAAAAATAGCGTCTATGACAAAGTAGACATAACGTGCAAAAAATTAAGAACAGCAATCTCTATATTCACAGCAAACATCCCCTGCACCAAGATATTCCTCTATGATCATACACGTATACAGTCATGGATCCCCATGGCATACACCATAACATATATTAGAGGAAAAGCGCTCTAAGAGCTACTTGCACAGTGGGTGCAGTGGAAGGGTCTTCTGATGTCTTTGGTGTGCAGCTTCCTCTCTCCATCTTTGCTTGACATGCTGTCAATGAGATTCAGATGTTGAAGGCGGGTTGGATTCTTGTTGGTGGCTGTGTAACCCTTATTCCAGTATATTTTAGGAATACCATCTCCTATATTTTATAAAAGTAAGCTAAAGGGGTTCCATATAATTAGATTACTGACAATAGAAAATGGGATGAACTAGGACATAACACATATGCCTGGGTGATAAACCATAGCCCTAAGGGCTTGAGAGGTATGGACTCCAGAGAGAGAGATATCGTTTTGCCCCTGTACAAATCATTAGTAAGATCTATTCTGGAATATGCAATTCAGTTTTGGGCACCAGTTCTGAAAAAGGATATCGGGGAACTGGAGAAAGTACAAAGAAGGGCAACCAAACTGATAAGAGGCATGGAAGAGCTCAGCTATGAGAAAAGATTAGAGGAACTGAATTTATTCTCTCCTTGAGAAGAGGAGATCAAGGGGGGATACGATCAACATGTATAAATATATAAGGGGTCCATATATTGAGCTTAGGTTTGAGTTATTCACTTTACTGTCAACACAGAGGGCAAGGGGGCACTCTTTACGCATAGAAGGAAAAGAGATTTAATCTCCAAATACGGAAAGGTTTCTTCACAGTAAGAGCTGTGAAATAGACTACCTCCAGAGGTGGTTCTGGCCAGCTCAGTAGATTGCTTTAAGAAAGGCCTGGATTCTTTCCTAAATGCACACAGTATAACTGAGTACTAACATTTATAGGTAAAGGTAATCCAGGGAAAATCTGATTGCCTCTTGGGGATCAGGAAGAATTTTTTTTCCCTGCTGTAGCAAATTAGATCATGCTTTGCTGGGGTTTTTTGCCTTCCTCTGGATCAACTGTGGGTATAGGATTGGTTATATGGGATTGTTTGATATTATTATTTATTTGTATTGTTGAACTAGATGGACTTGTGTCTTTTTTCAACCTGACTAACTATGTAATTAAGGAATTGTCTGTACTCTTAAATGTCTCTCAAGGGTTAATTTCCCATTTTTAACAGTGGCGTGCATTTAAGGAAAAATATATCTATTCAAAGAATTTCCAGAAAAATTAGGATGGTTTTACGCGAATTTTCATTTTAGCATTATTATTATTATTATTATTATTATTATTGTTATTTTTTTTTTTTTTTTTTTTTTCCCCCACAACTTTTGTCTTGTAAGCACCCTGAAAGTTAAGCCACATACTGCTGATATCCTTAAATCGCTTCATAAAAAAATAGTTGGCACTGATCTATAATCTGTTAGGACAAAGGATTTGCATGTTCCGTGATTAAAAAGAGGGCTGGGATTAAAGAGAGGGAAATTAAGGACAAGCAAACCATTTTACTATTTGTATCCTGACATGTTTTGTTTTACTTTTAGGCTGCTTGCACAATGCAGTGCTTCTAAAATGTACTATGCATTAAAAAAAAGAATGGATAGTGCATTTTAAATGCATTGCATTACGGTGAATAGCTGGTTGTTAAAGACGCTGTTGGGTACCAGCTCCTTAACCAGTTGTTCAGGATGCTGTCGGGGGTTGTTAAGGAGTCGGAACCCGCCGGCGTCCTTACAAACTAGTGATAATGCCTCCCCCCTCTGGCCAGCATGCTCCAGCTCCTCTTGTGTAGGAGCAATGCTACCACCGGAGCGAGGAGGAGGCAGAGAGACAGCAGGACAGCCAGGAGCACTAGATGTGAGGAGAGGGTGGCATCCGAACAGGAGGAGCTGGAGGGCTAATAAAGATTCCAGAACTCCCGCCCCCCCCCCCCCGACAGGAAGTCGGGTATTCCAGCTATTCACTGATTTTTGATTTTTTTTTTTTTTTAAGGAAGTTGGCATGTGCCAGCTTCTTAACATTTAGCTATTCACTGGTTAAGAACGCTGGCGAGTGTCCACCCCCTTAACAACCAGAATAGTGACCCCCAAAAACACTTCTAAAAACAAACCCTGGGTGCACTTTTCATTAATATTTGGTATGTTTCCTTCTGACTGCAATGGAAGGTTCATCTTTGGTGCACTTTTTAAAAGTGCACCAAAGATGCAGCATGTAAAACTTTGCAAACCTCAGCGCAAACACGGAGCAGCAATATGTCAAAAGTCTCATTGGATTTCAAGGGAAATCATGTTGATGCACCTTTGTCCTGCTTGAAAGGTGCATTTTAGTGTTGTAAAAGTACACAGAGGGAAAGGGGTCTTAGATCTATCCATGGAAACGTTCTTACAAATTTCTGTTGGTTACGCACATAAACTTCATATGTGTGTCCAGTATTTATATATCTGTTTAGTCATCTCTACAATTCCATGAGACAGCTTTCTGGGCAAGTGTTTTCTGTTTCAGTATGTTAAGTTTTCCAAGAAATACACAAAATCAAACAAACTGTGACATCAAAGACATAGTAAGAGGCCCACAACGCAGGTGGAATATATCAAAACACAAGTGACAAATGACAAAAAATTAATAGATCAAGGTAGGACGCCAAGACATCATTCACATTTACCAAGGATCAAAAGTAGAACTAGGTTTGTTTGTTGTTGTCTTTCGGACATGCTACAGCTGTATGATATTAATGCTGGAAGCAGCCCAATGGCCGGCTGGCACTGACTCCTACATGGGTCTAGTCCCAATGCTGTGGCAGGTTTACTGTTGTCATTTGTTTGTATGTCTTATACTCAATAAAAAGATTTAAAAAAAAAAAAGGATCAAAAGTAGAATATCATCTCAACGTAGCAAAAAGTCACTCTGTCAGAGCATATAACAGCTGTATGTTGGGGACAATTTATTAGTATCTCAACTTTTCCACAACCCGCTGGCTAGCTGACATAGGTCATGGGTACACAAGATGCCCTATATAATAGCACTATCAGAGTAGCTATGTAGAATCAAAGAAGAGAAAGGAGGAAACAGGAAAAAGGAACAGAAGGTTTGTCTGAAGGCCCACTCCTCCTGCTCGCTCACTTCAACCAGCCAGAAGTTGGAGATATTTAATCCAAGGGTCCCCAACACGGTCAAATCTCGAAGACTGATCTTTCAGAATGCTGCCCAGCTTTTTATTAAGCATGATCCACATCCACTTCTGTTTCATAACAGCTAGGTCTACTACTGGTCCCTTCCAGGCAGTCGCTATGGTGATTTTTGCCCCAAGAAACATAAAATATTTTCGTGTCTGAGCATGTTTGGAAACTTTAGCGATAGGCGCATTAAGAAGAGCCACTCTGGGGTTTTTCACTATATTTACCATTGGCACAGTATAAATCAGGGCATGGACTCTTATCCAAAACCAATGAACTTTAGTACAGGTCCACCAAGTATTGAACATCGTACCGGGTTGACCACACCTCCAAAAAACACGAGGAGGAGGTCTCCTGATACTGGAAAGCCTTTTTTATAGAATTTTCTTGACTCATTCCATTTTTCCTTTTTTAATTGTTCAGCTTGGGACTGGCATGCCGAATGGGCTATACACACATACTGCGTATAGAGCCAGTTTAGAAGCTAAATAACCTATCGGGCTGTCTTTGGGATGTTGGAGGAAACTGGTGTACCCTGAAGGAACCCATACAAACTCACAAACAAAAAAAATGCAAACTCTGGCAAATATTCAAACCAAGGACCCAAGTGCCGCAAGGCACAAGTGCTTTCACACTAGGCCACTGTCAAAATAATAAAAAAACACTCAAACTTTAGCTTTTTAATTTTTTTATTTTGTATTTGTCAAAAAATGAAACGGCATACAGTACATTGATGTCTCCTTTGACATTTTGGGCTAATCCACTGACATTTCATCCTCTACCTATATGGTTGGTGGAGATTTATATTGCTTTCTCTATTAATTTTGTATTTCTTCTTGTAGTATCCGGGAGACAGTGTTGTCACAGGACAAGGCCGCATTAATGGAAGGCTGGTGTATGTTTTCAGCCAGGTAAATTCTATAATATGTGGTGTGTGAGTTGTATATCCTAAACATGGAACCTGTTATGTGAGTAGAATCTGTTATATTTTTACAGGACTTTACTGTGTTTGGAGGCAGTTTGTCTGGAGCTCACGCACAGAAAGTCTGCAAGGTAAGTAAATTGTCCACAGTGTTAGGTCTTGTGTCTTATCTCTTGGACTTGGTCTGAAATATAATGCTCCAACTTTGCTACTTTTCTCTGCCCCCAGCTGGCCCAGTATGCAATCTGGTAAGGTATAGCTGTAATATGATGGGGGAGCCAACACAGTCTGCAAAGCTTCTTGCAGCTTATAATTGATCCAGTCATGAAGGGGGACACACAGCTTTAAATTAGACCAACACAGCACACTTGGAAGTCACACCCTCTAAAGGGTCATTGGCAGGACATTGGCCATCCAGGAAAGTGAGAACTCCTTGCACTTCATATTTGAAAGTGCAGTTGACAGATAAAGGAGATGTCAATTCGGCAGGACGTAGGGGGTTAGATTGTCAAATTCTAGGGATGCTGAGCAGCACTATTTATACAAACTTTTCAGTGCAGTTTCCATGGAGATTGCAGAGGAGGACTGGTTAGTAGCGGTTAGTGGTGGTGGTGGTGGAAGGGGGTGGAGGGTTCCAAAGCATTATTACATTTGAGAAAATAGAAACTGTTGCAGGTTCTAAGTCTAATTAACAAAGCAATTGCTGTAGTTTTTGTTATGGAAAATTGCTAAAGATGCCCCGGGAACCAGGCAGACGGCTCACATGCCGCTCTCTACCTGTGCAGTGTACATACTACATGAACAAAGCCTGCATATATGTAGGGAAAATACATATTTGCTCAGCCTAGGAAGAATCAAAATGGCCTGATCCACAGGTGAAAAGTTTCCATGACGCACTCTGATTCCAGGCACCCATTTAATATAAATGACATTTATGTGAAGTGGCCATTACTGAACATTATTTTTCTTTTAGAGATACTTCTTCAAACAGGACAATCGCTTAGAAGTGATCTTTAGTAATTTATTTTGTCATAGGAGAAATCCTTCCATGTTTAAAACTTTTATACAGTATGAGTGAGAGCAGGGGCTTGTGCTGGAACAGCACTTAGCAGTTACTTAAAGGGTGGACAGATGAGGTCTCTCTGTGAAGGATTTTATATTTCTTATGAGACATGAGTTTTTGCAATGGCCCTGGTATTTAAACATGAGTGCAAATTGAGCAATTTTTATATTAAAGCCCAGGCCCTCTTCAAACTGAGCTTTTAGATTTGGGTTGCAGCAGATGGGCTAAATAGAGATGTAACATCTGTCGTTTGTACTTTTTTATCTTTCTGCTGAGCTCACTTCAGGGGTTTTATCACCCTCACTGAATTTAAAGCAGAACTCTGGGCACAAAATCTCTTATTTCAATATATTCCTCAACAGGTAGGGATTTTAATTCACTCTGTACGCAAAATTTCTTTGCAAACCCAGATAAACCTAGTAATAGTAGACCGCAACACAAAACCGGTGAAGAGAGCAGAGTTGTGGGAGGGACCCAGCAGGAGGTCCATAACGGGTGGGGCGAGTACAAGATCAGTCACCCTGCACAAGAATAGAGGGCAGCAGTGACTGTTCTTTCTTACAGGAAGCTTTCGCTTAGCTTTTATCTTTAGCTTTAACATGTACTAATTTTATTTTGTATACTGCAAAAGGATTGTGAAGACTTATTTTGACTTTGTAATGGCTGCTACGAATAGTGGAGTCAGGAACTCTGTAGAGCGGGGATATGGAATTAGCGGACCTCCAGCTGTTGCAAAACTACAAGTCCCATCATGCCTCTGCCACTGGGTGTCATGCTTGTGGCTGTCAGAGTATTGCTATGTCTTATGGGACTTGTAGTTCTGCAACAGCTGGAGGTTCGCTAATTGCATATCCCTGCCGTAGAGTATGCCTTTCATTATAGTCCAATAGGGTTAAAAGCAGTATGATTCAACCTAGCATTGTACCCTAGAAATGTTAGAATGAACTTGGGTTTTGGGTAGTGTTGGCTAGAAATTCAGTTGTCATCTTACACTTAATGGAAAATATAAGAACTGCTTGCACCCTTTCATGCTTCTCCTAGATCATGGACCAAGCTGTTCTGGTGGGAGCCCCGGTGATTGGACTTAATGACTCTGGAGGAGCTCGTATCCAGGAGGGTGTGGAGTCCTTGGCAGGCTATGCAGACATTTTTCTGGTATTGTGGTTGTGCTAACAGTTTAGTTTGACCGTCAGATTTACAACTTTTTTTGTTTTAAAAAAATGTACATAATTGGCTAATTTTAGTTAGAAGTAGAACTTAAGCTTTGCCTTTATTTTGGATAAAGTATGGGAGGGTTTTAGCTCTTGTGTCCCATTGGAGAGATTGCCCTTTGCTTCTTGTCAATAGCCAAAACAGGAAGTGAGAGGAAATCCACCAGAACGAGTGTTCCCACTGCAAACTTTGCCCTCTATTTCTGTTCTGGTGAAAACGCAAAATGTATGATATTCTTTTACTTTCACATTTGGTAATGAAGGTTAACAGGACAAATAGAGAGGGTGACTCTCGCTAATGGAGACAGTCAGGCATCAAAACCTAACAGGTATTCTAATCCCTCTGCATGTTATCCAAAAAAAAAAATGGTCTTTCGTTAAACTATAAAAGGCCCTGTATTTTTACTGTATTCTGAGTGTTGCCTTTGCTGACTTAAAGGATAAGTTCACCGTTTGGACCATGTTCGATTTTTCCACCTGTTTTAGGGTGGAACAAGTAACATGTTCCAACTTCTGCACCTTCACCCCGTGAATTTCTCCCCTGTGACTGCGCGTGAAACACTTTGAAAACAGCATGGCATGCAGAGCCCTGCCCACACACCATGTCATTCATTCAGGCTGGGCTCACAGTAGGACCGGTTTCATAGAGAGCCAGTCACAATCTCCTGCTATGCGAATTGGATGCGGAGAAACTGTAAGGACATTGGTAAGCTCTCTTGTAGTTCATTGATCTTGCTCCCAAGTAACTTCATCCCTGTATCGGAAGTATGGGCAGACAGCTATCCCGAGAATCTGCAGGATCCTGGCATTGCATCCACGAACTACTGATCACGAGTGCAATGCTATGTAGGCTCCTTAGAAAAAAAAAAAAGTTAAAGGTATGTGGTCAATTGATTGCAGATCACCCTAAGAGCTAGCCCTTGCAAGGAGACTGTTATTATAAAGAGAATATTGCGCTATGAAAATAACGGTAGCTGCTAGTACTTCAATTGACATAAATTATGCAAATATAACATATATAAAACCTAGTGCAGCACTGACAAAAATATAGAAGTATATACACATATCATATATTGGTCAAATTCAGTGAGCATACAATAAGAGTATTGAGTGAAAAAACAATGCAAAACCTTCATCAAAGTCAGCACTTTCAAATAGGTGTAAAAAAAAAAAAAAACAGTCCAATGTGTCAAAAAACAAGTAAAAGGGTCATGTAAGTTGACCAGACACGCCACCCAAGGAACAGTGAGTCAAAAAGGGATGACGTAAGTATTGAGTCAAATGAGCTGTTGTGATAAGCAATCGCTCATAAGAAGTCATGATCCAACCATTTATCCTGCATGGGGAACTCCATACATTCCAAAATGGAATCAGTGTGGGCGAAAAAACAGCATTCACAGGTCAGCCTCCCATCTCATGGACATATGTAAAAGAATACCAAGCATCCGCACATAGTGTAAAACAATTACTAAAATTTATTTAAAATATATACTAAACACTTACAAAAATCTGGTGAAATACAGCTCTGTTTGTAAACCTCCGTCATGGAAGTAATATAAGATAAAAGCATGCAGCGACCTCACGAATGCAAGCTCCACCCGAGCTTTTATCCAAGAACACATTATTTCTTTGTAAACTTGGCTTATCTATCGTGGAGTGGGAACTTTTGGCATCTTGTCAGCAGGGAAATAATAGTAAACCAGAATTTGTTTCATAACCTTCCTGAATTCAACTGTGGGCAGGTTTCCAGATCGGGGGGCTCTCATTAAGTGTTGATGGATACCCTTAGACAACCTGTAAAGTAATGTTTCTAAATGTAAAGTATAGTATGACAGTGCAGAAGAATAACAATTGAAATTGTGGCGCAAACAAATGCTAATGCACCATCCATATGAGTTGGCCTCTACCCCCCCAGATATATGTAAAGATATGCTTGTGTAGCATGGGTAGTTTATAAAATGTTCATAAGAAGTTCATAAAATTCCCATAGGAAGGGTGCTGTATTTCAGTAGGAAGCTCCACCTGAGACAAGAACAAATCTATGAAATTACAAAAGAGGAACACCAGGGGGCGCCAGCTAAGTGCAGCATCAATGGGTTTATTGCCATTAAAAAGCCAAATGCAAACTTGCAGAAATATAAAAACAAAAGGGCTTATCTGCAGCCGTGCCACATTGGGTGGAAGCTGTCCACCAGAAGAGCCGCTTGTGACAGCAAATGGCGTTTTGTCAGTAAGGAAACCAAGTCCAAAGTTCCAGGAAGTGAGGAGAGCCACTGTGGGACACAAGGCAGGATGTGATGTCACACCTGGGGTGGGCTGGTGGCAGTGCAGAAGAATAACCAGTGATTCAAATGATTATTTACAACTGTAAAAAGAGAGACTGTTTTCTGATTATTATGGAACTGTCAGCAGTTCTGTTTCAGCTGCTCCTGTAATGCTTAAAGCACACTTTGCTTTAAGGATACTACAATTGTAGAAAGTAAACAGGAGGCAGGAATTATGTAGGAGCCTCTAACCCATGTCATCTGTTTTTAGAGGAATGTGCTGAGTTCTGGTGTCGTGCCTCAGATTTCTCTGATTATGGGTCCCTGTGCTGGAGGTGCTGTCTATTCCCCCGCCCTAACGGACTTTACATTCATGGTTAAGGTAAGAGTGTAATCCATAGCAGCAGGGTGTAGCTGCAACATGGTGGCCACTTACAGTAGTTAATGAAAAAAGTACTCTGAAGGCCACACGCTACAAATACATGCAGTATCTTCCAGGACATACAAGATATATTCCTATGGACCAGTCTAACTTGTAACAATCCAAAAAGGAACAGTAAATATCAGCCATGAAAATCCCAAACAACTGGCTGGTGTGCCCACTGTTGTCTTAATGTACCCATAGACATGGAATAAGCAAGATTTGGTCTGGCCTTTTTTTTTTAAGTTGTGTTTGGCAACAATCTCTTACCTATGGGAAATATTTTAGTGATTATAGCAAAATTGAATATGTACTCCCCCTCAGTTTCAACTCTCTGTCTTCAGATTGTCCATTCACTGGTGTTTCTGCAGAGTAGCTGGTTTTTCTTTGATAAATAATCCCTTCTTTTGGGCTATACAGACTTTTCAAGTTGCAGTTGTGGCCATAGCGGGACTTATGTGTAGGCATATGAGCGCTGAGCTGGTTATGTTATTTACAGCAACCAATTCTGTTATTCCCTTCATGCTTTAGAAATGGAAAAGGGTGATCTTATTGGTATCTATTTGTTTATCATTCTGTGGACCCCTGTCATGTCTATTCTAGCATAACAATGTGTGTTTCTCTTCCCAGGACACTTCCTACCTCTTCATTACTGGTCCAGATGTAGTGAAGTCAGTGACCAATGAGGATGTGACACAGGAAGACCTAGGAGGAGCCAAAACCCACACTGCCCTATCAGGTTATTGAAGCTTATTTAAAGTAACACCTTGAATTTTTTTTTTTTGTTATATCTGTTCAGCTTTCTGTCTAGAATCAGAACAGTCTTGCTTTATGCCCGGAAACCTTGTGAATTTAACAATTGTGGGAAAATGCTTATACGACCACAGCACCATGAACACAGCAGGTAGCTGCTGCTGCTTAAGGTGTTTGTTAAACCAAAAAAAAAAAAATCTTGTTCCTTTAAAGCATATTACACAGCACAGTGCTTGTGCTCTGTAATTTGGCCCCCTGTATCTCCTGAAAACCTGGCTGATCCTGCCTGGATATACCCTCGCCTTTGTAAACTGACCACGGTATATCATGGCTGCTGAGCCCTGACACTGTGGTCAGTTTACGTGCCTCCGTCAGCCGCAGCTCTCCTGTCCCCCTCTGTCCTCTCTCTCCCCTCCCTGCTCTGTGTCAGTGCCCACCCCCTCTCCTCCAGCTGCTAAAATTACTTTTATTGTCCTATATAATCCTCCTTGTTTCCTAATGAAAGGTGCTCCTGTCTCTGTGTTTTTAAAAAAAAAATGCCTTCTTTACCTGATTTCAGAGCTTCTCCCGGAGCTCACGTGACCGGCCAGGAGAATCTTGGCCCCGCCTGCTGCATCTGTCAGATGGGGAGAGGAGAGAGCCGGCCGGTCACGTGAGCGTCGGAAGACGCTCTGAAATGAGGCACAGAAGGTATTTTTTTTTTTATATAAAACGCAGAGACAGGAGCACCCGTCATTAGGAAACAAAGAGGATTCTATGAAGTTGTCAAAGTGGGTTAACAACCACTTTAAAGGATAAGTTCACTTTTTGCAAAAAAATGTGCATTTATTATTCATTTTTTTTTTTTTTGGAGCCTTTAAAGCATTGCACCAGCAATCAGAAGATCGCTGGTGCTATGCAGGCCTCCAGCAGAGCCAGTGTATCTGCTTGCCCGTACATCCCGTAGGGGTAAGCAGATACAATCTGACAGGAAGGATGAGTGAACTGAAAACTATTACTGTAGTTCATTGAAAACTACAAGCAGACAGCTGCAAAGGCTGCCAGACCTTGTTATTTTTCTATGCCCAAAGCCCTGTCAATCAGTGACATGGCCGAGTGTGCGGAGCCCCGCTCGGCCACATTTAAAAAAAAAAAATTGTGACAGCTAGCAAGGAGGGAGAAAAACCCCCGCTAGCTGTAACAGCGGGGATCGGGGAGGTGCGGGGGGCTGGTGTGTTCGTTACATGTTACACCCTGCATATGGGTGTAACGTTACGAAAGGTGAATTCTTTAATCGTACAGTGGCGCCATATATAGACATTTAAAGATGTATATTTCTGCTACTACTTTTAGAGAAAATCTAGGCAACATGTAAAACCATCCAATCAATTTTTAATACTCTCAAGTACCTATGCTAAACAAAAATTCTGTATTTATTATCGTCTGGGCTTGCTTACTAGAATTGGAGTGTCAAGGTCACAATTGTAGACAACAACCAGTCACTAGCATGACACTGGAAGAGGCATTTGATCTAATTTGATGCAAATTTTCTCCTTTATTTTTCCTTTGCAGGGGTGGCTCATCGAGCTTTTGAAAATGACATAGATGCCTTGTTAAACCTGCGGGAATTCTTTAACTACCTTCCGCTAAGCAACAAGGATGCAGCACCAGTCAGGGAGTGTCATGACCCAAGGTAAGCCGTTTGGGAGGAATTAACAGAGTGGTGCAAAGAGCTTAAAAAACAGAGCTCCTGTCTGAGTCAATGCAGAGGAGTCCTGCTGAATGCTCTATGGGCAGCATAACAAATAGGAAGCGCAAATACATGTGTATTTTGAATAGGCCTCAATGTTATCTAAATATATACAGTACATGCCTACAGTGAGGAAAAAAGTATTTAACCCCCTGCTGATTTTTTTACGTTTGCCCACTGACAAAGAAATGACCAGTCTATAATTTTAATGGTAGGTTTATTTTAACAATGAGAGATAGAATAACCACAAAAAAATCCAGAAAACCACATTTCAGAAAAGTTATAAATTGATTTGCATCTTAATGAGTAAAATAAGTATTTGACCCCTTTGCAAAATATGACTTAGTACTTGGTGGCAAAACCCTTGTTGGCAATCAGAGGTGAGACTTTTCTTGTAGTTGGCCACCAGGTTTGCACAAATCTTGGAAGACATTTTTTCCCACTCCTCTTTGCATATCCTTCCCAAGTCATTGAGGTTGACATTTTAGTAAATCGATTCTTCAGCTCCCTCCACACATTTCTATGGGATTAAGGTTTGGAAACTGGCTAGGCCACTCCAGGACCTTTTTAATGTGCTTCTTCTTGAGCCACTCCTTTGTTGCCCTGGCCGTGTGTTTTGGGTCATTGTCATACTGGAATACCCATCTGTGACCCATTTTCAAAACCTTGGCTGAGGGAAGGAGATTCTCACCCAAGATTTGATGTTAAATGGCCCCGTCCATTGATCCTTTGATGCGGTGAAGTTTTCCTATCCCCTTAGCAGAAAAACACCCCCAAAGCATAATTTTTGACAGTGGGGATGGTGTTCTTGGGGGTCATAGGCAGCATTCCTCCTCCTCCTCCTCCTTCTCCAAACATGGCGAGTTGAGTTGATACCAAAGAGCTTGATTTTGGTCTCATCTGACCGCAACACTTTCACCCAGTTGTCCTCTGAATCATTCAGATGTTCATTAGCAAACTTCAGACGGGCCTGTACATGTACTTTCTTGAGCAGGGGGACCTTGTGGGCGCTGCAGGATTTCAATCCTTCATGGCATAGTGTGTTACCAATTGCTTTCTTGGTGACTATGGTCCCAGCTGCCTTGAGATCATTCACAAGATTCTCCTGTGTAGTTCTGGGCTCATTCCTCACCATTCTCATGATCATTGCAACTCCACAAGGTGAGATCTTGCATGGAGCCCCAGACTGAGGGAGATTGACAGTAATTTAGTGTTTCTTCCATTTGCGAATAATCGCACCAACTGTTGTCACCCTCTCACCAAGCTGCTTGGAGATGGTCTTGTAGCCCATTCCAGCTTTGTGTATGTCTACAATCCTGTCCCTGACATTCTTGGACAGCTCTTTGGTCTTGGCCATTGTGGAGAGATTGGAATCTGATTGCTTCTGTGGACAGGTGTCTTTTATACAGGTAACAAGTTGAGATGAAGAGCACTCCCTTTAAGAGAGTGCTCCTCATCTCAGCTCGTTATCTGAATAGAAGACACCTTGGAGGCAGAAATCTTGCTGATTGATAGGGGATCAAATACTTATTTCACTCATTAAAATGCAAATCAATTTTAACTTTTTTTAAATGCGTTTTTCTGGATATTTTTGTTGTTGTTCTGTCTCTCACTGTTAAAACAAACCTACCACACTATTCAGTACACTAAAACTTAAAACACAGGTATGGTCCAGACTCCCCCTAGGGGTTATGGGCCGTATTAGTCTTGTGAAAATGATCCTACTTCCCAAATTACTTTATATATTTTGGCAGTCCCCAGTACATCTCCCTTCGCGTATATTCAAAGCAATGGAATCTATCCTTAACACTTATGGGGCTCCTCTCGTCATAAGTTGTCGTGGAAGGTCCTGAAATGCCCAACTGAACTAGGCGGTACCACGCTTCCTGATCTCTCTACATACTACATAGCAGCCCAACTCTCTCACTTTTTCCACTTCAACCTCTCTGACAAAGCTCGCTACTCCCACATGGTTTGCCCACAATCCATTGGCCCGCTCTCACACCCCTTCCAAAACCTGTTCTGCGAACCCCGCGGTTCAACTCATACCAGCAAGGGGGGGGCCTATGTTGTCACATCACTGCAAGATCTGGCGAGCTATTATGCGCCTGGGTCGAGCACCCTCCCCTCACACTCCCCTGTGGGACAACCCAAATCGACCTGAACTTACCTCCGTCCCTGATCACGGCTTTTGGGTCGCTAGGGGCGTTATCTACCTGTCACAAGTTGTAGCCCACGGGATAGTTAAGTCGTTCCAAACACTTAAAGACAGTTTTGCCCTACCAAATCACATGTTCTTCCGATATCTCCAACTCCGGCACGCACTTAACACACAGCTTGGCAACCCTGTCCCCAGCCCTCGAGGTCCCACTGTTAGTGGATATAGTCATGGGAAAAGACTCCAAAAAACTGATCTCCCAAATTTATACATACCTCATGCGGCCCGTAGCCGACGCCATTGCTCATCAATTGAAGTCATGATGGGAGTCGGACCTGGGCAACTTGATGGATGAGGACTGGGAGGAGGCCCTAGCCAGCTGCAAAACTGTCTCCCCTAAACTTTCCAATCGCCTTTGCCATCTATATATCCTTCATAGATCGTATCTGACTCCATACCGCATATCTAAATACAGACACGGACATGACCCGAGCTGCCCAAACTGTGGTCACCACATAGCTTCCTTCTTCCATCTACTATGGGCTTGCCCCTCCATACAGGGGTTCTGGACCCAGGTGGTAAGATTCCTACATGATCACATGGGCTCCCCATT
The DNA here is from genome assembly GCF_042186555.1 of Aquarana catesbeiana. Classification (NCBI taxonomy): domain Eukaryota; kingdom Metazoa; phylum Chordata; class Amphibia; order Anura; family Ranidae; genus Aquarana; species Aquarana catesbeiana. Next base: position 116,896,679 of record NC_133327.1, read on the forward strand.
GTCTCTGTGCCCCCGTCAATGTGTACTAGGGCTCCTTTCGCTCTCTGAAATTGACAAATATTTGAACACATTTCTCCAACAAACACTATTCCTTGCCAGGCTACAGATTGCTAGAACATGGATGAGGGGAACCCCCCCCCCCCCATGCTATTGCAATGGATTAGAATAGTTAATACTACTCTCCCCTACAAAAAAATACTATATATATATATACACAGGGGCTGCCCCGATAAATTTTACAAAATCTGGGATAGATGGCTTGAAGATACCTCCACCAGCGGTGCAAGGAATTAAATTTAATGTTCTTTTGGTGAGTCTATGAATCCCCCCTTGACCCCACCCTCCCCTTGGCTACATACCTCCTAATTACCTGTTAGACTCTAATATGTAAGCTCGCCTTCCCATTCCCCAAACCACTGTACTGTATATATCAGCTGTATGATGTCACAAATGCAATGTATTATGTATATGTCAATTGGACTAATGCGTAAATGTAGTGCATGTTGCACTATTCCCCCGTGTGTTTTATATACTTTTTTCTTTTATGCTCAATAAAAGTTATTTTTGAATTAAAAAAACAAAAACAAACCTACCATTAAAATTAAATAATAGACTGATCATTTCTTTGTCAGTGGGCAAATGTACAAAATCGGCAGGGGATCAAATACTTTATTCCCTCACTGTATAAAAAATGTAATACATTGCAGAGAATACCATAGCATAGCATAATCAAGTGTTTGCTAGACTTGTTTTTAAGTCCTGACATTCTGCTGAAGAAAACTGGCTTTTAGAAGATGTAGTAGTTCCATTACAATGCAGTGATTTTTTTTGTTTGTATTACAGTGACCGTCTCGTACCTGGATTAGACACCATAGTTCCCATGGAGTCCACTAAAGCCTATGACATGTTGGATATCGTCCATTCGGTAATACTGAGCCAGTGAGCCAGGAAACACTTTGTTATCAGAAAAAGCCAGCCAGCCAGCTCCTTGGGATAGGATTGTTAAATCATTCTTCATACATGTCCTACTTTGTGTATGGTGGTGTAGAGGTTTTGGAATGGTGACCTGCTATGTTGTCTTGCTTTGTTGGGGCCCTGAGTGTATCTAACGTGAAGACAGTTTGTAAGAAAGTGTTTGTTTTTTTTTTTTTTTTTTTTTATTGTGCGTGTGGCAATGTTCTGAGTACTAGTTTCTTTCCTCTCAGAGTTAAGGGACCTTGCTTTTGGAGCATATTAGAAGCGTATTTGCATAACAAGTATTTTTGCAACACACAGACAAGTGTAATATTAATGAGAAAATTCTATATAATTCATATTAGATACTGACAAAAAGCAGTAATGGTCCTTGTACACAATTATCTTTTAAGTTTCAACTGCGTTAGGTACCTATATGGGCTAGTGACATTTGTTTTTTTTTTTTCCAGATTGTTGACGAGCAAGACTTCTTTGAGATTATGCCCAACTATGCCAAAAATATCATTGTGGGCTTTGCCAGGATGAATGGAGGGACAGTTGGCATTGTTGGAAACCAGCCAAAAGTGGCATCAGGTGCTGGATATGTGTACATTTTAAACAACTTCAGACTAGTTGAAAATCGGGAGAAAATTTAATGAGCGTTCTATATTGAGAGAACTATGTGGGCTGCCATTGCATACATTCTGAAAATGCTAGCCTGTGTCTGGCTTCCAAATTATGTATTTTTTTTTTTTTTTTAAATGTATTTATTTGTTTTTGTCGCTCTTAGAGAAAAAGTTGAATGAGTCAGAGTAGTGAAAATTTGTATGTTTGCATTCAAACAATACTTAAAAAGCATTCAAACAAAATTGATGCGACAGCCAGGCAACAAGTATTTTTAAAAGGAGAGGTTAGCAATGGGGGCATGTTGCAATATCTACCTATGAATAATCGTTTGCCTCTTCTCCTTGTACTAGCATAACAGTTTGGGTGTAGAGCTTGACACTGTGAACATTTTTGCGCTCACCCCTCCACCACATCCCACTAAGTGTCAGGACAGCTTCCATAGAGCCAGTTAGGTGGGCTCATTCTGTATTTCAGCCAGTGAATGAAAGGGCTCTTTCACAGGGGCGGTCCGCCCGATGGACTCCGCTTTGCTTAGCGGGGGATCAATCCGGTGGATGATGGGTCCGTCTCTGCTCACTGTGCAGAGACGGACCTGTCAGAGTCCCGCTTTCCTCAATGGGGAGATCGGATGAAAATGGATCGCCTGTCCGTTTTTCATCCGATCCGATCTGCCAGACGGATTGAAAATGGGGTCACCATCCATCTGGATTTCACAGACAGGATTGGGTCAGATATTGGCAGATGTCAGCGGACATGTCACCGCTGACATCCGCCGCTCCATAGAAATGAATGGAGCGTCCGATCAGGTCCATCTGAAAAACTGATAGGCGGACCTGATCGGAAAGCCCGTGTAAAAAAGGGCCAAATATTTTTTGTTTTTTTTTCTGGTGCTTTGAGAGTGCTTGGATTGCATGGGCGGAGGTCCTAAATAACAATATAAGCAAACGCACCTTGCTTAAAGGGGTTGTCCCTTTTTGTTTTTTCACCCTAATGCATCCTATGCATTAAGGTGTAAAACCTTCTTCTGGGAGTGACCTGCCCCCCAGCCCAACCCCCCCCCCCGGATTTAATTACCTAAGCCCCTTCATTCACTCAGCAGAGACGTGCTCACCCTCTCTGCACAGGGTCGAGGCTCTTGATTGGATAGATTGATAGCAGTGCAGCCATTGGCTCCCACTGCTGTCCAATAAAATCCAATGACGTGGGCGCTGGGGGGGCGGGGCCGAATCCAGCATTCGTGTCTGTAGGCATAAATGTTGGACTCGGGAGCGCGCCCGCACGGTAACCCCCCGGGAGAGCACTTCCCCTAGGGGGTTATCTAATAAGAGGAGGAGCCGCGAGAGCCACCGAGGGACCCCAGAAGTCGAGGATCGGGCCACTCTGTGCAAAATGAGCTGCACAGTGGAGGTAAGTATGACATGTTTGTTATTTAAAAGAAAAAAAAAAAAAGATGAAGCCTTACAATCACTTTTAGTGAAGTTGAATGTGTGGATGGGGGAATGGGCTTATTTTTTTATCCTTCAACCCGCTGGTTAAAGGAAAAAACATGAATCCTGTAAGTCCTGCCTTAATGGGATGTTGAGGAATTAAATGTAGTGGAAGCAATCACAACAAAAGACTGTGGGACTTGTAAGAGTAATGGGCCGTACACACGAAAGGATTTTCCAACAACAAATGCTGGATGTGAGCTTGTTGTCGGAAAGTCCGACCGTGTGTATGCTCCATAGAACATTTGTTGGCGGAATTTCCGCCAACAAATGTTTGAGAGCAGGTTCTCAAATTTTCCGACAACAAGACTTGTTTTCGGAAATTCCGATTGTGTGTACACCATTCCGATGCACAAAAGTCCACGCATGCTCTGAATCGTGCAGAAGAGCCGCTATGGCTATTGAACTTCATTTTTCTCGGCTCAACGTACGTGTTGTACGTCACCACGTTCTTGACGTTCGGAATTTCCGACAACATTTGTGTGACCGTGTGTATGCAAGGCAAGTTTGAGCCAACATTGTTTGGGAAAAAAATCCACGGTTTTGGTGGAAAATCCTATCGTGTGTACATAGCCTAAGTGGTGTACATTCTGGTCAGGTCTGTCGTGTAGTAAGCAATTACAACACAAACAAGTCCTTGAGTTCTGTAGAGAGAGTGGTAGAATGACCACAAAAACACACATACAATGTACATCCTTCATTTTACAGTGGCCTGCTGCTGATTCATGGGAAAGAATTCTTTGTGCAATCTAAAAACAAGCAGCTCTTACTTGATTTAAAACAAAAAAAAAAAAAACAAGCAGCTCACTAAACTTACTGCAGAAAATATTGTACAACTTGACAGTTTAATGTCCAGATTTAGAGTTTCCCTACAATGCAGGTGGAGACTTATCAGAATAACTATCTCCTTATATTTTAGATAGACCATTACCAAAATTGGTCTTCTAAAGGAGAAGGAGACTGTAACCAGAATTACCATCTTCTTTATTTTTTTCTTCCTGTCTTCTCTTCCAAAGGCTGTTTGGACATCAATTCATCTGTTAAGGGAGCTCGCTTTGTAAGATTCTGTGATGCCTTCAATATACCCATTATCACATTTGTTGATGTACCAGGATTTTTGCCAGGTAATGTTTCAGCACTTTAACTTTCTGATAAATACAGGACTGTGAAAATGCTTTAGGTAGGTGTAAAAAAAAAAAAATGCTGTAAATTAAGAATGCTTTTAGAAATAGAAGTGTTAATAGTTTATTTTTTATCAATTAACACATAGGAAAGTAAATGAACAGAAGAGAAATCCAAATCAATATTTTGTGTGACCACCTTTCAAAACAGCATCAATTCTTCTATGTACCCTTGTACACAGTTTTTGAAGGAACGCGGCAGGTAGGTTGTTCCAAACACCTTGGAGACCTAACCACAGATCTGCGGATGTAGGCTGCCTCAAATTCCTCTGTCTGTTCATGTAATCCCAGACAGACTTGATGATGAGATCAGGGCTCTGTGAGGGCCAAACCATCACTTCCAGGACTCCTTGTTTTTCTTTACACTGAAGATAGTTCTTAATGACCTATGGCTGTATGTTTCGGTTGTTGTCCTGCTGCAGAATAAATTTGGGGTCCAATCACATGCCTCCCTGATGGTATAGCATGATGGATAAGTATCTCCCTGTATTTCTCAGCATTGAGGACACCATTTATCCTGACCAAATCTCCAACTCCATTTGCAGAAACGCAGCCCCGTACTTGCAAGGAACCTCCACCATGCTTCACTGTTGCCTGCCGACACTCATTATTATACCTCTCTCCAGCCCTTCGGAGAACAAACTGCCTCCTGCTACAGTCAAATATTTTAAAATTTGACTCATCAGTCTAGAGCACCTGCTGCCATTTTTGAGTTGAGTCCCTAAGCCTTGTTTCGATGTCTCCATGAGGTATGGCTTTTTGGCTGCCATTCTTCCATGTAGACCACTTCATCGGACAGTAGATGGGTGTACCTGGGTCCCACTGGTTTCCACCAGTTCTGTGATGGCACTGCTGGACAGCCTCCAGTTTCGGAGGGAAGTAAGCATGATGTGTCTGTCTTCTGCTGCGTTGTTTTCTTGGCCGACCACTGCGTCTGCGGTCCTCGATGTTGCCCGTTTCTTTGTGCTTCTTCAAAAGAGCTTGAACAGCACATCTTGAAACCTCAGTCTGTTTGAAATCTTTGCCTGAGAGAAAAACTTGCTGAGGCAGTATAACTACCTTGTGTTTTGTTGCTGTATTGCCATATTGTATTACCCGTGACATGAAACTGTTTTCCACAACCTCACCTTAGTAGCAGGGTTTGGCTGTTCCTAACCCAAATTTTAAGCCTCCTACACAGCTGTTTGTTTGAGTTAATAACTGTGTTTTAACTTACATATGATATTGATGCTCATTAAGACGTGCTTGATCTAATTGGTTAATCGTACACATGACTCTGATCATACAGGATCCCTCACTTTGTGCAAGTGTACAAAGTGTGCAAGCCAAAGGGTAGTTGCACCAAATATTGATTTAAAATTTTTCTTCTGTTCGCTTACTTTGCATTTTGTAAATTGATACAAATTAACAATTAAAATATATATATTTTTGAAAGCATTCTTACTTTACAGCATTTCTTTATACTTGCCCAAAATGTTTGGACAGTCCTGTATGTCAAGACCCTAAACCAGGCATGTCCAAAGTCTGGCCCGTGGACCAATTGCGGCCTCCGTTCCGGTTTAATACGGCCCCCCTGGTGATTTGGATATATATATATCTTTTGTGGCCTCCAGGGCCACAAAAGATATATACTGTATTTATTGGCACTGCCTCGGAGGGGGTAGGACGAGTGCCATCAGATGAGAATCTCCTGTTTACTGGGCAGCGTCTGTAATAGGAAGTCCCGTCTCCTGGGCTGCCATTGGACGGCTGTTCTGTCTATCATAGGAGCCAGGACTTTGTATTAAAGAGGCCACAGAGTAAACAGGAGATTCTCCTGTATGTAATCTGTCGGCACTCATCCCTGTCCCCTCCGAGGCTGCAGATGGCAATGGCTGCAGATGGCAGATCGATCAGGCTGCACTGATGGCAAATGGTAAGGCTGCATTCATGGCACATGTTACATAGTAGGTGAGGTTGAAAAAAGACATCAAGTCCAACCTATGTGTGTGATTATATGTCAATATTACTTGTATATCTCTGTATGTTGCAGTCGTTCAGGTGCTTATCTAATAGTTTTTTGAAACTATCGATGCCCCCCGCTGAGACCACCGCCTGTGGAAGGGAATTTCACATCCTTGCCTCTCTTACAGTAAAGAACCCTCTACATAGTTTAAGGTTAAACCTTCTTAGCAAGGTCCCGCCCCCCTAGACCGGCTCGTGTGATAGTAGATTAAATCAGTGTTCCACCTATCACAGGAGCCGGTCTAGGGGGGCGGGACCTTGCTACAGCGCCGCCGAACACAGACCCGGCTCCATGACACACACCATGGTGAGTCTGTATTGATGATGGGCGCAGTGAGGCTACATTTATGGGCACAGTGATCAGTATTTATGGGCGCAGTGAGGCTACATTTATGGGCACAGTGAGCAGTATTTATGGGCACAGTGTGGCTACATTTATGTGCACAGTGAGGTAGTATTTATGGGCACAGTGAGGTAGTATTTATGGGCACAGTGAGGCTACATTTATGGGCACAGTGAGGCTACATTTATGGGCACAGTGTGGCTACATTTATGGGCACAGTGTGGCTACATTTATGGGCACAGTGTGGCTACATTTATGGGCACAGTGAGGCTACATTTATGGGCACAGTGAGGCTACATTTGCTGCAATGATGGGCACAGTGTGGCTGCATTTGATGGGTACTGTGGGGCTGCACTGATGGGTACTGATATGCTTTATGTTAATATTGTTAAAGTTGTTGTTAATATTTATTTTTGGAATTTCATGCTGCATAAAACATTTAACAATGTAATTTCATGAGATAATTTATGAGGGTGCGTTTAGGGGCGGGGGAGGGGTTGGGTGGGGCAATTGGCGAGTGACTTTTAAGGCCTGGCTAGTGGCTCACAACTTGAAGTTTTGATCCCTGCTCCAGACCCTTTATTAGCTTTGTTGCCCTTCTTTGTACTAGCTCCATTTCCAGTACATCCTTCCTGAGGACTGGTGCCCAGAACTGGACAGCATACGCCAGGTGTGAGGCTGCAAAAGATATTTTTTATACACACACACACACACTAAATAAATATAATATCTCTATCTCTCTCAATAACACGCCCAAGCTCATCTCCACCACACACAGTCACAAAGGCAAGAGAATTCTTGTTGGACAGTGTATAAGTGCCCGGATGAACACACTTAGACCGAATTTTGATGGTTCAAAGAATGTCAGGCAAAATGGTCGGTCCTCACGCATGTTCACTTAATCAAATCTGGCCCTCTTTGAAAAAAGTTTGGACACCCCTGCATTAAACATTTAGGGGTTTACTCTTAATCAATTAGGTTAGTATAGTGTCAAGCAGAGTTTATTGGCTGCTGCAGGAAAGTTCCCATGTAGCCATGCGTCTTTTGTGCACATTGGCATATTTGTTGTCAGACCTCCAATACACATCTTTGCAGAGCTTGAAATAGTAATGGCTATGCTGGATTACGAGAATGTCCATACCAGGGGTGTCCAAACTTTTTTCAAAGAGGGCCAGATTTGATGAAGTGAACATGCGTGAGGGCCGACCATTTTGCCTGACATTCTTTGAACCATTAAAATTTGGTCTAAGTGTGTTAGTTCGAGCACTAATACACTGCCCAACAAGAATTCTCTTGCCTTTTGTGGCTGTGTGTGAGTAAAGAGATAAGCTTGGGTGTGTTATTTGGCTATACCGTATTTCACTTTAAGAAGGAAGTTTAAAAAAAAAACTTAAATTTTAAATAAAGAACTGTGAAGCAAAATAAGGGTCAGTGCCCACCTGCAGCCTCACAAGTGCCATGAATTCATCCCTACCACTGCCAGGAATGCAGCACCCACCATTGCCAGGAATGCAGCACCCACCATTGCCATCAGTGCAGCTTGATTGATGCCCATTCATCTGCAGCCTTGGAGGGGACAGGAAGGGGGGCGGGACGAGTGCCAAAAGATTACATACAGGAAAAACTCCTGTTTTCTCGGCAGCCTCTTTAATACAAAGTTCTGCCTTTAATACAAAGGACAGAACAGTCATCCAATGGCAGCGCAAGAGATGGGATTTCCTATTACAGAGGCCACCATGTAAACAGGAAGTTCTCCTGTGTGTACGGCACTCGTCCCGCCTCCTCCCTGTCCCCTCCAAGGCAGCCAGCATGTATATCTTTTGTGGCCCCAGCGCTGGGAGGTCATTGAGGGCCACAAAAGATATAAATGTCCAAATACCCAGGCTGGCCGTTCAAAACCGGAAGGTGGGCCGTGATTGGCCCGCGGGCCAGACTTTGGACATGCCTGGTCTAATACATTATGCTTGCATTTGAATTGATATACTCTGTTTGTAAAAGAAGTGAAACCCTTACAGCAGGGATATGCAATTAGCGGACCTCCAGCTGTTGCAGAACTACAAAACCCAAGAGGCATAGCAAGACTGATGGCCACAAGCATGACACCCAGAGGCAGAGGCATGATGGGACTTGTAGTTTTGCAACAGCTGGAGGTACGCTAATTGCATATCCCTGCCTTTCAGGTTACCTACTTCAGAAATATTGGTAATTTGGCTTCTGTTTTATTTAATTTTAATTATTATCTTTGCCTTTTGACCAGGCACTGCTCAGGAGTATGGAGGCATTATCCGGCATGGAGCAAAACTTTTGTTTGCCTTTGCTGAAGCTACCGTCCCCAAGATCACAATCATTACTAGAAAGGTGAGGACAAAAAACTGTGAACAAGATGATGATCCCTAATGACTCTGTGACCCATTAGTATATAAGGGCATTACTTATTACTAACAGGAAGCCTGCTGTGTGGAGGAAATTGACTTTCCTCAAAATATCCACAGAGAAGGCAACTAAGAGGGTGACCATTAACCACTTGCCGACCAGCCGCTGTCGTTATAGGAAGGCAGGTTGGCTCTCCTGCGCGAATCCCTGTACGGTGGCTTGCGCAGTTGTGGGTGTGCTCACGCTGTGGGAGCGTACCTGTGGGTCAAGCGGACTCGATGACTGCCAGCGACCTGCCAGTGTAAACTTGATCACCCCCTAGTGTTAACCCCTTATTTTATTTATTTATTTTATTTATTTCAGGTACTTATATAGCGCCGTCAATTTACGCAGCACTTTACATATACATTGTACATTCACATCGGTCCCTACCCTCAAGGAGCTTACAATCTAAGGTCCCTAACTCACATTCATACATACTAGGGACAATTTAGACAAGATCCAATTAACCTACCAGCATGACTTTGGAGTGTGGGAGGAAACCAGAGTACCCGGAGGAAACCCACGCAGGCACAGGATGAACATGCAAACTCCAGGCAGGTAGTGTCGTGGTTGGGATTTGAACCAGCGACCCTTCTTACTGCTAGGCTAAAGTGCTACCCACCACACCACTGTGCCACCTGCTTCCCTTGCCAGTGTCATTTTTACATTGATCAGTGCATTTTTATAGCACTGATCAATGTAATAATGCCACTGGTCCCCAAAAAGTGTAATTTGGGCTCAGATTTGTCTGCCGTAATGTCGCAGTCCCGCTAAAAATCGCAGATCGCCGCCATTACTAATAAAAAAAAAAATAAACGTCCCTAAATCTATCCCATAGTTTGTAGACGCGATAACTTTTGCACAAACCAGTCAATCTCCTATTGCGATTCTTTTTTTTTTGTAGAAGAATATATATCGGCCTAAACTGATGAAGAAATTTTTTTTTTTTTTTATTATTATTATTGCAATAAGTAAAACAAAAAATGTATTTATTTAATTTTTTTTCAAGAATTGGTGGTTTTTGTTTGTTTATAGCGCAAAAAATAAAACCCGCAGAGGTGATCAAATACCACCAAAAGAAAGCTCTATTTGTGGGAAAAAAAAAGGACGTCAATTTTGTTTGGGTACAGCTTCGCACGACTGCGCAATTGTCTGTTAAAGCGACACAGTTCAGTACCGCAAAAAATGGCCTGGTCATTAAGGGGGCAAATCCTTGCGGGGCTTAAGTGGTTAAAGGGCTAATGTCTCCAAATCATTTTGCCATAGAAAACAGCTGGCTATCAAACTACAAAAAATGCTTTTGGCTTGCTGAAAAATTATTTTTGCAATAGCAACTGTTTCTGAGAATCGGTTGCTTTTCACTATCCAATTGTTGAATGCAGTTTTCAAAAAGTTAATACTGCAAGCTTTTAGGGCTTGTTCACACCAGTTGTGTTGATCAGCAGCCTCAGCACAAGGGCACTAGGAAAACTGTTCTCATGTACCCTGTTCACATCATACTACAAGTGCATTGCATAAAAATGCAATACAACACAATATAAACAATATAAACAGTTCAATTTCTGTATTTCCAGACGATACTAAGCTAAGCAGGGCAATAACTTCTCCGCAGGATGTGGAAACCTTGCAAAAAGACCTGAACAAATTAATGGGGTGGGCGACTACATGGCAAATGAGGTTCAATGTAGAAAAATGTAAAATAATGCATTTGGGTGGCAAAAATATGAATGCAATCTATACACTGGGGGGAGAACCTCTGGGGGAATCTAGGATGGAAAAGGACCTGGGGGTCCTAGTAGATGATAGGCTCAGCAATGGCATGCAATGCCAAGCTGCTGCTAACAAAGCAAACAGAATATTGGCATGCATTTAAAAGGGGGATCAACTCCAGAGATAAAACGATAATTCTCCCACTCTACAAGACTCTGGTCCGGCCGCACCTGGAGTATGCTGTCCAGTTCTGGGCACCAGTCCTCAGGAAGGATGTACTGGAAATGGAGCGAGTACAAAGAAGGGCAACAAAGCTAATAAAGGGTCTGGAGGCTCTTAGTTATGAGGAAAGGTTGCGAGCACTGAACTTATTCTCTCTGGAGAAGAGACGCTTGAGAGGGGATATGATTTCAATATACAAATACCGTACTGGTGACCCTACAATAGAAATAAAACTTTTTCGCAGAAGAGAGTTTAACAAGACTCATGGCCACTCATTAAAATTAGAAGAAAAGAGGTTTAACCTTAAACTACGTAGAGGGTTCTTTACTGTAAGAGCGGCAAGGATGTGGAATTCCCTTCCACAGGCAGTGGTCTCAGCGGGGAGCATTGATAGCTTCAAGAAGCTATTAGATAAGCACCTGAATGACCGCAACACACAGGGATATATAATGTAATACTGACACATAATCACACACATAGGTTGGACTTGATGGACTTGTGTCTTTTTTCAACCTCACCTACTATGTAACACGTTTCAACACACCTCAGCATATTACAATGCACCGCTGTGCATAGTTAGTGCTAGTTAAAGGAAAAGTGCACAAAATGCTCTTATCTTTGTTTGCTTTTGCTCGAACCTAAACTTCCTCTCTCTTCAACAGATGTATACTTACTAAATAAAATAAAAATAAAAACAGACTTGTACTGTACACTGTCCTACTTAAATAAAGCTTAAAAAAAGCAGTGTGATGCACTGATACAATGCACACCAGCATATCCATTATGCACACCTATTGAACATTCTCTCGTAACCATTTCAATACTGGGCACTATCGCCCCCTTCCTGCCCAGACCAATTTTCAGCTTTCATGCTGTCGCACTTTGACAATTGCTCAGTCATGCTACACTGTACCCATATGAAAATTGTTTATATATATTTTTTTTCACACAAATAGAACTTTCTTTAGGTGGTATTTAATCAGGGCCGTCTTTAATACTGATTGGACCCTGGGCAAACATTTTCTTGCCCCATCCCCCCCAATGCAATCTTTATCGCTCACTGACTGGCTACTAGAGGTTACAGCACACATTACTTCTGCTTGTTTGGTTGCTAGATATTACTGTACATCAATACTGCTCACTGGTTGCTAGAGGTTATTGGACATCCTTACCACTCACCAAGGAGTTGCTAGAGGTTACTGCACATTATTACTGCTTACTAATTGGTTGCTAGAGGTTACTGAAAATCCTTTACTGCTCAATGATTGGTTGCAAGAGGTTAGTGCACATCATTACTGCTCACTGATTGGTTGCTAAAGGTTACAGCACATCATCTCCTCACTGCCTGCACACCATGGACTGGGGAGGTGAGGGGACCCATCAATAGACAGAAAACTCCAATGTAACGGGGATTCACATTCACCACTAATGTAATGGGGATTTACACTGACCACTAATGTAATAGGAGCATTCACAGGAACCACTAATGTAAGGAGGGATTTAAATTGACCACCAATGTAAGCGGGACATTTACACTGGCCACTAGTGTGAATAAAAATAGCGTACACCAAGCCCCAATGTATTGATTAGATTTACACTGACCACTAATGTAACTGAGACATTGAGCCTGCATTCACATTTGTGTGTTGGGAACGCATGCAAAATTGCTTTTCTGATACCACAGAAACGTGCTGCCCTTTAGCAGATACACAGCAGTGCCATTAATCGGTAATGACACCCTCACTGCTGAGATGTGCATATTCACTTGCACCAAAATTCAGGGTGCTGTGGCACCATGTTGTTTTGAAGAAGAGCTGAGCCGCATTAGTAACAACTTCACGCTGAGCTATTGGGACACAGCATGGGACTAAAACTTCAAGGGACAAGGGAATTTGAACTGGGAAAGTTGGCAAGTATGAGGCAACTGCTTTGGGCCCCACAACAATGATTGGGCCCAGGGCAGATGCCCCTTTTGCCCTGCCTTAAAGAGGGTCCTGTTTTAATCATCTTCTGGCTTTTAAAAAATTTTTTTGCTAAACAAAAAAAGACTGAAAATTTGGACGAAAAAAAATGTTTGTTTCTTATTTAGCAAATAAGTATTTATCTCCTTCATTGATGTGTCCTGATTATCAGTGTTCCCCTGTCACACTTGCTCTTTACACTGTGACAACACGTGAGATAAGGAATGCCGATAACTGGCAAGTTTGTTCACATTTTATCAGCTGTGATTGGACACAGCTGATCACATGGTTAAGGGACGCTGTGATTGGACAGAAGGATGCAGTGATCAGAGTGCGCCTGATGTGCCCCCCAGCGGGTGCGTAGGGGGGTGTGGTTCTGGGAATACGACTATGGACACCCTCCCAGAACTGGGTAACTGCACTGTAGCCGTCTTTCAGCTATATGGTTAATTACAGTTCTGGTGACAACTCCAAATTTTGGATTTGCTTTTATCTGCTAGAGCAAGTGAATCGCCCCAGTGGGTACACAGACAAGCGTGGAAATTGTCAAGAGGTTCTGACCCTTTCCTACTTTATCCAACACTAAAGTTTGGGCTTTTTTTGGATACACTTTTTTTTTTAGCCTTTTGTTACCAATCAATTTTTTTTCAATGGATTGCAACTGAATGTTTGATAACTATTGGTTATAATCAGGAAGAAGTCTGATATTACAACTGCCTGTGTAATGTTGGTGGGTTTCATGCTGTAATGTTTGTACTTTTTACAACTAAGACCTATCCTGCCTTTAATAAACTGTACTTCTACTTTCTTCACCTACGTATCTCCCCAACACGTAATACCTTTTGTATCACTTGACCCTTCCATTTGGATCTTAAGCTCTAATAAGCAGGGCCCTCTTGAATTCCTCCTGTATTCAAACTGTAAAGTCTGCCTCCATTTTGTAAAGCGCTGCACAAATATTGGTGCTATATAAAAACTGTATATTATTAATAATAATGATTGAGCCAACATATTTTCTTGTTTGTTATCAGGCATATGGTGGTGCCTATGATGTCATGAGCTCAAAGCATCTGAGAGGTGATGTCAACTATGCCTGGCCCACAGCCGAGGTTGCCGTTATGGGGGCAAAGGTAAATCCAGATCATTGTAAAAAGAAAATGGCAAAAAGCTTAAGGCTGCATTCACACCTGAGTGTTTTCAGCTCAAAAAACGCCTGAAAAACACCCAACAAGCAAAATCCCATTTATTTATTTATAAATCCCATTTATTTTTGTCACCTGATGCAAACCGCCTGGAAAAATGCCCTAAGCTCAGAAAAGAACATGAGCTTCTTTGCGGCAGATTACAGGCATTTTTCTGCCTCTTACATTGGTGACCTGAACAAAATCGCAGTAAAAACGACTTTGAAACACTCATGTGTGACTGCAGCCTAAAGGAAATCAACATTGGCCAAAATACTGTAGACCGCCATTGCCAACCTCTCCCTCTGAAAATACTTGTTTTCTGGCTATAATGCTTATCCAATTGCTTGAGTACTTTTTAAAGTCACTGATCTGAATGCTTGTTTCTGGTCAGTGTCTCAAAATCATTGAAGCCAAAGATAGCTGGGGGTTTGTAGCATTTTAGAAGGAGGTCAGCAATGGCAGCCTGCATATTTCTACAGGTTTCCTTTTTAAGCCATAAAAATATCTAGCTGGTTACAAATGGATTGGGGAATAAATATATGTCCCTAGGCTACCCCCCTTTAACCTCGGTCATGGAATCCCTGCCTAGACTTAGGAGGAGGAGTCGCTGGGCTGGACTTTCCCAGTTGATCTGCAATATCCCCTCCAAGATAGCCCAGCACTGGGTATGTCTGTAGAATGTTCTATTTTTATAGGTACAAACTAACATATGTACCAAGGTATACAAGTGTGTGTATAAATAATCTTTTGTAAAACAATGCCTGTATGAATCCTCTTTGTCCAGTGAAGATTGTAATCAAATTAATTTCTTTAAGGGAGAGCGTTCAAAAAAACAGTTAGTAAAAAATGTAAAGCTATGTCACAATTTCAGCAAGTGAACCTGTACTTTGCCTGTGTATGGCAAAGGTAGAGGTGTTCTTTAACAACGGCCCCAACAACAGGGTATACTTTCCCTTTGCTCACCTTGCTGACTTGGCCACCAGAAGTGTCATCCCTGTGTAAGGTTCAAGTCACAACTTCTCCTTACCCCCATAGGACATTGTTGGGTGCTCAAGCAGGCAATTGCCAAGCACCAGCAAAATCACATAGTGGGATGAGTCCCCAACTGCCCCATACCTGCAAGTACTGGGTGGAGCAGCATGGGAGCAAAGGAAGGGTAGACATAACCTATTGATGGGATAAGCCAATAACGCGGACCTGTTTTGTTATGCTTGGGCAACACACAGGTTTACTTTAAATACAACTGAGATAGAACTAGATCACGACCATCGATTAATTATATTCCAAAAAAGCAATGAAAAACCAACACTGGAGAAGAAAATTGAGAATTCTAACAATTCTTCTAGCCTAAGCCAATGAAAACATGAAATGCTGAATGCTTCTACTTCAGTTTACATCAATTTGTACATCTGTATCACTATACATCCTTTAAATATTTATTTTTTCACTTAATGGAAAAATCGATGGACAAAAGTATGAACAAAAAAAATGTTTTTTGCCTAACAGATATAAACATAATATATAATTTTTTTTTTTTGCTTTTCTGTGGACATAAACAGATTTGGATGTAAAGAGACTTATGTCTCTTTACATCCATTTGCTCATAGACATACATTGTTGTTCAGACTGGATCCCTCTGAAAAGATGACAGACATATCCACGCTGGACACCCATGTGAAAGTTTATAATGAGTAACTGCAATAGAATTTTTCTTCAGTGTCAGTTGGTGATATAAAGCTGATGCTTTCCATCTCCTGCAGGGGGCTGTACAGATCATATTCAGAGGAAAACAGAACCAGGCTGAGGCAGAGGCAGAATATGTGGAGAAGTTTGCCAACCCTTTTCCTGCAGCAGTCAGAGGTAAGGCTTCTGCGAGACCAGTTCAGTATAACTTGTGACAGAAATATCAACAATTAAAGTGGTAGTAAACTCTCGTTGTGTATTTTTACCTACAGGTAAAATTATAATAATTACCTGTAGGTAAAATGAATATCTCCTAAATGTGCACCATTTTTAGGAGATATTCTAGCGAGCAGCAGCCTGTGACGGAACAGCATACCTGTGCCATTCCTTCAGAGCTGTTTGCCGCGCTGTGACGCGAGTCCCCCTGTCAAAATACAAAAACCCAGCTTAAAGTAGTAAAGCTACTGAATCAACATGACAGTCAGGCAAGTAGTATTTCCAGAGATCCGTAAAGTCTTATTTCTCAGCACAGTTTACCTTTTTTAGTTAGATCAGTGGTGAATGAATTAAGTGAAATTCTGTTACTTGATTGGAATTTCCACACCTTTTTTAAAGAGTGTATTTATTTTACTGTATGTATTTTGTTTCTGTAAAGTAATGACTGGCCTGACTGACTTGTTTTGGACAGGATTTGTTGATGATATCATCCAGCCTTCTACTACTCGCATGCGCATCTGCCGTGACCTTGAAGTACTTGCAAGTAAACAACAAGTAAATCCATGGAAGAAACATGCAAATGTCCCTCTGTGAGGTGAATCTGTGTTACAACACAGTGCATTCCTGTCTGGGAAATGACAAAACACAGACTGGTTTGTGTCAAACTGGAAAAGCAAACCCTACAACTGTTTTCTATGGACAAGGAGATGTGAATTCCTGCAGACTACAGCTAATGTAAAATGTCTGCCATATAAAATCCTCAAAATACAAAGAAAACTTGACTTGATTTTAACAATAATTATTGCTGTCTGCTGTCACAGCCGGGACATTGATTTTAAGGATAATAAACCATTATAATTACCATCATTGCTGGGGTCAGAGTATTATGGAGTTTTGAATGTTGCCCATGTTCTCTGCTCTGTTTCTGTTCATGTGTACAATGGGAATCTGTCTGGATGACAGCTTGGGAGCATGCAGTTTCATAAACAGGTCAGCAATGGCAACTCGCTTATTTACCCTACAGGGCAATGCTTGGTTCCTTCTTCTTTCTAGTGACTGCAAACAGTTGATAATATTTGACATGAACATATCTACATTGCCGTGTGGAGGGCATACAGCACCATAGATATGCGTGACACTGAAAATACTAGATGCAGCGTGCCATCCTGGTTTAGAAATGCTTGTTTAGACCTTGTGCACCTTTTCTTTAGTTATAAATTTCAATAGCTGTCAGTTTCTGGTTTGTTATATTTGGAGCAGAAATATGCTGTGGGTTCTTCAGGGCTGTTACTGTGCCACTAGGGAAGGGGGGGGGGGGGTTAGTGGTAAGTAAGCCTGTCAATTTATTGATTGCTGTATATAATTACCAGTTTCGTCACTAGTTTTAGAGCTAGGGGTGGCTTTGAATATATTTCAAAATGTATGCAAACTCGCTGCTTTTAGGACAGATGTTATAATTTTATTAGGTTTTCTATGCTATCCAGCTGCATGGAGTGCTAGGGAATTTTTGTATTGAGCAGCTGTCTCGTTTTGCTAAATGGGGGGAAAAAAAGATGAATGAAAGCAAGGTAAAAAAAAAAAAAAAAGATCAACACCATCTTTCCAACTTGTGTATCACATCATCATTTTGGTGTAGTGAAATTGAAACTATTAAGTTCCATCAGTATACAGATAAAATATGGCTTCCATCCCTAGTCTCTTAAACATTGCTTTTGATCTAACTAGGAGCCACTGACTGAACCAGCTTACCAGGGAACCCGTGGGACATGGTGTTGAAGCCCAGGTGTACAATGAAAGTGCTTCTAGATGCCATTTTTTTTTTTTTTTTTAATAGAAATCTGTAGGCATGGTCTTCAAAGTCAGTGTCAGCGTCAGGATAAAGACAGCTGTCTGCCCACAGTTTAATATAGTTTACCAGGACCTGTAGCCGATCGGGCGTTGGAGTACACTAGCATACAGGGAAATATTCAACATTTTGTGCAGGGAGGTTTTACTGACTGGATGCAGATCCTAGAATTGACAACAATGCAATACAATACATTTACTGAGCATTATTTACATATTTGTAAACTGGTAATCTACCTAACATGTTACATAGAGGGGGGAGAATGTCATGCCTGTTGCTGAGGGTTCCTTGCAGGATAAAGCCATCAGCTCAGACTGTCTCCAAGCTGAAGAGATGGCCAAATAAAATATAGCCATGTGGGTCAGAGTAGAGAGGGGATAGTCTATGACAGGTTCCAGTTGGGGCTAGGCTACTGAAGCACTGAAAAGAATGACATTTAAGTCCCATGGAGTCAAAGGGGATTAGACAGGAGGGGCATACGGTAGACCCTCTTAACTTAGGTCTTCAGCAGGCAGCAGAGAGAGAAAGGTCTCTGAAACAGGCTAGGAAGAGCAAAGATCTGGCCCTTGATGGTATTAAGAACTAAGTGTTTGTCCAGACCAACTGCAAAAAAAAAAAAAACACTGATCAAGGGGGGGGGGGGAAGATTGCTTTGCCTCTAAATTCCATATCTTGGATTACAACAAAGGAATATATTGATAGACCCAGGATTATAGGCTGGCACTGGCAATGCTTTTAACGATTCCCCTCCCATTAAATGCTTTAATCTTTATGCATTATTTATAGAAAGTTTTCACAATTACTATACGTAGAAAGATACATCCCAAATTCAGAAAATTCATTTCATCTTAATTGTATAGTAAAGGACATGGGCTGACTCTTCATAGACCCTGTGTCATCGCCATCAATAAATGAGAAAGGAGAGCAACAACTAGGCGAACAGAACTGTGCCAACAGGCCCAACAACAGGGGTCAATAAAACTAACTTCAGAATGCCGCTGCAAGAACCCTGCTGCTGAAATCTGCAGAAGATTGGCTGTCCACCTGGTAGAACTTTAAAAAAAGGTATGAAGACCAGGAGGTTGCTTTACAAAGCTGGGTAACAGAAGCTTGATGTTTAAGTGTCCAGGAAACTTCTACCAATCTTGTGGAGTGAGCACGTAAGAGTGATGGAGGAGCTTTTTATTTTAGAGTCTAGTCTCTTGAGATGAGTTGTCTTATCTGTGTAGTGATGGTAGATTTTGAAGCAGGATGTCCCTGACGAGGTCTTAAGGCTAGAATGAATAGGGAGTCCATTTTCCTGAAAGAAGCTGTAGCTTCTGATATCACCTTAGGAAGGATGGCCTTGGGCAGAAGAATACCTTGTCTTTGTGACGGATGAAGAATGGGACCTTACAAGAAAGGACTGCTGGATCAGACATGTAACAGATGTGATGGCAACCAAGAAGGCTACTATGTGAGAAAGATCATCTAAGGGAATTTCCATGATGGGTTTAATGAGTGGTTTGAGCAGAGAGAACCAGATTAAGATCCCAAGGAAGCACAGGGTGGTGCAAGGGGGGCTTGATACAAAGTACTCCTTGGAGCAAGGTTTTGACAAGGAAGCATAAGGCCAGAGGTTTTTAGAAAAGAAGGTTGAAACCTGTTCTTTGAGAGTGCTTAGGACCAAGTTCTGGTCAAGCCGAGATTGTAGGAAGGCTAGAATATGAGGCATGGAGTATGCGCTAGATTTGAAGTGCTGTGTTACACCAGGCAAACAAAAATTTCCAGAAATAATAGTGGATCTTTCTGGAAGTGGATTTTTCTTGCTTTTAGCAGAGTAGGGATGACAGACTTGGGGACCCCTTTATGCTTAAGACCTGGGCTTCAGCAGCCACGCCATTAAAACTAGAGACTGAAAAGCAAGATGTAATAGGGGCCTTTGTGGCAGCAGGTCTGGTCTTTTAAGACAACCCCTGGCATCTTCCTAAGTATGTTTGGGTATCAGGTTCTTGTGGGACAGTTTGTGCAATGAGAATTACCAGTTTCTTCTCTTGCTCTATTTTGTGGAGCAGTCTAGGCAGAATTCACACAGGAGGAAAGGCATAGATTAGTCTGAGCAGAAAGTTTGGAATGCCTCATCCTTGATACACTAATACCAAAAGTATTAGGACGCATGCCTTTACATGAACTTTAATGGCAACCCAGCCTTAGTCCGTAGGGTTCAATATTGAGTTATCCCACCCTTTGCAGCTATAACAGCTTCAGCTCTTCTGGGAAGGCTGTGCACAAGGTTTAGGGGTGTCTATGGGAATGTTTGACCATTCTTCCAGAAGCGCATTTGTGAGGTCAGGCACTGATGTGGAGGAGAAGGCCCGGTTCACATTCTCTGCTCCAATTCATCCCAAAGGTGTTCTATCGTGGTTGAGGTGAGGACAGTCACTGTGCACTGGTACGCAGACATGTTGGAACAGGAAGGGACCATCCCCAAACTGTCCCCACAAAGTTGGGAGCATGAAATTGTCCAAAATGTCTTGGTATACTGACGCCTTAAGAGTTCCCTTCACTGGAATTAAGGGGCCAAGCCCAAACCCTGAAAAACAACCCCACACCATAATCCCCCTCCACCAAATGATTTGGACCAGTGCACAAAGCAAGGTCCATAAAGACATCGATGAGCGAGTTTGGGGTGGAGGAACTTGACTGGCCTGCACAGAGTCCTGACCTCAACCCAAATAGAACACCTTTGGGATGAATTAGAGCAGAGGCTGTGAGCCAGGCACAAATGCGCTTCTGGAAGAATGGTCAAACATTCCCATAGACGTACTCCTAAACCTTGTGGTCAGCCTTCCCAGAAGAGTTGAAGCTGTTATAGCTGCAAAGGGTGGGCCAACTCAATGATAAACCCTACGGACTAAGACTGGGATGCCATTAAAGTTCATGTGTGTGTAAAGGCAGACGTCCCAATACTTTAGGTAGTATAGTATAAATCAGGCTGAAGATGTCAGGATGAAAGGCTCATTCCCCATAATCTAGGCAGTGATGGTTGAGATAATCTGCTTTCTAGTTGTCTATCTCTGTTGGGATGTGGATAGCAGAGATCACTGGAATGTATGGAAAACAAGTGTATAGGCGCTGCAACCTTCCTATATTAAAGCTCTGACTGGTGCTCAGACCTTGAGGCTGCTGACACCTCCAATGTACCAGTATTCACTGACCTATCCAGGATAAGTCCAACCTCTTCATCGATCTAGATAGAGTCTACATCCATCGTATTTCGGTACAAGCTCGTTTGGCTCACCGCCACCAGCCGTGAGTCTATCAGTTCCGGTAAGAGTACTTCATCCTCTTCTCCATTCTTTGAAATTAAAAGTATTTTTCGGGTGTCCACTCAAAATCATAGAACGCGACGAGAGGCAACCCAGAAACGTAGAACATGTATCTACTGTTTTGCATTTACTTGCATAAACGTTTGTCATATATAAACACGGACTCTCATTTGCCCTCATTTCTAGGGGTGGTGTATTTTGATTTTTTTCCACAGCTTGTTCTAAGATCTCAAACAGTGTGATATACCATATATTTGAAATATACCCCACTATTTCTATGATTTATTTGAATCATATGTACACCATTCAGTAGTTTTGTTTTAATAATACATGTAATATATACATCACTAGCGCTACTTTTGTTTTACACTTGAAAATGAAAGACTGGGTAGAATGTTAAGGTGCTTTGCAATTGGGAGGAGGCAAAATCTCCTGAGGGGGGAGTTTTGAAACTTTTCTCTGTGGAAGACCTTTACCTCCCGTGATATTTTTTTATGAATTTGGGGAGTGCCTCACCAAGCAAACAAATCCTCCTTTAAATGGCATGTGTGTGAGGCAGCTTTAGCTGATTAGGTTTTAAGCCATAAGATTCTGCGTGGATGGAAATCAGAGCCATTCCAGAGATTTGTCATAACCGGTTATAGATCATAGACAAAAAAGTGCAAGGAAGAAGGTAGTTGCTTATTCAAAGTGGTTGTACACCCTTTACATGTACCCAGTGAAGTGACTGGCTGTACCCATTTTATCTGCAGTGTTTTCTTCCCTGCATCCAAAGTCCAGAATTTATAAAGCTTGTCTGAGCTGTCAGGAAAAAGGGGGCTGAGAGCTGATTAGAGGCTGAAGTGATTTATGCTGATAGAGGCAATGGTGGAGGAATATATACATTATCTATATACATTAATATATACATTAGCTAACACACATTATCTTCATCTATCTTATCTTCAATCGCACAAAAAAGAAAAATATATCTTCCATTTTCATCTATTTTACTTTGCCTACAGGTAAAAACCACACTGGAATCAATATACTCACCCCCCTTGAATAGGAGGTGTGAGTCGAATAATATTGCACCCTAAATTTCTTATGTTCTAAAACATTAGTTGTTTCTTTCTCAAGGTGTGTCTTCTGTAGGCAAAGTATTCCAGACCCATCCAGACTGGCCACAGAGAAAATTGCTCGTCTCTTAGACAGGTCCTTTACCCCCCCCCCATATGTTCCAAGAACAAATCTTAACATTCCTACTTTTCCTAAACTGACCTGGGGTCTTCCCGCTCTCCTCTCCAATCCCTGTCATTCTATTATCCTACTTTTCTTTCCCTCATCAAAATAATTCCTTAAATTTATTTCATTTACTTCCGTGTTTTAATATTCTCAGATACTCTTCCCCTTGTGTATTATAATATCTTTTTAGTGCTTTACCCTCCTGTGCGAACTTATAACTTTTAACCTTTCCCATGTTTATTCTTGCAACCCATACGTGAATCACATCTCTCACTCACACCCCCCCCCCCCCCCCCACTCACACCCAATCCATACCAAAACATTTCTCTATTTTCCCTTACAACCTTAAATTCACCCCATCCACTCCCTTCATTAAATAATAGCAACATACATTATCAGAATCTTGACAGTACAGAAGGACTATTAAGTAGGAAAAACTGAGAGCTTCAAAATCATAAATTTAAACCATAAGAAAAATACAGGAAAAAAGAAAGGAGAAAGAGAAAAGTCTGCGAAGTGAGGCCATGAACCTTTACTACTATAGTGTAATATATGTTATATAATTCAACATTCAAGCTACCACGGCAATAGTATTTGGTTGTCAAAGGTACTGTATGTGGTATAATATAGTCAATCCAGGGTTGCCACGTTTTCTCAAAATTTGGGATCGTATCCATTTCAATAGCTATCATTTTGGCATGGGACATGGTGTTGTTCATTTTAACTAACACGTCATTTATGATCAAATTAGATGATTTCCAAGCTCTTGCTAATGTTTGTTTAGCTGCTGTAAAGAGTTGCACTAACAATTTGAATTGAGCATACGCTATATTTTCAGGTTTTAAATTTATTAACGCTATTGCAGGATCGAAGGGAATTATTCTATCAAATAGTTTGGAAGCAATTTTAAAAATTTCCCTCCAAAATACTTGTGCTTTTGGACACAACCACCAAATATGAAATAACGTTCCTAATTCAGAGCAATCCCTAAAACATTGTGCAGAATAATTCGGTACATATTTTGCTATCCTGACTGGTACAAGGTACCATCACATTAACACCTATAACTCGTCTCAATCGCTAATATGTTAGAGGATGCTGCTTTTGTAGTATTCCATATTTGGTTCCATTCAGTATTATCTAATTTTCGTTTCAAATCTTTTTCCCATTTCTGGATGTATTGCGGTTCATTTGTATTGGTTTGAACCAATGACTACGAATATAAAATGGAAATTATACCTCTAGACTGTGGGTTACTCCTACAAATTGTTTCAAAAGGAGTCAGTTGGGTTAGTGGGGTTACAGTAGTTAATAAAGGTGTGAAAAAGTTTTTAATGTGGAGGTATCTAAACAACTCTGATTGTGGTATATTATATATTTTACTTAAAGTCGGAAAAGGGATAAATGATGATGAATCTACAAATTTGTACATGAATATTACATCTCGAGATATCCATTCCTTGAAGGTTTTAGGATATACCCATGCAGGATAAATGAGTAGAGGTTTATGTAAGCATTGTAGTTGAATTTTAGTTTTACATCTATCCCAGAGGGAAATGAAGTGTTTGGTAATTGGGTTTCGTAACCCTTTACGGTCCTTTGAGGACATCCAAAGTAAGTTAGAGATTGAGATAGGGTCGCATTCAGCCGCTTCAATAGATACCCAAAGTGGGGCTTCATGTTGTGCATGATACTTAGTTATACTTGCTATATTTGCTGCTCTGTAATAGCATGCAAAATTAGGACATCCCAAACCTCCATTTGTTTTAGGAAGATAAAGAGTATTTTGCTGTATTCTTGGTTTGGAAGATCCCCATATAAATTACATTACTTTCCTTTGTATAAATCTTAGGTAATGTGCTGGAATTGGAATTGGTTAGGCAATAATGTCATTTTAATGGCATTTATTCTTCCGAGCCATGAAATTGGGAGGTGAGACCATGAATTCATCATATTGGATAGATATTTCAATATCTGTGGGTAGTTGGCATTAAATAAATCTGATAGTGATGATGTAAGTTGTATCCCAAGGTATGGAATTGATTTGTCGGTCCATTGAAAAGGGAGTCCAATTTTTGCAGACAATTCAAAATTTGAAAGGGATACATTTAGTGCTAAGCACTTTTTAGGGTTAACGTATAGGCCTGAGATTGCAGCGAAATTATTAAGAATTGGAATAAGATTGGGGCCTGTCACTTGTGGTGATGAGAGAAATAGGAGGATATAATCTGCAAATAAACAAAGTTTATGTTGATAACACCCTATTTCAATTCCAGTTATGGTAGGATCAATTCTAATTTCTTTCTCGAACATCACAGGACACAGAGCCACAGTAATTACTGATGGGTTATATAGGGTATCACTGGTGATTGGACACTGGCACACCCTATCAGGAAGTTCAACCCCCTATATAATCCCTCCCCTTGCAGGGATACCTCAGTTTTTACGCCAGTGTCTTAGGTGATGGATGTGTAAAGATGTCCTGTGCTGAGCTCCAAAGGGAATATCCTATATCCTATACTGGGGCAAGCCAGGCAGACCGGATCCATTCAAAATGTCCTTTCTAGGCCGAATTGGATAGTACCCGGGCCTCGTGTCCGAAGAAACGAGGTTTTACCTGTAATGCTTCTCTTTTTAGAGAGCTGGACCCCGCATATTAGAAAATGGTTTTCTAGCCTAATTTCTAGCCGGGTGCTTTACGGGCCCAGAACTGCAGGATCCCCCTATTCGTAGGGGGCCCCAGTCTCTGACGGTTTTTTAAACGGAGCCCACCGTGAGAGGTGAAGATTGGGTCTGTGTAAACTGAACCCTGCGGCTGGATAAGGTAAGAGGAGATTCCACAGAATTTTCTCTTTTAAGGTAAATGCATGCTATGCCTATTGTGACCACCAGGGGCTGCCAAGAGCACAAACCTTGTCATGCTGGATTGTCTGTCTCAGTGTTCATGCTGCACATGTTTCACAGCGTCTCAGGCCGGCTCCAAGGTAGGATGGATGGGGGTATTTCTCATGTTTGAATGTTCCCCCAGGCTAGAGAGAGGCCACAGGGGTCTAGAAAGCGGTTATACCGCTCGGGCACCGCTCCCCCTCCCCTAGCCTTCCTCCATAGTATTTCAGGAGAGTCGGCCAGCGCGGGAAGCGCTCGTTTTTTTCAAAATTCGAGGGGGGGGCGGGACGTCAGCACAGGTGCTTGGACTCCCACTCAGGCCAGCTGCAAGCTATTAAGGCACTCTGTACAGGTGCACACAGCCTTTGGAGAGACACAGAGCTGACGGTCGCATGTAAGGTGGGACACAGGCATTCTCCTAGGCAGCATTTACTGAAGTAACACCAGACTGAGCATTGGGTAGCAAGGCTTTTAGCCAGACTACATCGCTCAGCAGGCAGTGTTCATTTGTATACCTCACACCTTGTTGCTTTGCACTATGGGTAGAAGAGGTTCAAGCACCCCCAGAACCAGAGACACTAGGGTATCTCGTTCAGGTTCTGAGGGCCCCCTGTCAGCAGCATCCTCCCCCCCTGAAGGGCCAGGGACGGCTAGCCAGGGAGAGCCGTTGGGGTCAGGGGCTACACCTGCTTCTGGCACTTCAGCCCCTGTATATATTACACAAGAGGTTTTTTCCTCAACCATTAATGGTCTAGAGGAAAGATTAATGGCAGTGATTACATCTTCACTCAGTAGAAGAACACGCACTAGGCCTTCCTCTGTTCCCCAAGACCCTCAGGAAGAGGAGCTCTGGGATAAAGGAGATGAATCCCTTTCAGAGGATCGGGATGGGACGGATGATTCCTTTTCGGAGGAATCAGGTGGAGAGGGACCCTCTGTGACTTCCCAAGAGGAGAAAGTCTTAGTGCAGATCCTTACTGGATTGGTCTGCTCCACATTTAAGTTGCCCTTACCTGAAACTGCTAAAGAACCATCTTCTGCTTTGGGGTCACTGAAACCTTTCCAAGCAGCACAGGCTTTTCCTGTTCATAATTTACTTGAAAAGCTCATTTATTCTGAGTGGAATCACCCAAACGTTTTTTTCCGCCGAGAAAGTTTTCAACACTTTATCCGATGGAAGAAAAGTTTATTAAAATGTGGGGAATACCAGCTATTGATGCCGCCATTTCCTCCGTAAATAATAGTCTGACTTGTCCTGTAGACAATGCTCAGATGCTCAAGGATCCTGTAGATAAAAGATGGAATCCCTATTGAAGCATGTTTTTTCCCTAGCAGGTTCAGTGGCTCAACCTGCAGTAGCAGCGATTGGAGTCTGTCAATACTTAAGAGACCATGTTAAGCAGGTCATCAAAGTATTACCTGAACAGCAGGCCCAGGGGTTTGCTAACCTTCCAGCGGCCTTATGCTTTGTGGTTGACGCCATTAGAGATTCCATCGTGCAAACCTCACGTCTTTCACTGGGGTTGGTGCATATACGTAGAATCCTATGGTTGAAAAATTGGTCAGCCGAAGCACCATGTAAAAAGCTCCTGGCGGGGTTTCCATTTCGTGGTGAAAGGTTGTTTGGAGAGGACTTGGATAACTATATCAAGAGAATCTCTTGTGGGAAAAGCACTCTCTTACCTGTCAAGAAAAAGAGTAAGCGTCCCTCTTTCAAACGGACTCTTTCCCCAGCGCCGGGGGCTTCAGCCTCCAGGCAGTCTCGACGGCCGCCACCATCAGGGTCCAGAGACAAGCATCAACCCCAGGGACAAAAGAAGTCCTGGGGGAAGAAGCCTACTAGGCAAAACACTAAGACCTCTGCATGAGGGGGCGCCCCCGCTCACTCGAGTGGGGGGAAGACTGCGACAGTTCTCAGGGCTCTGGCAGGAGGATTTCCAGGACAGATGGGTAATCTCTACGGTAACCTTAGGGTACAAGCTGGAGTTTCAGGAATTTCCCTCTCCTCGGTTCCTCAGATCAAGTGTCCCCAGAGATCCAGAGAAGAAGCAGTTGCTCCTTCTAGCGTTAGAGCGACTTTTGTCGCAGGATGTCATTATGATGGTTCCCGCAAAGGACCAGGGATTGGGCTTCTATTCCAACCTCTTTACGGTCCAAAAGCCAAATGGGGATGTCAGACCCATTCTGGATTTAAGGGATCTGAACCGATTCCTAAGGATTCAATCCTTCCGCATGAAATCAATTCGGACAGTAGTTCCCACCCTGCAGGGAGGAGAATTTCTGGCATCGATAGACATCAGAGATGCATATCTGCATGTGCCCAATTTTCCTGCTCATCAGAAGTTTCTGCGCTTCGAGGTAGAAGGGCGCCATTTCCAGTTTCTGGCTCTGCCTTTCGGGATAGCCACTGCACCTCGAGTGTTCACAAAGATCTTGGCTCCTCCTCTGGCCAGATTAAGGGCTCAGGGTATAGCTGTCATAGCATACCTAGACGACCTGCTCTTGATAGACCGGTCGGTAGCCTCTTTGAATGGAAACTTGAGGACCACAGTCGGGTATCTAGAACACCTGGGTTGGATCCTCAACCTAGAAAAGTCTTTCCTAAAACCAGTAAGAAGACTGGAGTATTTAGGTCTGATTATAGATACAAGCCAGGAGAAAATATTTCTACCCCAGGCAAAGATCGCTGCTTTAAGGGAGCTGATTCTGGCAGTCAGGACCAAGAAGGGTCCCTCTGTCCGCCTTTGTATGAGGCTACTAGGGAAGATGGTGTCTTCATTCGAAGCAGTTCCCTATGCTCAGTTTCATTCAAGAATGCTGCAACACAGTATTCTGTTGACCTGGAACAAGAAGGTTCAGGCATTAGACTTTCCGATGCACCTGTCGCATGCGGTGCATCAGAGCCTCAATTGGTGACTCATACCCGAAAACCTGCAGAAGGGGAAATCCTTTCTACCGGTTACCTGGACGGTGGTAACAACAGATGCCAGTCTGTCAGGTTGGGGAGCAGTTCTGGAACAGTCTGCGGTTTAGGGGATATGGTCCAAGACCGAGAGGACCTTACCCATCAACATTCTGGAGATCCGGACGATATATCTAGCCCTAAAAGCCTGGACTATCAGGCTACAGGGTTGTCCGGTCAGGATCCAGTCCGACAATGCCACAGCAGTGGCTTATGTCAATAATCAGGGGGGCACCCGGAGCCGAGCTGCTTAAAAGGAGGTGAACCAGATCTTAGTCTGGGCAGAGAGGCATTTGCCATGCATATCGGCAGTTTTCATCCCGGGAATAGAGAACGGGCAGGCGGACTACCTAAGTCACCAGCAGTTACTTCCAGGGGAATGGTCTCTGCATCCCGACGTCTTTTGGGCCATATGCCAAAGATGGGAGGTTCCAGATGTAGATCTCTTTGCATCCCGATTCAACAAAAAGATAGACAGATTTGTGGCAAGGACAAAAGATCCTCTTGCATGCGGGACGGATGCGTTGGTGATTCCGTGGCATCAGTTCTCACTGATTTACGCATTCCCACCTATTCTGCTACTACCACGACTCCTTCACAGGATCAGGCAGGAAAGGAAGTCGGTACTTCTGGTGGCCCCCGCTTGGCCCAGAAATAGTAAGGATGACGGTGGGTTCCCCGTGGACCCTACCGGTACACCCAGACCTGTTATCTCAAGGTCCAGTGTTCCATCCTGCCTTACAAATGCTAAATTTGACGGTTTGGCTATTGAGACCCACATTCTGAAGAGTCGTGGGCTCTCAGGTCCTGTCATATCTACCTTGATTAATGCAATGAAGCCAGCTTCCAGGATGATTTATCATAGAGTCTGGAAAGCTTATGTATCCTGGTGTGAATCCAGAGGTTGGCATCCCAGGAAATATGTCATAGGTAGAATTCTTGATTTTCTACAATTAGGATTAGAGATGAAGCTGGCCTTGAGTACCATCAAGGGCCAGGTCTCTGCTTTATCGGTATTATTTCAGCGGCCACTTGCTTCGCGTTCTTTGGTCCGAAGCTTTATGCAGGGGGTGATGCGTCTTAATCCTCCGGTTAAAGCGCCCCTAAACCCCTGGGACTTGAACTTGGTCCTGGCTGTGTTACAGAAACAGCCTTTTGAACCAATAAGTCAGATTCCTTTAGTCTTGTTAATTTTTCTGGTGGCCATCTCTTCTGCTAGAAGAGTTTCAGAATTAGCAGCCCTTTCCTGTAAGGAGCCTTATTTGATTATACACAAGGATAGAGTGGTACTGCGCCCTCCTCTTAGTTTTTTACCGAAGGTGGTTTCTGATTTTCATTTAAACCAAGACATTGTTCTGCCTTCCTTTTTTCCAGATCCCTGTTCTCCGGAAGAGAGATCTCTACATTACAAAATGTTTTGTTTGTGCTGCCAGAGGGTCCCAATAGAGGACAGGCAGCGTCAAGAGCTACCATTTCTAAATGGATTCGACAATTGATCATTCAAGCTTACGGTTTGAAACAGAAGATTCCTCCGTTTCAGATCAGGGCACATTCCACAAGGGCTATTGGTGCTTCTTGGGCAGTGCATCACCGGGCCTCTATGGCTCAAATCTGCAAGGCCGCAACCTGGTCTTCAGTTCATACATTCACCAGATTCTATCAGGTGGATGTGAGAAGGCATGAGGATATCGCCTTTGGGCGTAGTGTGCTGCAGGCAGCGGTACAGGGTCCTCAGGTCTGATTACACCCTACTTGGTCGTAGTCCCCCCCCCCCCTCCCCCCTCAGGTAGCATTGCTCTGGGACATCCCATCAGTAATTACTGTGGCTCTGTGTCCTGTGATGTTCGAGAAAGAAAATAGGATTTTTTTAAAACAGCTTACCTGTAAAATCCTTTTCTTTCGAAGGACATCACGGGACACAGAGGTCCCGCCCCTCTTCTAATACACTATATTGCTTGGCTACAAAACTGAGGTATCCCTGCAAGGGGAGGGATTATATAGGGGGTTGAACTTCCTATATAGGGTGTGCCAGTGTCCAATCACCAGTGATACCCTATATAACCCATCAGTAATTACTGTGGCACTGTGGCTCTGTGTCTCGTGATGTCCTTCGAAAGAAAAGGATTTTACAGGTAAGCTGTTTTAAAAAATCCTATTTTTTTTGTGCAAGGGGTTCAATAAGAAGGGCAAAAAGTAATGGGGAGAGTGGACATCCTTGTCTTGTGCCTCTTTCTATATTAAAGGAATCTGACCTATACCCTCCATACTTGACATACGCTTTTGGTTTATTGTAAAGCGCAAAAATCCAATTTGTGAAATTTGGACCAAATCCCAATGTTTGTAATGTATAGTGTAGGTATTGCCAGGATATAGAATCAACAGCTTTTTTGATATCAAGAGAAAGAAAACAAGCGGGGATATTACGCGTTTTAGCAATGTGTGCTAACAGAACTGCTCTGCGCACATTGTCACCTGCCTGTCGTGACGGCATAAAGCCAACCTGATCAGAATGGACAAGAGTACCAATAATCAATTTTAGCCGGGCAGCCAAGATTTTCGCTAATATCTTGATATCAGTGTTTATCATAGATATAGGGCGATAATTTGTGCTGAGAGTATCATCTTATTGTGGTTTTGGGATCATGCAGATAATGGCCTTGAATGATTTGTTTTTTAACCACTTCAATACCAGGCACTTAGACACCTTCCCACCCAGGCCAATTTTCAGCGCTGTTGCAATTTGAATGACAATTGCGCAGTCATGCTACACTGTACCCAAACAAATTTGTTATCATTTTGTTCCCACAAATAGAGCTTTCTTTTGGTGGTATTTGATCACCTCTGCGGTTTTTATTTTTTGCGCAACAAATAAAAAAAGACCGAAAATTTTGAAAAAAAAAAACAAGTTTTTCTTTGTTTCTGTTAATTTTTTTGTAAATAAGTACGTTTTCTTCTTCAATGACGGGCACTGATATGGCTGCACTGACACGGCGGCACTGATGGGCACCGATGAGGTGGCACTGACGGGCATTGATAGGTGGCACTGGTATGCGGCATTGATGGGCACTCATAGGTGGCACGGATGGGCATTCGTAGGTGGCATTGATTGGTACCTATGGGTGGCACTGATGGGCACTGATAGGTGGGCACAGATGGGCACTGACAGGTGGCACTGATAAAACTGATTGTGGCATTGCTGGGCAGAACTGAAACATGGTGCCAATCAGTGCCCATTTGTGGGCACTGATTGGCACAGATTGGGCACATGTGGATGGCCATGGGGTACATACCTGGCCATCCACATGTTGCCCCTTCCCTGGTGGTCCTAGTGGCGATCCCTGGTGGTCCAGTGTGGTGATCTGAGGGGGGGCTGCGCTGATAAACAATCAGCGCAGACACCCCCTGTCAGGAGAGCCGCCGATCGGCTCTCCTCCACTCGCATCTGTCAGACGCGAGTGAGGAAAAGCAGATCAACGGCTCTTCCTATTGACATCGTGATTAGCCGTGATTGGACATGGCTGATTACGTGGTAAAGAGCCTCCGCCGGAGGCTCTTTACCAAGATCGGTGGAGCGGTGTGTCAGGCTGACACACCACTCCACCGATCGCCGCGATGCGCGCCGCGGCATGTTATCCTGCTGGACGTCATATGACGCCCAGCCAGGATAACTGAACCACCGCCCGGCTGTCATCTGCTATGGGCCGGGGGGGAAGTGGTTAAGATATCGTTAAATGCTTCTGCAAGCATAGGAGAGATGATAGCACTATATGTTCGATAGTACAAAGCTGAATATCCGTCTGGACCCGGTCTTTTATTTAATTTTAATTCTTTGATAGCTTCTGCTACATCATTAACAGTAATGTGATTTTCCAGGTGCGTTTTTTGTTCTTCAGTCATCTGTGGAATATTAATTTGTGAGAAAAAGCAGGCTGCTTCTTTAGTATCCAATGTATTTGTTTCAGTATATAGATCTTTTAAATGAGATTTAAATTTTTGTACTATTTTTTGTGGATTACTAGTATATATATTATTGGCCAATTTAAGTTTAGTAGGTTTAAAAGATTTATTAATGGATTTTAATGCCTTGGCCAATAATGTACCGTGTTTGTTAGATTTTACGTAGAAATTATGTTTAGTTCTATGAATTATTTTATCAGCTGAATTAGTGAGAAAGTTTCATATTCTATACGTGCTTTCTCTAAACGAGTTTTTGCAGAAGAAGTGGGATTAGTTTGGAATGACTGAAATGCTGAATTAAATTCAGTCTCTAATTGTTTTGCTAGAGTTCTACTTTCACGTTTTAGAATACCTGTTTGTTGTTTACCTTCACTTTTCTCGGTTAGACCCAGTACCCTTATATTTTTCCTGCATGATCTATTTTCCATTTCATCTATTTTATGGATGCACATATTTAGCTGTCCTCGCATCAATTGGATCTCTTGTTTTATTGGGTTTATATCGTCTTCTATTTGACTAAGTCTCCCCTCAAGGGCTGTTGTTCGTGTGGATACCTCCTGTATATCATGTCTTACTAATAATACATCTTCTCTAATATGTTTAAGCCGATCAAATAATTCATTCAAAGATGACTTACAGTTGTTGATTGCAATAAGGATCTGTTTACAAAGACGGTTCTTTCTCTGATGCCAGGGATAAAACAGACATACTTTCCTCTGCTCCTATGGATGCTCCTTGCACAGTTTCCAGGGCTGTGGATGCAACTATTGCTGGAGTAGCTGGTGGTGCTGTTGCTGCTAGTGCTGTTTGCCGGTTTCCCCGTTTTTGTTGCTGTCTTTATTGACATGTCTGCCATTGAACCTTGGCTTTTCCTCCCCACTGAGTGGGGATGCTGTGATTCTCCTGCTTGCCCACTCTTCTTGGGCGACTGATTTGGCGTATGAGCATATCGCTCCAACTTTGCAGCAGAAGCTTGGCTTATCTTCTCCTTAGGTCCACATGGGGCCTGGGCACTCACTCCTACCCCCGATCCTTCCTGTGTGGCCGCCTCCCCCCCCTTCTCCTAGACATACTGGGAGGCGGGTCTGTTCGATAGCTTGTGGAAGTCATGGACGGCCACTCTATCCCGCGATAGCGTCACCTCACCGAGGTGTACGCTGTTTGTAAACCTCAGCGGGAGAGCCACAGGGAAGCTCGCCGCTTGTGTCTCAGATTCCAATGCACCAGAGCGCCGTTTTTCTCTCTCCAGGCGTCCTCTTTCTCTCCTCCTTCCTACACCTCAATCATCTCAGGCATGGGAGCGAGCACCAGGTCCGGGACCGCAGCGACCTCTCACCTCAGCATCCGGTCACGCCCCCCTTCCGGGACTAAAAGACAGAAATTACACTTAAAGTGGGTGTAAACCTCAGAGATGAAATCCAAACAAAGCACAAGACTGTAAAGCTCAATAAGTGTAATCACCTTTTTACAAAAGACAAAATAAAGATGTATCTGTGAAAGAACATTACAGTAAACTGTAAACCAAATATTAATTCAGATACATTGAGAGCTGTGGGAGAAATGATGTTAGGTATTATCCCCAGTGCCTGAGGGTACGGTGCCTTGCTTGCGAGCCCCCTAATTGGCATCCAAATGAAAATAATCAAATAAGTAAAGAGAAAGTCCTTACTGCTGATAAGTAAAGAACCCTCAAAAAAACAATGTTTCTCAACTCCAGTCCTCAGGTACCCACAACAGGTCATGTTTTCAGGCTTTCCATTATTTTGCACAGGTGATTTGATCAGTTTCACTGCCTTAGTAATTACCACAGCCGTTTCATCTAAGGGAAATCCTGAAAACATGACCCGTTGGGGGTACTTGAGGACTGGAGTTGAGAAATGTTGCTCTAAAAGAAAGTCCTTACTGCTCAGACAGTAAAGAACTCTACGCAGTTTAAGGTTAAACTGCTTCTCTTCCAATTTCGGTGAATGGCCACGTCTTTTTAAATTCCCTTACACCAGAAATGGATTTTCCTTATGCTAGGGTCACCAGTACGGTATTTGTACATCGCTATCATATATCCTCTTAAGCATCTCCTTCCCAGAGAGAATAAGTTTTAATTGTAGTC
Organism: Aquarana catesbeiana; assembly: GCF_042186555.1. NCBI lineage: Eukaryota > Metazoa > Chordata > Amphibia > Anura > Ranidae > Aquarana > Aquarana catesbeiana. Next base: position 116,930,956 of record NC_133327.1, read on the forward strand.
TTTCCCCATAGCGGAGATCCTCTTGTCCCTTTATTAGCTTTGTTGCCCTTCTCCGGACTCTCTCTAGTTCCAGCACATCTTCTTGAGGACTGGTGCCCAGAACTGGATGGCTTACTAAAGATGCGACTGGACCAGAATCTTGTAAAGTGGGAGAATTATCATTTTATCTCTGGAGTGAATCTCATTTTTAATGCATGCCAATATTCTGTTGGCTTTGCTTGCAGCAGCTTGGCATTGCATGCTATTGCTGAGCCTGTCATCTACTAGGACCCCCGAATCCTTTTCCATCCTAGATTCCCCCAGAGGTTCTCCCCCTAGTGAGTAACTTGCGCTTGTATTTTTAGCACCCAAATCATTACTTTACATTTTTCAACGTTAAACCTCATTTGCCATGTAGTTGCCCACCCAATTATTTTATTTAGCTCTTCTTGTAAGGATTCCACATCCTGCGCCCTGCTTAACCCTATATCATCCGCAAATAGAGCTTGAGCTGTTCAATTTATTCATAAATGATATAAAGGATGGGATAAACAGAATTGGTCCCAGGATGGGTCCTTGGGGGAGCCCACACTGGACTCACCATTTATCACCACCCTTTGGACCCGCCCCTGTAGCCAGATTTCAATCCAAGTACTCACCCTATGGTCCATGCTGACAGATCTCACTTTGTAAAGTAAACGTTTGCAGGGCACTGTATCAAATGCCTTTGCAAAATCCAGATACACCACATCCACAGGCCTTCCTTTATCTAGATGGCAGCTCACTTCTTCAGAGAGCGTTAATAGATTGGTCTGGCAAGAACAATGCTTCATAATTCCTTGCTGATTACCACCAATTATACTGTTTTCATTACTAAAATCTTGGATATAGTTCCTGATCATCCCCTCCAATAGCTTGCAGACTATTGGATGTTAGGCTGACTGGTCTAGTTTCTAGGGATATACAGTGCCTTGCAAAAGTATTCACCCCTCTTGGCTTTTTTACTAATTTTGTTACATTACAGCCTTTAGTTCAATGTTTTTTTAATCTGAATTATTTTGTGATGGATCAGAACACAGTAGTCTAAGTTGGTGAAGTAAAATTAGAAAAAATTGGATTTTTACGTCACTTACCTGTAAAATCCCTTTCTTTGAGTACATCATGGGACACAGTCAGGCTAATATTCATTACCTGCTGGGTTATACTTCATCATTAGGTGAATGGACACTGGTAGACCAAAGGTCTTCAGACAGGAAGTGATCCCCTATATAACCCCTTCCATACAGGAAGTACTTTAGTTTTGTGGCAAGCACTACATCCTCAAAAAAAAAAAGAGGGGAGGGATCTTTGTGTCCCATGATGTACTCAAAGAAAGGGATTCTACTGGTAAGTATGACGTAAAAATCCCATTTTCTTTTTCATACATCATGGGACACAGAGTCAGGCTAATATTCATTACCTGCTGGGATGTCCCAGAGCAAATAGCCTTGAGGGGAGGGAGACACCCTGCCAAACAATAGCAATCAGAACTTACATGGCAGCCCGCAGTACACTGTGGCCAAAAGCCGAATTCTCGGCTGCTCGAACATCCACTTGATAAAATTTTGTGAACGTATGCACTGAAGACCAGGTAGCAGCATTACAATTCTGAGCCACAGATACCTGATGGCGAAAAGCCCAGGAGGTTCCTACACCCCTGGTAGCACAAGCTTTCACCCTAAAGGGAGGAGCTTTATGTTTCAGACCGTGGGCCTGAATGACCAATTGACGGACCCAGTTGGCAATGGATGCTTTAGAGGCTGTCTGCCCCTTCTTGGGTCCTTTTGATGATAAAAAAAAAAAAAAAGAGTCCAATCCTCAGATCTCCGTAGATCTAGACAAATAAACCTTGACTGCCTGGACAACGTCCAAAGAGTGCAGTCGTCTCACTCTCACTGAGGCTGAGGATGCCATTTTCTGGCTTCACACCAAGCAATATAAGTCTTCCAGACCTTACGATAAATCTTCATAGTGATAGCTTTTCTAGCATTCACTAGAGTTGACACCACTGCTCCCGAGATGCCACGATCCTTTAACACCCTGGCTTCCATAGCCATGCCGTCAAATTTAGAGACTGTAAATTGGGGTGGAATATAGGACCTTGAGACAGTAGATCGGGGCGACGTTGAAGCGTCCATGGCCTGTTTATTGTCTCACAATCTCCAGGAACCAGGGCCTTCTGGGCCAGGCTGGTGCCACCAGAATGACTGGAATCCCCGCTCTCCGAATTCTGCGCAACAAATGTGGAAGGAGAGGGATTGCAGGGAAAGCATAAACCAGGGAGCACTGGCTCCATGGAACTATCAGAGCATCTGCTCCAATTGCCAGAGGATCTCTTGTTTGAGACACAAACTGCTGTAGCTTGTTGTTGAACCTGGATGCCAGTAGGTCGACCACTGGCAACCCCCAACGTTGGCAAATTTCCTGGAACACCTCTGGGTGTAGGGATCATTCCCCCGGGCAGATCTGCTGGCGGCTGAGATAATCTGCCTTCCAGTTCTCTACTCCCGGGATATGGACTACCGATATTATTGGCACATGTCCCACTGCCCAGGCTAGTATGTAGTTCACCTGCTTCTGAGCTGAACGACTCCTGGTACCGCCATGGTGGTTTATATAGGCCACTGCCATGGCATTGTCTGACTGAACCCTGATGGGCCAGTCCTGAAGCTCCACCGTCCAGGATCGTAGGGCCAGACGTACTGCCCATAATTCTAGGACATTGATGGGCAGGGTCTGCTCTGTCCTTGACCATTTCCCCTGGGCGGTGAGCCCATCTAGGGTGGCTCCCCAGCCTGAGAGACTGACATCTGTAGTCAGTACTCTCCAAGTCACAGGGAGAAAGGATTTTCCCTTTTGCAGGTTCTGATCTTGCAACCACCAGTTTAGGCTTAAGCATGCCTGAGGAGATAAGCACATTGGGAAATCCAGGGCTTTTCTTCCTCTGTTCCAAGCCAACAAGATGTCTTGTTGTAAAGGCCTGGAATGGAACTGGGCATAGGGCACTGCCTCGAAGGAGGATACCATCCTCCCTAGAAGACTCATACAGAGCTGAATGGAGGGTTGTCTGGTGCCCCTTATCTGATGCACCTGATCCTTCAGGGCACATATCCTTACGGGTGGCAAGAATACTCTTGCTTGGACCGCGTTTAGAATCAGACCTAAATATTTTAGACTTTGAGTTGGTCTCAAGGCTGACTTTTCTGCATTTATGATCCAGCCTAAGCTTTTCAAATACCTCACTGTGTATATTCTGCTCTGTTCTAGACCCTGTACTTAGTGATCACTAAGCAGGTCGTCCACATACCCGAGCACCAGGATCCCTTGGGCCCTTGAAAAGACCCAGTATTGGTGCTAGGACCTTTGTGAACACCCGGGGAGCTGTAGCAAGCCGGAGGGGTAGAGCCGCAAGCTGAAAAAGACGTTCCTCTACTGCAAAATGTAGGAACTTCTGATGAGGTTGAAAGCTAGGTGCGTGTACATACACGTCCATTAAAATCGATAGAGGCTAAAAAGTCTCCTCGCTGAAGTGAGGTTACTACTGAGCGGACAGACTCCATCCGAAAGGATTGCATCAATAGATACTTGTTCAGGAACCATAGGTCCAAAATGGGCCTTGTGTCCCCGTTTGATTTCTGAACCGTAAACAGGTTTGAGTAAAACCCTGTGCCCCTTTCGGATACTGGAACCTCTACAATCACTCCTTGATGCACTAGATGATGTAGTGCCTGAAGCAATAAGTTTCTTTTTGGAGGATCCGAGGGAATGCTGGATCTTAGAAACCTCTGGGGGGCACCCCAGTAACTCAAGCCTGTAACCGCCAGATATAATTGAGGTGACCCACTCGTCCTGAATTGTTGTTTTCCAAATGTCCACAAAGTGCAGCAGCCTTCCCCCCAAAAAGAGGGCTTGGTGCTGGGTTTAGAAGAATTTTGGACCCAGGGCCTTTTCTGGCCCTGGCCTTGCGGCTTGCCCCTAGCACCCTGTTGGCGGTGGAACCGCCCTGACGCTGAGACTTTTGAGGAAGCAGTCCCTGGGTTTTTAAACAAGGGACGTTTGGTGCTTTTCATCACAGGAAGTAGAGACCTCTTCCCTCCGGAAATCTTTTGGATATATTTGTCCAAGTGATCATCGAAGAAACGTTCCCCATGAAACGGGAAACCTGCCAGTAACTTTTTACAAGGAAGCGCGGCTGACCAGTTCTTAAGCCATGAAAGTCTGTGCATATGTACAGACAAGAGAGCCAGACTACAAACCTGCTGTATTGAATCCTTTAAAGCAGTGGTCATCAATAGGGATGAGCCGAACACCCCCCGGTTCGGTTCGCACCAGAACCTGCGAACGGACCGAAAGTTTGCACGAATTTTAGAACCCCATTAAAGTCTATGGGACTCAAACGTTCAAAATCAAAAGTGCTAATTTTAAAGGCTACTATACAAGTTACTGTACTAAAAAGGGTTTGGGGACCCGGGTCCTGCCCCAGGGGACATGTATCAATGCAAAAAAAAGTTTTAAAAACGTCTTTTTTCGGGAGCAGTGATTTTAATGATGCTTAAAGTGAAAAAAAAAGTGAAATATTCCTTTAAATATCGTATGTGGGGGGTGGGGGTGTCTATAGTATGCCTGTAAAGTGGCGCGTGTTTCCCGTGCTTAGAACAGTCCCTGCACAAAATGACATTTTTTAAGGAATAAAAGTCATTTAAAACTGCTTGCGGCTTTAATGTAATGTCGGGTCGGACACAAACGGCATGGGTACCCCCCAATCCATTACCATGCCCTTTGGGTCTTGTATGGTTATTAAGGGGAACCCCACACCCAAATTTAAAAAAAGGAAAGGTGTGGGGCCCCCAGGCCCTATATACTCTGAACAGCAGTATGCAGGCGGTGCAAACAAGACAGGGACTGTAGGTTTGTTGTTAAATAGAATCTGTTTGTAAATTTGAACTGGTACGTAGCTCCAGCCAAAAAATCTATTTTTAAGGTTTTTGGAAAACATAGGGAAGGGTTATCACCCCTGTAACATTTGTTTTGCCGTTTGTGCACCTCTTCAGAAGATTTCACCTCACTTTCTGTCCCAATGACAAATGTTTTTTGAAAATTTGGGATTTTTAGTGAAACAAGGATTGGTGATAAAGCATTAGTGAAGAGGAGACACGTTTTTCCCATATTAACTCTTACAGGAGAGAATTTTCCTTCCTAGGGGTAGATTTCATCTCCTTCCGTTTGCAATTAGGTGTCGTTTGTAAGTTGGATGTTTGAAAGTAGGGGCCTACTCTATATACTCTGCAGAAATTGGGGCCTTAGGTGTAGGTGGTGGTGTTGCCACAAAACTAAGTCCTCACAGTTACTCTTGGTGGGCACAGGAATGGGCCCTGCTGTGAAATATTAGATCAAGAATTGTAATTACATGTCCCTGTTGAACAGGGGCAGAAAAATTGGGCCTTAGGCACTGGTGCCACAACACTGCAACCCATCACAGATGCTATAGTTGGAGTGCAGGAATGACCCCTGCTGCAAAGTATTGCATCAAAAATTGTAATTATACACCCCTGTTAAACAGGGGCTGAAAATTTGGGCCTTGGTGCTGGTGCCACAACACTGCAACCCCTCACAAATACTATAGTTGGAGCGCAGGAATGAGCCCTGCTGTAAAGTATTACATCAAAAATTGTAATTACACGCCCCTGTTAAACAGGGGCAGAAAAATTGGGCCTTGGCCACTGGTGGCGGTGCCCAGAACCAAAAATGTTCTTACAAGCTATCAGCATGAAAATTGAGGAAGAGGAGGATAGTCACTCAGCATAGGCAGTCTTGAAGGGATCTCGCATGAAAAAAGAAAAAAATTAATCGGTTACATCAGCATCAGGTGCTTGGTAACTGGTGATCCAAGACTGATTCATTTTTATGAAGGTCAGCCGCTCGACCGTTTCGGTGGACAGGCGCACCCTGTGATCGGTTACAAAGCCTCCAGCAGCACTGAATGTGCGTTCCGAAAGAACACTGAATGCAGGACAGGCCAGTAGCTCAATTGCATACTGTGCAAGCTCTGGCCAGTGATCCATCCTCAAGACCCAGTAACCCCGAGGATTTTCGGTGGGAAAGTTGTCCAAGTCTGATCTTGCCCCTAGGTAATCCTGCACCATGTGAATCAGACGCTGGCGATGGTTGCTGGAACCGATCAGACCTTGGGGCTGCGGACTAAAAAATTGTCTGAATGCATCGGTCAAACGGCCACCTTCTCCATGGCTCCTTCTGGGACTGACCGAAGCCTCAGCAACACGTTGTCCAGGAGGACCAGGAAATTGTAACCTCCCAGGCTCTGGAAACAAACCTTTCTGCAAGGCCTCCCGAAGATGTTTCATCCTCTGCTCCCTCTGCAACGGCAAGATAAGGTCCGCAACCTTACCCTTGTAACGTGGATCAAGGAGGGTTGCCAGGCAGTAATCATCCCTCCCCTTGATACCACGAATACGAGGATCCTTACGCAGGCTTTGCAGGATCAGGGAGGCCACGCAGCATAGGTTTGCTGAGGCATTCGGTACAGAGTCCTCTGGGTCACTAAGGATGACATGATCTGCAGCCACCTCCTCCCAGCCACGTACAAGTCCATGGGTTTCTTCGGACTGTAAATGATCCCTTGAAGACTGCTGCTGATGCTGAGTGCCAGGCTCCACCTCCATTCTGACACAATCCTCCTCCTCTTCCTGTGTGATCGGTGGGCACGCATAAACACTGTCTGGATAAAGGGAGCCTTGAGAGGTAAGGAAGTCCTCCTCTTCCTCCCTTTGTTCTGCCTCAAGTGCCCTGTCCATTATTCCACGCAGCGTGTGCTCCAACAGGTGGACAAGATGGACAGTGTCACTGATGCATGCACGGTCACTGCTCACCATCCTTGTGGCCTCCTCAAATGGTGACAGGACAGTGCATGCATCCCTGATCATAGCCCACTGGCGTGGGGGAAAAAAAACCAAGGTCCCCTGACCCTGTCCTGGTGCCATAGTCGCATAGGTACTCATTGATGGCCCTCTGCTGCGTGTGCAGCCGCTGCAGCATGGCCAACGTTGAGTTCCACCTGGTGGGCATGTCACAGATTAGGCGGTTCTTGGGCAGGTTAAATTCCTTTTGGAGGTCAGCCAGCCGAGCATTGGCATTATATGACCTGCGGAAATGCACACAGACTTTCCTGGCCTGCCTCGGGACATCCTGTAAGCCCGGGTACCTGCCCAAGAACTGCTGCACCACCAAGTTAAGGATGTGAGCCAAACAGGGCACATGGGTCAGTTGTCCTTGTCGGAGGGCGGAGAGGAGGTTGGTGCCATTGTTGCAAACCTCCATACCTGGCTTAAGCTGGCGTGAACCACCTCTGAACCTGCCCCTGCAGAGCTGACAATCTCTGCCCCAGTGTGGCTCCTGTCCTCCAAGCACACCAGCTCAAGCACCGCATGGCATCTTTATGCCTGCGTGCTTGCGTAGCCTCTTGAAAGCCTACGGAGCACCGCTGGTTCCGAGGACAAATCAGCACAGGAAGAAGCCATGGAGGAAGAAGAGGAGAGGGTGGAGGAGAGAGGTGTGGCAGAATCACCACTAGTAGAATTTTGGAGGTGTGGTGGCAGAACAACCTCCAACACTACAGCACCCTGTCCTGCATCCTTCCCAGCTGCCAGAAGAGTCACCCAGTGTGCGGTGAAAGATAGGTAACATCCCTGTCCATGCCTGCTGGACCATGAGTCAGTGATAATATGCACCTTACCGCTGACCGCCCTGTCCAGTGAGGCCAAGACATTACCTTCCACATGCCGGTAGAGCCGGAATCGCCTTCTGTGAGAAAAAGTGGCGTTTGGGAACCTGCCACTGAGGAACCGCACATTCCACAAACTCATGGAAGGGGGCAGAGTCTACCAACTGAAAAGGCAGCAGTTGAAGTGCTAGCAACTTAGCTAAGCTAGCATTCAACCGCTAGGCATGTGGATGGCTGGGAGCGAACTTCTTTCGGCAGTGCAGCAGCTGGGGCAGGGAAATTTGCCTGGTACAATCTGACGTCTGTGTACCGATAGCAGATTGCCCACAAGTACTTGGCTGTGACACACCTAATTCTACACCTTCATTCCTCTCAGTGCAGGTTTCAGAGAGGACTGAAGGTATAGTGGGGTTGGAGATCCCAGCTGATGAAGAGCTAGGAGAGCTAGGAGAGGTCCGCTTTGTTCTTTGGTGTGGGTCTTTTAGGTATGCTTGCCACGAACTGCATGGCAGGTCGATATATGTCTGGTCAAGCATGTGGTGCCCAAGCGGGTGATGTTTTGGCCACGCAAGATACGCTTGAGACATATGTTGCAAATAGCAGAGGTGGGATCTGATGCACTCGTCTCAAAAAAGGCCCACACCAAAGAACTTTTGGAATAACGCGCAGAGACAGCAGCGCCCTGCACATGCGGAGCTCTGCAGTGTGATGCAGTCGGTGTGCTGCCCTTAAGCTGGCCCCTGGAGGGCATCCTGCCTCGTTGGAGATTTGCCTCCTCCTCTCTCCTATCAGGCACCCATGTGGAGTCAGTGACCTCATCATCCCCTCCCTCCTGATCACTGGAGCAAAGCTGGCAGTATGCTGCAGCTAGGGGAACATGACTGCCAGATTGCTGTCCTTCTTGGGCACCCCCTCTCTCTGGGCTCACGTTACTGCCTTCCTCTAGCTGGGTACCATCATCTGAGCCTTCAAAAATGCTGGGCATCCTCCTGGAGCATGTACCCAAAACTGTGTTCAAACAGTTCGGGGGGCTCCTCAGGAGGACATGGTGGGGCTAGGTAAAGAGTGACTGATGCCATTGAGCCGAGGGAAGAGGCCGCGTTGGTAGCTGCTTTGCCAGACAAAGTACCCTGAGCCTGGGTGAGAGAGGATGAGGACGGCTTGGTCATCCACTTTACCAAGTCTTCCGCATGTTGCAGCTCAACACGGCCAGCTGCTGAAAAAAAAGGACAAGCGTGTCCCACGGCCACGTGCTGATGAGGATGCACCGTCTCCACGACCAGCACTGTTGCCTCTAGACACAGAGCCTGCTTGCCCTCTTTTATTGGCTTGTGAATGTCTGCCTCTCCTTGTTGGCCTTCCAGACATACTAATGGCCTGCAGTGAGATGTATCTGCACAAAGCTGGGGGGTGTGTGTGTGTATATATATATATATATATATATATATATATATATATATATATATATACACACACACACACACACACACACTCACTCTGATACTGCAGCTAGCAGAATCAACTGCCTGCCTGTGGTACTAATAGGATCAGAAGAACACCACCAATTTTCTTCAGGTAGCTTTAGGTGCACACTGTGCAGAGGTAGCACTACACTAACTGTAAATACTGTAGCTAATAGGATCATCAGAACACCAGCAATTTTCTTCAGGTAGCTGTAAATACTGTAAAAACACCTGCCTGTCAGTAGGAAGAGAATACCAGGAACGGATCTAGCTAAACTGAATACAGAGTGTGTGTGTGTGTGTATATATATATATATATATATATATATATATATATATATATATATATATATACACACACACACACACACACACACACACACAATACACTAAGTGCAGCTAACTGACCCGCCTGCCTACTCTAACTTAAATCAAATGACACTGTCTCTCTGTTTATCTCCCCGCCGCAACACACTACACAAGGCCGCCATGCAGGCGGCCTTATATAGTGTGGGGCCTGTACTAAACCCCCCGAGCCATAATTGGCCAAAGCCACCCTGGCTTTGGCCAGTTATGGGTCTCCGTTCTTACCGCGTTGTGATTTGCCAAAGCATGCGGGTCATAGCGCATGCTTGGCCAATCATCAACCAGCAATGCACTGCGATGCCACAGTGAATTATGGGCCATGACCCGCCACTCGAATTTGGCATGAACGGCCCATAACGTTCGAAATTCGATGAACGGTCGAACATTCGATGTTCGACTCAAACTCAAAGCTCATCCCTAGTCATCAACCCTGTCCCCAGGGCCCACTAACAGGCCAGGTTTGCAATATAACTGAAATACATCACAGGTGATATCATTTGCTGCTCAGTGATTGCAGTATTCTAGTCTGCATCTCCCCAAGGTAATACATAAAACCTGGCCTGTTAGTGGGCCCTGAGGACAGGGTTGATGACCACTGCTTTAAAGCATCAACAGCAAAACACAGCACTCGAGGAATATCTGTCTTACTTTCAGGCAGATCATCCTCCTGGTTAGGCCTATCCGGTCATTTGACTTGATCCTTTACAGACTGGCAAATACCAATTGCTGCAACAGCTGGCTGAATAGCTGAACAGGTCAAAGAAAAGGAAGCCTTTAATAACAACTCCAATTTCTTGTCAAGTGTCTTTCAAGCCCTGTGTGTTATCTACTGGACAAGTTAAGTTCTTGTTTAAGGAAGAGACTGCTGCATCTATGGCTGGCATGCTCCATTTTCTTAACAAACTTTTCATCCATGGGCTATAAAAGGAAAAACCTTTTAGGAGGCAAAAAAAAGTCCTGTCAGGATGTTCCCAATCAGCATATACTGCCTTTTCCAACAGGGGCTGTAGCGGGGAAGTTTGTGCGATCTGAAAAAGTCTCAGAGATCCCAAAGAGGACGAGGGGGGCTCAGTCACCTCTGCAAGAGGCAACTTAAAGGCAGAACGAACCTTTTCGGTTAGAGTCAGGATCAAAGACCTCTGCAACTGAGAGGCAGACATCAAGTAGATATCTTCTTGTCCAGATTACTCGGAAGCAGACTCATCTGCTGGGCACTCCACAGAATCCTGAGCTTTAAAGGGGTTGTAAAGGTAAATTTTTTTTTTTTTTTAAAATAACAAACATGTTATACTTACCTTCACTGTGCAGCTCGTTCTGCACAGAGTGGCCCCGGACCTGGTCTTCTGGGGTCCCTTGGCGGCTGTTTCAGCTCCTCCCCGCAAGCATTAACCACCTTAATGCGAGCTCCCTCGCATGGTGGTGAGTGCTTGCGGGCGCGCTCCCGTGATACAGCCGGCGGCTATAGCCGCTCGCTGTATCACTCGGCCCCACCCCCCGGCGCGCCGCATCATCGGATGTGATTGACAGCAGCGCGAGCCAATGGCTGCGCTGCTTTCAATCCATCCACTGCAGCCAATCAGCGACCAGGCTGAGCTGCAATGAAGATGACGAGAACGAGCAGCGAAGATTCGAGGCGTCAGGTAAGTAAAACGGGGGGGGCTGGGGGCGGCGGTATTGTCAAAAGTTTTTTCACCTTAATGCATAGAATGCATTAAGGTGAAAAAATTTTTACCTTTACAACCCCTTTAAGCTCTTCCCCATCCTCAAACCATTCCTGCTCCAGATGAGGAGAATCCGGGGAGGAGGATCTGTCACACTTCCTGCCACTCTGCAGGATGGAGGCAATCATGCTGGCAATCCCGTGCTCTAACCCAGCTAGGGCTGAGGACAGTTCATTCTCAGTGATAAAGGGTGAAGCAGCAGCGTTGACTGTAGGCATAATACCAGATAGGCGCAGCGGCTTAGAGAGCCCGGGAGGCTCTGGTCTTTCAGGGGATACAACACTAGGAATACGACTAGGTTCATCAGGAACTACTGATGACGTAGGTATGCCCTTCCCTGTGGAGTTAGTCCACCTCCTCTTTTTGGAAGACATTCAATGCCTGCAAACAAAGAGTACTTGGGTGTAATTAAAATACCTCATAAGAGAGACCCTTTAATAGGGCTCACCAAGCCCCTATGCAACAATCCTGCTAAGCACCTTTAGCCTGCCAAGTAACACCTGGTGACTCACGTAAGGAAAAATGAACCACTGCAAATGTTTGTTCAGAGCCTGCTCTGTGTCCCACAGCTGCCTTCTTGAAGCACCACATGCTTGGCCTGCACAGCTTAAATAAACTGGATGTGCACCAGAACGTTCCATGCATGTGCGTGGTCCCGGCGAATGGGCGTGACTATATTCGCGTATGATGCAAATTTTCGTGCGCCCAGACAAAGGCTAGGGCGCATGTGTGGCGAAGCTGCCAAACTTCTGAGCCCAGCGCTTTTGCAAACGCATGTGCGCCATGGCGAACCAAGGCGAAATGGCGCACCATCATACAGCCAGACATAAGAAAAAGGTACACTTTGCAAACACCCACAGCTAGCCCAGAACTCCCCCGTATGGTCACCGCACACAGGTGTCCAGCCTTTAGCTAGCTTGACTGATTGTTACAATCACTGGGACACCCCACAACAATAAAATAAAGGGGTTTCACTTACCCGTCCAGGCGCAGGGCCACTTAGAAGCTAAGGGCCCAATCTTTACCCTTCATGGTGGGTTCCTGTCACTTGGACCTTCAAGGACTGGGTACCCTTTCATGTTTAGGGTCCACTCCCTTGGACCTGCACAGCACCCTGCAGGAAATGCCTTAGCGCTGTAGTGTCCAGGATTTCCACTCTTCAGGGTCCAGTACCCAGAGGCCACGTTACAGGCAAAACCTTGCAGGAGCTTGAGTCTTCTTTGCAAGGCTCGGGTACCATTTATCTAAGCATAAAAGCCTGTGTCAAATAGATCCGGTCAATCCCTTGATTTATTTTTGGAACTCAGAGAGCTCAAACAAACCGTGCCATCCACCTTGCAATCACTGGTAAAAAACTAAAGTGCTTTCTGTATGGGAGGGGTTATATAGGGCATCACTTCCTGTCTGAAGACCTTTGGTCAACCAATATCCATTCACCTAATGATGAAGTATAACCCAGCAGGTAATGAATATTGCCCGACTCTGTGTCCCATGATGCATGAAAAAGAAATATAAACATAAAACTATTTTTCAGAAATAAAAAACTGATAATTGGCATGTGTGTATGAATTCACCCCCTTTGTTATGAAGCCCATAAAAAGCTCTGGTGCAACCAATTACCTTCAGAAGTCACATAATTAGTGAAATGTGTGCTAAGTGTCACATGATCTGTCATTACATATACACAACTTTTTAAAAGTCCCCAGAGGCTGCAACACCTAAGCAAGAGGCACCACCAACCAAACACTGCCATGAAGACCCAAGAACTCTCCAAACAAGTAAGGGACAATGTTGTTGAGAAATACAAGTCAGGGTTGGGTTATAAAAAAAATATCCAAATCTTTGATGATCCCTAGGAGCACCAGCAAATCTATCATAATCAAATGGAAAGAACATGGCACAACAGAAAACCTGCCAAGAGACAGCAGCACACCAAAACTCAAGGACCGGGCAAGGAGGGCATTAATCAGAGGCAGCAGAGAGACCTAAGGTAACCCTGGAGGAGCTGTAGAGTTCCACAGCAGACTGGAGTATCTGTACATAGGACGACAAGAAGCCGTACGCTCCATAGAGTGTGGCTTTATGGCAGAGTGGCCAGAAGAAAGCCATTACTTTCAGCAGAAAACAAAATGGTCTGTTTTAAGTTAGGGAAAAGGCATGTGGGAGACTACCAAAATGTATTTAGGAAGGTGCTCTGGTCAGATGAGACTAAAATTGAACTTGTAGTCAACAAAGAAAAAACTGTCTGGCGCAAACCCAACACATCATATCACCCAAAGAACACCATCCCCACAGTGAAACATGGTGGTGGCAGCATCATGCTGTGGGGATGTTTTTCAGCAGTCGGGACTGGGAAACTGGTCAGAGTTGAGGGAAAGATGGATGGTGCTAAATACAGGGATATTCTTGAACAAAACCTGTACCACTCTCTATGATGTGAGGCTAGCAGAGTTTCACCTTCCAGCAGGACAATGACCCCAAACACACTGCTAACAGTGTGTAACACTGTGTGTAACAGTAACACTTGAGTGGTTTAAGGGGAAACATGTAAATGTGTTGGAATGGCCTAGTCAAAGCCCAGACCTCAATCCAATAGAAAATCTGTGGTCAGACTTAAAGATTGCTGTTCACAAGCGCAAACCATCTAACTTGAAGGAGCTGGAGCAGTTTTGCAAGGAGGAGTGGGCAAAAATCCCAGTGGTAAGATGTGGCAAGCTCACAGAGACTTATCCAAAGTGACTCAGAGCTGTGATAGCTGCAAAAGGTGGCTCTACAAAGTATTGACTTTAGGGGGGTGAATAGTTATGCACATTGACTTTTTCTGTTATTTTGTCCTATATGTCTGCTTCACAATAAAAAAAAAATCTGTGTGAGGCAACAAAACACGAAAAATGCCAAGGGGGTGAATACTTTTGCAAGGCACTGTATCTCGCCCCTTTTAAATATTTGTACCACGTTGGCTTTTCTCCAATCAGCTGGTACCATTCCAGTCCCTAAACTGTCCATAAAAATTAGGAACAGTAGTCTAGCTGACTGAGTGTCTTAAGGACCCTCGAGTGTAAGCCATCTGGTCCTCGTGACTTATTTGTGTTAAGTTTTTCAAGTCTATTTCTGATACTGGCTCCTGTTAGCCATAGGGGTGCATTCTGTGACGGTTTATTAACATTATAGTCTTGGTTTCTATAGCTCCCCATTTCCTTTGTGAAAACTGAGAAGACTGCATTTAAAACCTTTGCCTTCTTTTTGTCTTTTGTAAACAAATTCCCTTCATCATCCTTTCATGGGGCCAATATGTTCTGGCCTCACTTCCTTACAGTTTATTTACAGTTGTGCTTATAAGTTTACATACCCTGGCAGAATTTATGATTTCTTGGCCATTTTTCAGAGAATATGAATAACACAATAACATTTCTTTCACTCATGGTTAGCGTTTGGCTGAAGCCATTAATTATCATCTGTGTTTACTCATTTTAAATCATAATGGCAACAGAAACTACCCGAATGACCCTGATCAAAGGTTTACATACTCTGGTGATTTTGGCCTGATAACATGCACACAAGTTGACACAAAGGGGTTTGAATGGCTAATAAAGGTAACCATCCTCACCTGTGATCTATTTGTTTGTAATTAGTGTGTGTGTGTATAAAAAGGTCAATAAGTTTCTGGACTCCTGACAGACCCTTGCATCTTTCACCCAGTGCTGCACTGCCGTTTCTGGATTCCGAGTCATGGGGAAAGCAAAAGAATTGTCAAAGGATCTGCAGGAACAGGTAATTGAACTGTATAAAACAGGAAAGGGATATAAAAAGATATCCAAGGAATTGAGAATGCCAAGCAGCAGTGTTCAAACTCTAATCAAGAAGTGGAAAATGAGGAGTTCTGTTGAAACCAAACCACGGTCAGGTAGAGCAACTAAAATTTTAGCCACAACTGCCAGGAAAATTGTTCAGCATGCAAAGAAAAACCCAAATAAGTTCAGATGAAATACAGGACTCTCTGAAAACACGTGATGTGGCTGTTTCAAGATGCACAATAAGTAGGTACTTGAAGAAAGATGGGCTGCTTGGTCGAGTCGCCAGAAGAAAGCCATTACTACGCAAATGCCACAAAGTATCCCACTTACAATAAGACAAACAGCGCAGAGACAAGCCTCAAACCTTCTGGCACGTCATTTGGAGTGATGAAAACAAAATGTAGCTGTTTGACCACAACCATAAACGCTTCACTTGGAGAGGAGTCAGCAAGGCCTATGATGAAAGGTACATTATTCCTACTGTGAAACAAAGGTGGATCACTGATGTTTTGGGGATGTGTGAGCTACAAAGGCACAGGAAATTTGGTCAAAATTGATGGCAAGATGAATGCAGTATGTTATCAAAAAATACTGGAGGAACATTTGCATTCATCAGCCAGGAAGCTGTGCATACTTGGACTGCCAACATGACAATGATCCAAAACACAAGGCCAAGTGGACCAGTCATTGGCTACAGCAGAATAAAGTGAAGTTCTGAAGTAGCCATCTCAGTCTCCTGACCTCAACATCAGGCCACTCTGGGGAGATCTCAAAATGTGCAGTTCATGCAAGACAGCCCAAGAATTTACAGGAACTGGAGGCTTTTTGCCAAGAGAAATAGGCAGCTTTACCATCTGAGAAGATAAAGAGCCTCATCCACAAATACCACAAAAGACTTCAAGCTGGCATTGATGTTAAAGGGGGCAATAAACGGTATTAAGTACTGGGGTTTGTAAACTTTTGATCAGGGTCATTTGGGTAGTTTCTATTGTGATTTAAAAAGAGTAAACACAGTTGATTGATAATGAATGGCTTCAGCCAAACACTAACCATGAGTGAAAGAAAAGTTTGTCATTCATATTCTCTGAAAAGTGGTGAAATCAAATGCTGTCGGGGTATGTAAACTTATGAGCACAACTGTATTTAAAGAATTTCTTGGTTTTTTTTTTTACTCTCCTCCACATGTGCTTTCCATGGTCTATTTTAGCTGCCCTGATTGCACTCTTACACTTCTTATTGCATTCTTTGTATTGTTGGAATGCTGACAATGACCCCTCAGCCTTGTATTTTTTGCTTTTATATGCCTTTTTATGTTTGCGTTTAGCCACCTGGGATTATTTTTAGCTCTTTTAAATTTATTTCCCGTTGGAATGCACTGGCCAATACCTTTAAAAGCACTCTCATTTATCCTTCATGTTCTATGTTCCTAGGATTTTACCCCATTTATCATCATCTAGCAAAGAGCGCAGTTTAGGGAAGTTGGCTTTTTTTTTTTTTTTTTTTTTTTTGAAGATCAGTGTCCATGTATTACTGTTGTGCTTCTTAATGCTGTGCGTTATACTCAAACTAATTAACCTGTGGTTACTGTTTCCTAAGTTGCCCCATATTTCCACATTCATTATCAGGTCTGTATTGTTAGTAATCAGCAAGTCTAGTAATGCATACACCATCTGACCCATGAAATTATCCTGCAAGACATTTAGGAAAAGGCAAGCCTTAGACGAATGAGTGGTTCCTTCTGCCGAGTCTATATCTGGATAATTAAAATCCCCCATTATAGCAACATTTCCCAGCCTTACCGCCATGCCAAGCTGTGATAGGAGGTTCGCCTCCCCTTCTCCCTCAGGTTAGGGGGCCTGTAGCATACGCCCACTATTACTTTCACCTTATTTTGCTCCCTTTGGAGCTCTGCCCACAAGGATTCCACCTCCTCCCTAGCTCCACTAGTGATGTCATCCTGCACATTCACTTGCATGATGAAGATGAAACAAGGGTGGACATTTCAGCAAGACAATGATCCCAAACACAAAGCCAAGGAAACTCAATTGGTTTCTAAGAAAATAAAGCTGCTAGAATGGCCCAGCTAATCACCTGACTTGAATCCAATAGAAAATCTATGGAAAGAACTAAAAAGGTCAGAGTTCATAGAAGAGGCCCACAGAACCTTCAAGATTTGAAGACTGTTGGTGTGTAAGAATGGGTCAAAATCACACCTGAGCAATGCATGGGACTCGTTTCTCCATACAGGAGGTGTCTTGAAACTGTCATTACGAACAAAGGATTTTGTACCAAGTAAGCGTGTTCAATACTTTTTCCCTGTGTCATTCCATTCTATTACACAACTTAATTTCTGAACTTACTTGTTTTGTTTTTTTTGTATGTATGGGTTGCATGGGTTGCTTCCGATGTACTGTACTTGCTGAGTGGATATTCTTGCAAGGGAGAGAGTGTGCATCAGTGCAAGGAACGCTATCTAACAAACTTAAGCATCTTATAACCTCTTCTGGAGCAGGAGTATTCCAAATGCTTGTTCAAGACATGTTATTCACTTATGTGTGAGGGTGGTGACCTAAACATATGAATATGAACATTAATATCCATGGGTTGGATCCTTTATGTTGCCTCCTCTAGACCACAGCTGATGGACCCATCTACTCTCATCATAAACCCAGTATTTAAGAGTAATGCTTTGAAAGAAAAAAATAAATGCAGTTCTTTATAAGACACTTTATGGATTTCCCAATACAGAAAAGCCAAATGCATATGAGGGGGGACTATATGACGGAATTTGGTCTATGCCCCCAATGTGGAACCACTATGTGGTCAGTCACACTTCAAATATCTATTGGTTGACTCTCTTACTATAGCATTAGATGTTTGTTGGGTGGCCACCTATAGTTATTAACACAATATACAATATGCACATATTTTTGGAGCACTTTAACACATAATATTGAGTTATTTGAGTGGAGCTGGGACAGCAGGATATATTTTTAGCATAGTCTTGTGTTTTGTGCATAAATTCATGTATGTATATATATATATATATATATATATATATATATATATATATATATATATATATATACACATACACACACACAATGTATATAATAAAGATAGATAATTTTTATAATTGGGAGCAGTTATACATTTGCATCTATACTCACATTACCTTATTGGACCATGTCTTCTCCTGGACAATGTTTTCTCTGAGATAAAACTTTATTGATAAGGGTAATTAGTAAGCAATAATTGACGGATTGGCAACAAGGCAAACAGAGCAGTGCCAACAGGCTCAAACGTCAAAAACGCAACTCAGAGTGCTGCTACAGAACTTTGCATCTGGAGGCTGCATATGCAGAGGCCTGGACATCCACCTGGTAGAACTTGGAGAAGGTATGTTCCTGTCTCTTAAGTGTATTTAAGGCCAAATTCTAGTCAAGTCCCGAGGATTACCAGAAAGTAAGGTACAGAGTAATCTCTGGGGTTACAGAGATTGTGTTCACATCAGGTGAAATAATATTTCCAGGTACAGTAGTATATATTTTGTGAAGTGGCTTTTTTGACTTTGAGTAAGGTAAGAATGATAGAGTCAGATAACCCCTGTCTCTTAAGACCTGGGTTTCAACAGCCATGCCATTAAAGGCAGCGGGTGACAATCAAAATTGAGAAAGGGGCCTTGGGACAGCAGGCCTGGCCTGTTTTTGAAGAGACGAAGAATGGTCTCCCAGAAGCTTGATTAGGTCTGTGTACCAGGTTCTTCTGAGCCAGCTCAGCAATGTGAATCACGTTTCTTCTCTTCATATTTCTTATCTTGCAAAACAGCCAAGGAATCATTCACACTAGAGGAAAGGGATATATAAGCTGGAATAGAGTTCAGGGAATACGAGGGCATCTAGCACCCGTGCTAGAGGATACTTGGTCCTGGTCACAGTCAGGTCTAACTTGTTGAACCTGGAGGCCCAGATGTCTATACATGGCATTCTAAGATACTGCACAGCATTTTTCAAAATGTTTTCCGGGATTCACTAAAAAAAACACTACGAAAATACTGCAGTTATTTTATAAAGTAATGCAATATTTTAGTAGTGAAAGCATGTGTCCCTAGTAACAGGCTGTAAATAGCTGGATTGTTAAGGGGCAGGCGGCCACCGGCGTCTTTAACAACCAGTAACTGTCATGGTTGATAAGGAAACAGCAGCCGCCCGCTCCTTAACAACTGATGAGCCATCAGCTGTCAGCGGGATATCCCACTGAGAGCTGAATGTAAAAAGATGACAGCAATTAAAAATTAAGGGAAAAAAAAAGGTGGGGGGGGGGGGGGGGGTCTGGTATGGATTTTGAGGGAAACCCCCAGGGCAACATTTTAAAAAATGGCGTGGGGTCCCCCCCAATCCATACCAGACCCATGCCCTGCAACCTTGGGCTCTTCCCCACAACCCTGGCCAGTGGTGGTGGGGGGCTCATCTGAATCCCCCAGATCTCAGCCCCCCCCCCCCCACGAGAGCATTTCTCCGCATGTGCGTCAGCGGTGGGCATCGGGATGGATACTCATACCCCATACTCATTCATATTGGGGGGGGGGGAAGACACCGGGATCTGAGAGCACCCTAAGTGTCTGGTATGGATTGGGGGACCCTACGAGTTGTGCTTGTGTTTATTGCCGGAAATGAAAAATTAAGAAAAAAAACATGACACAAACAAAGCTAGATGAAATTGTTAATACAGTACAACTAGCTCTGCAAAAAATAAATTGTATGTTAGTATTAAAATGGTAGTTAATATACATACAAATATAAAATACAAAGTAAATTAGGGACTTTATAAACCACTCAAAGGTTTGTGTGAACTCACCCCGAATAAAAGGCTGGAAGCCAAAATTACAAATTCTTCTTCTTAATGTTCTCATACCTGTTGCCTTAATAAATTCTTTAATAAAGTGCTTACAGTAATCATTGGCACCAATGCAAAACCAATATGATAAATACTGTTAAAATCACTTTTATTAAGACATGTGATTTTGAATTGTATTACAATAATACAGAACAGGGCAGTTAAACAGGGTTTTATTGTGCTGGGGGAAAAAAACACCTCTTCTCCCCTTAAAAAGAGCCAAACTTGAACAGTTAACACTGAAAATGCCATAAATTTCAACATTGACCAGGGGAACAAAAAAAAAAAAAAAAAAAAAAGATACCCATCCAAGCACTTATAGGCAACAGTAAAACAGTTTAAAATTGTATTTCTTTTCATTTTTTGTCTTTTCTTTTTTTTTTTTTACAAAAATATTACTGTTGAATTGTATTTTACTGCATGGAGATTAGACTCAGGTAAGTCCCACTATTATTATAAGTTTCCTTTATTCATTGTAAAATATGAACGGTTGTGTTGAACAATACAAAGAATATAAAAATGGTGACAAACAACAAAGAAAGGGGAAAAAAAACGTGTCAAAAGAGACAATGCTGACTGTAATGGATGGAACTGAGTCAACCTGCTGTCCTTGGTTTGCTGGTTTCGGTTGGTTAAAAATGTGCAGGACAGGTAACAGTCAAAGAAAAAAAAAGAAAAAAAATGATGTGTTGCTCTTTGACAAAACAAAAGAAATAGCGAGCAGATAATGTGGGCTCAAAATACAAAACTTGTGACAAAAATGAGATAGGTTATAGGTCTTGACATCCATTAAGATAAACCTATGTTGGTACCAGAGTGTGATTGTTTGAAGTTAGTTTGGCCTTGTCAGCACCCCTTCATTGTTAATTTCCAGTGCATTTAGTGATTGGTTCTTGTATGGTTTCCGCATGGGGTGGAGGCAGCTCTGCTTCAGGTCACTTAATAGCCAAATTGTAAAAACAAAGTTGATCGTGAAGGCAAAAAAGTTAAAATGTTTAATTGTACAGCAGAAAAAAAAAAAAAATTGATAAAACCGGTTGTCCATAAAACGGGCTTTATAACCATTTTTTTCTTTTAATTTTACTTCTCTGCAGAAAATTCAACCAAATGCAGACAGCTGATGAGCAGTTTCCATCTATGTAGCTCGGTTCCACGCAATGGTGTTTGTAGGGTTCTCTGCTTGGATAGAATCCATCAATACGGCAAAGCATTTGGTGTGAACAAAAACTAAGTTTTTAAAAAAGTCTTTTTTTTTGTTTTTTTTCTATTTTTCTTACAGAAGCTCACAGTATACAGGCCTTTAAACAAGAGTTCCAGGTATGTATTGAACCTCAGAACATTGGCATCCCAAATCCCTGCAAGTCAGGAAACAAAAAGTTAGCATCTATGAAACAAACCAGCCATAACAGGAAATATGCACAAGTCTTTTATGATTATGTTAGTATAGCTGCGTATAATTACAAAAGGATTCTATTTTTTTTCTTCTCTGTACCTACTCTGCTGAGCACCACACTCAAAATGAACTCTGACCTCCAGACATCTTGCTGTCACATCATCTGTCTACCTACAGGGTGATCATTATGAAGATGGACACCATGTGTAAGCTTCAGCAGATGAACGTCCGCAGCTACTAGAATTCTTGCATCTGGCAGAACACAGCTGAGGCCGTCAAATCAATTGCTGTGTGCTTTTGGGCAGGGGGGGGGGGGGGCAGGGCCATCTTCCAGAACTACTTGGCATCAGGATAAATTATCAGAAGTGACTCATGCAGACGGAGGGAGGAGAGAAACACTAGAAATTACACTGGGTGCTACACTTGGCTTGAGACAAGTACACAATTTTACTTTTGCCATGTGGGGATAATGTGGACCCCCATTTTTCAGATTTCTTCATGTTTGGTGTTCTATAGTTTGACACCCCTGACAAAGCTTACTATT
Organism: Aquarana catesbeiana; assembly: GCF_042186555.1. Lineage (NCBI taxonomy): Eukaryota > Metazoa > Chordata > Amphibia > Anura > Ranidae > Aquarana > Aquarana catesbeiana. The sequence continues at coordinate 116,952,889 of NC_133327.1, forward strand.
TAAGCAAAATTTGTAGGGTACTTCTTTTTGGGAGCACTTTTTGAAACTTTATTTTGGGGTTTCACATGGTTTATTGGGGAGGGTATTTTGGCTAATTTGAGATAAATGGCAGTACTTTACTATTAATTGTCAGTACATGAGGATGGAATAAGTACAGGAAGTACATGCACCTATTTCATAGACTTTTTGCAGCCAGGGAATTTTGAACCCTCAGTTACATACACACAGAGGGAGTGTAAATAATGAAGTTTGTTTTCAGTTTTACTTCTATTGCATGATGAAAATTTGAAAAACAGGCTTTATCTTGTGCTACTGTTATAAGGTATATATTAACTGCCATGATTGGATAAGGTGGACACCATTTATGGTTTAAACTATCATGATTACCTGGCTGTGAACAAACCTAATAGAAAACCCCCATGAGGCTATATAAAGCGGCTGCATAGTGGTACAGAGTGGGGATTTTCTCTTTTTTCTGACCAGTACTGACCACCAATTATATCCTTTTGTGTTTTTTTTAAAGCCCAGACCCTCCCTTGAAGTAAACAAGTACACAATATAGAAAAATTTGCTTTGTTCACTTTTCATTTTAGGTTTACAATCATTTTAAACATCACAACAAAGACTCTAAAGTCACCTTTCAGTAATTTCCAGCAGCTTACAAACACCTGCTATGTGTTGTCAACTTTTTTATCCCTCGCCTAGATGGGGATGGCACTTTCTGGGTTTGCCAACACTCCCAAGCCCACTCTTACGCCACGCATTCCAGGAGGCTTCGGGGCAGTCTCATCCAGTCATTGTATTTAGTGCATGCACAGTACAGGGTTGGCTTTGACAGATCAGGATGTAAAAGTTCCCACCCAAATTCAAGATGCTGGCACAGGACTGAAGACAGCAAGACTTGAGGGTTTTAGGAAGAGAACACTGGACTTTTTTGGCTGGTATGTTTTTTGATTAAAATTCAGCAGCTAAAGTACTTGTAGTAGCTCTTAACTTTTTTCAGACCCGGGTGATGTTTCTTCTGAATTGACCAATGTAATGGAATATACAAGAGCATGCCAGGAGATAACCTGTACATCATGCAGTCATAATTCAGGTATGCTTAAGGCTGCATTCACACCTGAGCATTTTCAGCTCATAAAAACACCTGAAAAACGTCCGAAAAAACACCTGAAAAACAGCCAACAAGCAAAATCCCATTCATTTCGATGGCACATGTCCACATCTGAGCGTTTTGTCACCTGAAGCAAAACGCCTGAAAAACACCCTAAGCTCAAAAAAGAACATGAGCTTCTTTGGGGCAGAATACAGGCATTTTTCTGCCTTTTACATTGGTGACCTGAACAAAATCACGTTAAAAACGCGTGACTTTGAAATGCTCAGGTGTGAATGTAGCCTTAGCGGTTCAGAATGAGCAGCTTGTGTTAGACATACATGTGCACATGGTACAGTCTACATAATACAAAAAAATGTACATACTGAATCATCCTCAATGATTGCTGCAGAGTCAAAGAAGTCTGGCCGGAGTTCCGCCCTTTCCCGTCTGTTTCGTGAAGGTGGCTAGAAGATAATGTTCACGTTTTATAAACAAGACACACATTTCATACCAATAACAGAAAAGCTGCCTGAATGAATGTTCAGTCTCCAAACTCATATATAGTCCTAAGTTATGTCACTTTCACATTTCAGTATGGGAATACAAATAAAACTGAATTATGAGAGATGTTTTTTTTCTTTAAACCCTATACCAATTTGATCAAAATGAGTAAGTCCACTCAAAATATTTTATTATAGATGCATCACTCAGTGTACTGGGAACTCCAGTAGCAAGACCTCCTTAGACAGCTTAGGTCCTTTCTTTTGACTGTTCCCACTCGTTTTACTATACTGTAAAATAAAATTAAGTAAAAGTGTATCTCTTTGCCATCACCAAGGCTGGCATGTAGACTTACCAAAGCATCAAAGAAACAAGTATGATGGTAAGATAGTTTCCAGTTAGGAGAGGACTAGATCTTTAAAATGCATTCCATTAAATATATTGCATTACAAATTGCAGCAAAGGTAGCGCATTTACAAAAGGAATTGTGACAGACCCAACCCAGACAGGGGCTTTTGGAGGGGACTGCAGGGTAGCCTCTTGCCTACCGACTATGGGCCATGGGTTTTTGAGGGGGCTCAATTCTTTGGGAGGTGTGTGCATGGGGACCTTTGGAGTGGTTTTGCTTCAGATTTGGGTCTATGTCTCCTTGAAAACACACAGACTTTGGGAACCTAGGACCTTGATACACATTTGGGACCTCTGTGCCAAAATCAGCATTGATGGCTTCAAACCCCACTAGTAGACTCAGACTCTAAGCAGAAAATTCTAATCAGCTTCAAACAACTGATAATGGTGTCTCCTGCTGTTATGTGTAATTTATTAAGATGTCTTTCTCTCATTGTATAAATCACTATTGTGTGCCTCCTAAGTGTGAATCCCCATTTTTAATTGAGTCACCTATTGTTTCTATTGTGTGCACTTCACCTCGTTACCAAACTATTGTGGGATGTTTGTTACCTGTACTGATATTATTGTTAGAGTATAGAGTATGCATTGTTTAGGATAATGTGATCAAACTCTTACCTGATTTTGTGTGAGTTTACAATAAAGTCCGTTCCAGTTTGCACCTAAGCTAGTGTCATCTAGTTCCTGGGAGCAATTCTCAGCTATAATACCTGGTTCCTGGCTCCAGAGTGGAGGAAGCTAGGAAGCTGTATCTTGGCAGAGGCACCCAAACTGGGTGCCAGGTGGTCCGTCATAGGTATTTTATTTAGACAGGTAATTATTTAACTTAAATCTCTGCACTGTTAACAAAAAAAACAAGTGAACACACCAGATCAATAACCATAGTGTCTTCAAATTCCTCATTCATATCTTCCAGCTGTCCCCGTGATGACATCATTACATCTTCAAATATAGGTTCTGCATCATCCTCCATCAGACCTCGTCTAGAAGAACAAGTAAATTATTATTAGAGCCAATGGTAAATTCAGTGACTTAATTGTTCAATGGTATCCATTTTTTACTTACACGCCATGCCTTACACCACCCCGTACTTTCATATAATTCATCGATGTTCTATCTTTCCTACTTAAGTCCTCTAGTTTCTGCTGACTCAACCAAGACATCTGCATCTGAGGACTAAAAAAGAAATATTTACTTTAATGGGTCATATAAAGGCCATCTATGTAGGGCAGTCCAATAATGTTACTAAAGGCGTATACATTTTACAGATCAGTATAACAATGTGCACTGCTAATGTTTGACTTGTCTTCTTACAGTCTAGTAAATACAAATTAGTTTATCTTTTTTCTGTTTTCAAGACTGCCGTTAGGAAACAATAGTGGTGAAAATTATATATAGTCTGGTGTATTACACCGAAAATCACTGTAGAATAAAAAGTTAACACATTGCACAAAGAATTAAACCATGGCTTAGTACTTGTGTAAGAAGTCTGGCTCTGAACCATGTTCTGACTCCTGCTCCGGCATCTGCTCTTGCATTTGCCTGGGCGGGTTTTCCCTCAGTACTGTCGATGTCAGTTGTGGGGTGGTAAGTGCTCCTGGAGTTTGGATAGTGTCATTCCTGGTTACCCAAGAGTTGTCAATAGTGCTCTCCTCTGAAAAAACATAAAAGCAACAGTAAAAATATATATAAAATGATTGTCAGTATATAGGAATCCACAATCAAAAATAAACTATATTATACAAAAACACAGGTATTTAAATGATGCAGTACAATGATATACAGTAACCCATAAGCAAACATGGCAAATCAACCTGGGTTGGCAAACTGTGACCAATGAAAATTTCATATACGATTGATTTCTATGGGATGCTGCAGATTACTTTAACGGACAATCTTAACGAGAAAGCCTAAATAGGATGTGTAAACTTCAGCATATTACCCAAGTCCATGTGCGAAAACCTAAAACAGTAGTAAACTCAAAAGCCAATATTTATTATAATGCAGCTTCCAATTCTTAGATCTGATGGCTGCATTGGTTTTCTTTTTAGGCTTGCTTTCTACTATTTTCATGTAGTGATGACGCCAGTGTTTTTTTTAAAGAACAAGCTCTCTTACAGATGTATCAGTTACAAGGACGAGACAAACCATTCAACACTGACAGGGGTGCTTACAACAATCAGCTTTCATTTATGTAAAACCTTTATCCAAAAGGAAAAAACTGTTTGCTGTAACTGCATATAAAGCGTTAACTGGAGATTTGCTTCAATTTGTTGGTGTATTTAAATCTGTTAGTGCGTCTAACACTCCAGACTGACAATGCTGCTGTCCAAATGTTCCCTCTTTGCTCCTTCATCCAGAGTGGGGGCCCTCTAATACAGGAAGTGTGTTACTGGCCAGATCACCATGGGAAAACAGAGGGGAGAAAAAAGCCTAATACAAAAAACAAATGCAGCCACCACATCCAATTGGTAAGCTGCAATATGTTACATTTTTGTTTTTGGGTTTAATACTTTAATAAAGGACCAGTTACATTAGGGGTCCACTGTTTTGTGTTTTTAAGTGCTCACCTTCCACTCTCTTTTTGTGCAGGGGTGGCCGGCCCTTCTTACTTCTCACAGAGGAGCCTTTGCTGTTACTACCTCCACTGTTCACAGACAGCCGGTCCTCATCGCCACCTGTCACCAGTGAGTTCCTATAGGAAATAAGTGGCAGCCAAACATCTTCCCTTCTCTCCATCATTTGTTCTGTCAGGAATTTCTCCAGATACGAGTGCCTGAGCAAAGAAAAAGAAAAAGGGATTACCAGGTGGCGCACAGACCTAGCTCTGGGAAAACTATTGGTGGAGGAAAAGAGTAGCGAGGGAATGGAAGACAATGTGACAGCAAGAAGAATTTCTTAAAGACAACAAAAAAGGATGTTTGTTAATCACTGAAAAATGCTTTTCTAAGAGGAGTCCATTGGGGGCACAGAAGTATAATCTTATTTTGCCTTGCCTCGTTCCTTCTTTTCAACCCTATAAACAAAATGCAGGCCAGCCCAGTGTATTATCCTTTCCACTACCAGCGTGCCCCAAATGTTGTAGCAAAAGCGTACCAAGTGCATAATCATGAACCCAGGGGGGTGGAACCGGGGTCTTTCCACTGACTGCAAAAAAAGAACTTTACAGTGAGTACAAAACCCTCACCCCCACTCAACTATTGAGGAAAGGGTTACAAGAAAGTGCTGAGGAAATTTTAAACCTTGGGTGCATCTAAAAGCAGTCCAACTAAGGGATGGGGAACAGCATCCCGCTCAATGAGCTGCCTGAAGGACCCTACACCTGAAACTGGCATCATATGAGGTAGAAATGTTCACCTAGTAGAACGTGTTAACAGAAGACCAGGTGAAAACCTCCCAAATCTATGAAACGGAGGCCTGATTGCCGAAAAGCTAAAAAGACGCTCACTGCCCTAATGGCGTGAGCCTAAACTGGAAAGAAAGAATCCCGATCCTTAACCTCCCTGGCGGTATGATTCTTTCGGATTTTAGGTGCTGAAAGCGGTACAATTATTTTGCATGGAAATTTGGCGTTTTATATTGTAGGTCTGTAAATCTTAACAATAACACACTTAAATCTGTCCAAACCAGAGTCTAGTAGATATCCCGGGTATGATAAAGTTTGAAACACAAAAACATAAATTATAATATAATGAATAAAAATAAATAATTTAAAAAAATAAAAATAAATAGTAATAAAATAAATTTCCCCACAATTCACTATCGCTCAATTCTGCAAGTGTTCTAATTTACTATCGCTGTTTTCTAGCTGGTCTAAAGTCACTTTTGAGGTAAAGGGACACTTTTTGGTTGCTATGGACAATCTCCAGTTTCCAGGCAGAAAGAACAGTATATATCATATAAAACTGCATGCAGGGCATGGGCCAAAGCACTGGGGACAAAAGGGATGTGAAATCATTTCATACAGTACTGTAATCTGTAAGATTACAGTAATGTATGTGTTATGATTTTTACTTTTTTTTTAATTTGCCGCCAGGCTCCGCCCCCGTGCGTCGCGACGCTTGCAGGGAACGGAGCCTGGCACAGAGAGGCTTCGGAGGAGGACACAGCCCGCGGACACTGCGGGGGACATCGCAGGATCCCGGGGACAAGGTAAGTAAGGAGGCACCAGGATCCTGCGATGTAATCCCGAGTGTGGCTCGGGGTTAACGCTAATGGTCCTGAATTTTAACCCCGAGCCACACTCGGGAAAACCGCCAGGGAGGCTACAGGATAAGTTCATCGTTACAAAAAAAAAAAATAATAATAATGAATGCTTATTTTTTTGCAGGTAAAAAGTGTTTATTTTATTTTTTTTGTTAGGAGCCTGTAAAGCATTGCACCCACCGATCAGCAGACCATTGGTGTAATGTCATGGTCCTGCAGACTGCGTGTAGCTGTCTGCCTGTAACTCTAATACGAGCAGGCAGTTACTAAATGACAGGAAGCTCAATAAACAACCAAGAGTGCTCAACAGTGCCCTGGTAGTTCATTTAGAACTACAAGTGGACAGCCAAAAAGCCTGCCGGTACTTGTAGTTTTCACATTCACAGAACACTGTGGGGGAGATTTACTAAAACTGGTGCACACAGAGTCTAGTGCAGCTGTGCATAGTACCCAGTTTCTAACTTCAGCTTGTTCAATTAAGCTTTGACAATAAGCCCTCCTTCACACTAAACACTGCTTTGAAATTGTGCAAGTTCATCTGAACTCGCACAATTTCAAAGCCGCATTTCAGTTCAGGGGCAACTTAAGTTGAAAGACATCTGTGCAAGTTCATGCACAGATGTCTATTGAAATCGCCCACAAAGTCGGCGAAAGTAGTGCAGTAACTAGTTTTGGAAATCGGTGCAGCGCCGCAAAGTCGGCGTCGCATCGATTGGGACGCTTCTATTGCCGGCAACAGGCTCTGATTTGACATGCGATTTGACCTATCAAATCGCACCAATGTGAATGGGGGCTAAAACCTAGAAGCTGATTGGTTACTATGCGCAGGTGCACCAGATTCTGTCTGCACCAGTTTTGGTAAATCTCCCCCTGTGAATGAAGGATGCGGCCAGGTGGGTGGAGCCCCGCAAGGCTGTGTTTTCTTTAGATTGCGACAGCGAGCAAGGGGAGAAGATCCCCCTTTCTCTATCAAAACTGGGGATCGGGGGTGAGGAGGCCGGTGCATCTGTAATATGTTACACCTTGAATATGGTTGTAACGTGTAGCATGTTACAAAAGGTGAACTTCTCCTTTAAGACCATAAGCCTGAATGATGGTCTGTCTGAGCCATGTAGATATGAAGGAAAGAGAAACCGAGGCATCCATCTGGAATAACAAAGGGAGTAATTTTTTCTAAAGAAAACTGTGGCTTACATAGCCTGAAACATCCATATAATATTTCCTTTAGGCGAACTGGACCCAATAAAAGGGATGGAAGAACAATGTTCTGGTTAGGTTGGAAAGCGGAGACGACCTTAAAAAGAAAGGAAGTCCTGGATCTCAATACTACCTTACCCTTGTGTAAGATTTAAAAGGGTTACTAGCAAAATAAAGCCTCCAGCTCAGACACTCACCTGAGTTGAAGGCCACAATGGCAAGTATAAAAAAATTGATTTTTAAAACAGCTTACCTGTAAAATCCTTTTTTTGGAGTACATCACGGGACACAGAGCACCATAGTAATGACTATCTGGGTTTATATGCTACCTTTAGGTGATTGGACACTGGCAACCAATAGTAAGAAGGTTCCTCCCATATAACCCCTCCCATACAGGAAGTACCTTAGTTTTTTAGCAAGCAATGAAGATCCCAGAAAAGAGGGGAGGGACCTCTGTGTCCTGTGATGTACTCCAAAAAAAAGGATTTTACAGGTAAGCTGTTTTAAAAATCCATTTTTCTTTATCGTACATCACGGGACACAGAGCACCATAGTAATGACTATCTGGGATGTCCTAAAGCAATGGGAACATACCTAAATCCCCCTTATTTTAGGCCCCAAATTATAAAGCTGCTTGCAGCACGCTCTGGCCAAAAACAGTCTCCTTTTGAGATCTAACATCCAGTCGGTAAAACCTGGTGAATGTATGAACCGAAGACCAATCGGCCGCTTTGCATACCTGAGCCATCGACACTTGTTGGCGCACTGCCCATGACGTACTAACTCCTCTGGTAGAGTGAGCCTTGAGATATCGAGGTGGAACCTTGTGTTTCAACTCATAGGCATGGATAATTACCTGACGAATCCACCTAGAGATTGTAGAACTAGCTGCTGCCTGTCCTTTCTTAGGACCCTCAGGCAGAACAAAAAAAAGAGTCAGACTTCCGAAAAGGGGCTGACATATCCAAATAAACCTTAATAGCTCTTACCACATCCAGTGAATGGAGCAATCTTTCCTCCTTAGACTTAGGGTTAGGAAAGAAGGAAGGTAAAACGATATCCTGATTCAAGTGAAAACTGGAAACCACTTTGGGTAAAAAATCCGGACGGGGCCGCATTACCACCTTGTCCTGATGAATAAAGAGAAAGGGTTTCTCACAAGAAAGGGCGGCCAACTCAGAGACCCTTCTTGCTGAGGTTATAGCCACCAAAAAGACCAATTTCCTAGTCAGTAGGATCAAAGGAATACACTTAATAGGCTCAAAGGGTTGACTCTGTAGAGCTGAAAGCACTGAGTTCAAGTCCCATGGGCACAAGGGCGGTTTAATTGGTGGCCTTAAATGTAGTACTCCCTTGAAAAGGTTCGTGCTAAAGAATGAGACGCGATTGGCCTCTGGAAAAAAAACGATAAGGCCGAAATTTGTCCCTTAATGGTTCCTAAGGATAAGTTTAAGTCAATTCCTGCTTGCAGAAAGGCAAGAACCCTCCCAATTCTATACTTGCGAGGGTGCCATCTTCTCTTCTCACACCATGAGATGTACGACTTCCAGACTATATGGTAAATTTTTCTAGACACTGGCTTTCTAGCATTTATCAAAGTAGCCAAAACAGAACCACTGATACCACGGTCTCTCAGTACTTTGGTCTCAATAGCCATGCCATCAAATTCAGCAACCGTAAAGAAGGATGGTATATGGGACCTTGGGACAGCAGGTCTGGGCGGAATGGAAGACACAATGGGTCCCCTACCGCCAACCTCACAATCTGTGTGTACCAAGACCTCCTTGGCCATCGTGGGGCCACCAGAATTACCATTTTCTGCTCCACCTGTATCCTACGTAACAGGTGCAGCAGCATCTGAATTGGAGGAAAGGCGTAAATGAAAGAATACTGATCCCAGGGAACCACCAATGCATCCGTCCCCACGGCAAGTGGATCCCTGGTTCTGGACACAAAGCTGTCCACCTTGGCATTGAACCTGGATGCCAGGAGATCCACCTCTGGCATCCCCCAACGCTGGCATATTTGAAGGAAAACTTCGGGGTGAAGGGACCATTCCCCTGGTAACAACTGCTGATGACTTAGGTAGTCTGCCTGCCAATTGTCCACCCCCGGAATATAGACTGCCGACAGATGGCACGTGTCTCTCTGCCCAAGTCAGAATATGAATTATTTCTTTTTGGGCTGCCCAGCTCCGGGTACCCCCTTGGTGGTTGATGTATGCCACCACCTTGGAATTGTCGGACTGGACTCTGACCGGAGACCCCCGCAGCCTGGCCGTCCAGAATATGAGGGCCAAGCGAGCTGCTCAAATTTCCAAAAGATTGATCGGCAAGGTTTTTTCTACCTGGGACCATTCTCCCTGTACGGAGGCCTCTTCCAATACTGCTCCCCAGCCGAGACGACTGGCGTCTGAAGTTACCACCTTCCACGTTACTGGTGGAAAGGACTTCCCATTTTTTAAGTTGCTGGTCTTTGACCACCAAGAGAGGTCCTGTTTTACCTTTGGGGATAGAGACACTGGATTATCCAAGGCTAGGACAGACTTGTCCCAAGCCTCCAGGATCGTTTTCTGGAACAACCTGGAGTGAAACTGCGCATAAGGAACTGCGCTGAAGGATGACACCATCTTCCCCAGCAGTCTCATGCACAATTGAATTGAGGGTCTTTCTACCCTTTTGACTTTCCTGACTAGCTCTACTATTGAGCTGACCTTCAAGGGGGGTAAAAACACCCTTTCCTGGGTCGTATCCAGGATCAAGCCTAGATATATGTCAAGATTTGAACTGGATGAAGAGCTGATTTGCCCATAATCAGAATCCAACCTAGGCATCTCAGAACATGAACTGTAGTTGAAACGTTCTTTAACAGGGTAGAATAGGACTGGTCCTTCAACAGAAGGTCGTCCAGATGTCCTATCACCGATATCTTCTGGGACCTTAGAGAAGCCAATACCGGAGCCAACACTTTTGTGAAGACTCGAGGGGCCGTGGCCAGACCGAACGGTGGTGCTACAAATTGGAAATGACACCCCTCTACTGAGAAACGTAGAAACCTTTGATGTTGGCCGAAAATCGGTACATGCAGGTATGCATCCTTGATGTCTATGGATGCTAAAAAGTCCCCTTTTCTTAGAGATGCCATTACTGAACGAACCATCCGGAAGGTTCGCACTTTTAGAAAAGAATTGAGGGATTTGAGGTCTAGAATGGGCCTTACTTCCCCATTTGGCTTCGGCACTGTGAATAGGTTTGAATAAAACCCCTTGAACTTTTTTGTGCGGAACCTTGATAATCACCCCTGCCTTTTTAGCTGTTCTAAGGCTAGGAATAGGCTTTTCTTTTTCTCTAGATCCAAAGGAACTCTTGATCTCAGAAACCGATTTGGGGGAAAATCTCGGAACTCTACTTTGTAACCTTGCGTTATAGTGGAGATAACCCACTTGTCCTGCACCAACCCTGCCCAAGCATCTGCGAATCGCCGCAGTCTGCCCCCCACTTGTAATAGTGGGGGCGTCCCTTCACAAGGAAGACTTAGCATTGGCCTTATTCGGCTTCTGAGTCCAAGTTCTTTTCTGACCTTGAGGTCTTTTAAAGGCAGGTGGTTGAGGCCGTCGATACTTTTTGGGAGAAGATGCGCCTGGCCCAGGAGCGTTCCGAATTTTAAAGGAAGGCTGCTTATTCCTTCTTTTCACAGGAAGCAAGGAGCTCTTCCCGCCTGAGATTTTTTGGATATACCTATCCAGATCTTCTCCAAACAAACGTTCCCCATGAAAGGGAAAAGCCGCGAGTAGCCTCTTGCATGGCATCTCGGCTGACCAGTTCTTTAGCCACAAAAGTATGCGCATATGTATTGAGAGTAGCGTAAAGCAAGACATCTGCTGGATTGAGTCTTTTAATGCGTCTACTGCTAAACAAAGCGTGAGGAAGTTCTGTTAATTCATCAGAATATTCCTCCTGAACACGTCAGTTCCTGACCAGTCTTTTAAAACGGTCCTTCAGGGATTGACAGATCCCAATAGCCGCAACAGCTTGTTGTACTGCTGATCCGGCCACCGCAAAGGAGGCCCTTAGCAAGGATTCCAGCTTTTTATCCGCTGGATCCTTAAATCCTTGGGCATTATCCACTGGACAGGTTAAGCTTTTATTTACTGAAGAAATAGCAGCATCCACTAAAGGCGTATCCCACCTTTTTTTGAACTTTTCCTCCATCGGGTACAAAAAAGAAAACCTTTTAGGAGGTAAGTATATTCTGTCCGGATGTTCCCAATCAGCGTAAATCAACCGCTCCAATAATGGATGCACAGGAAACGCCTAAGAACCTTGCTGAGATCGCAAGGATCCCAATTTAGAACAGGAAAGTTCTGGCCCTTGTACAGGGGGCAACTTGAAACCTGCTCTCACCATTTCGGTTAAAGACTGGATAAACAGCTTTTGGGATTGCGAAGCTGACAATGGTTCCTCAGAACCTGAGTCCCCGCTGAGGACTTCTCTGCTTCAGCATCCTTATCCCCTATGGCCACCTCCTCAAAATCCTCTGCCCATTCAGGATCCAAATCACAAGGACCCAATTGGCTAAGGGAGTCCTGGTGCTCAAGTGACTCAGCACTGGGACCAGGCTCAGGAGAGGGAGATCTATGATGTTTCTTCCCTCCCTGTATTACTGAGGCAATCATACCCGCTATTCTGCCTTCAAGACCAGCGAGAGCTGACGTTAAGTCATCCTTAGGAACATAAGCCGAAGCAGAGATATTGGTGGTGGCCACAACGCCTGACAAATGCAATGGCTCAGCCAGGCCAAATGCCACAGGTCTTTCAGGGGAGACAGGTGCTGCAGTAGCCTGAGGTTTATCTCCTTTTTTTGAAGGAGTCACTTTAACCCCTGGATTAGCCCTGTTTCCTATACCTCGTTTTTTTGGAAGACATTGCTTACAGGGTTTTGAGGAAAATTCACTGTACTATATGGCTGTATCAACCAATACTATAGCCTCCTTACAGAGTTTGCAAATGCCTGACTCACGTGCCCAGCTCTGTGTCCCACTGCGACCGGCTCCTGGTTCACCTGAGCCAAAAAGAACAGCACTGACACACGCAGGTGCCTGACTTCCCTATATGTGCGTGCACCGTCACGTGACGTACGCACGCCCGGGACTTACTGCGCATGCGTACGCCCGCGGGAAACACGCGATCGCGCACAGGAGGGAGCGGGCTGCGCACGCGCCATCTGCACGTGCGCACGCGCCCGTGACCCCCCCCCCAGCGGAAACCTTTGAGTGCCACCGCTCTCTGAACCATCACAGTGGACACAGACAGACACAATCTGGCATGACAATCTGCATAACATTACTTTGAAATAATGTAATAAAAATGGGGCCTCCAAAGGAAGCACTCACCAATCCTTGCTGCAGGGCCTGAGATAGGCCCAATCTTCCCCCATCATCGCGGGTAACGCCACTGAGGACCTTCAGGGACCGGGTCCCCTTTTGTTTAGGGTCCACACCCCTGGACCTGTAAAGCACACTTTAGGTTTCCTTGGGCAAATAAAAGACCAGGAATACCATATCACAAGGGTCCAGCTCCATAAGGAAACATTACAGGCAAGACCCTGTTCTTGAACCAGGGCTTGGGTACCATCCACTTTAGCATGATATGCCATCCGAATGGATCCGATTATAACATCCTCACTGGGACATTATCTGAAGAAAGAGCTTTCACAGCCGTGACCATCACCTTCAAGATGAATGACAAAAAACTAAGGTACTTCCTGTATGGGAGGGGTTATATGGGAGGAACCTTCTTACTATTGGTTGCCAGTGTCCAATCACCTAAAGGTAGCATATAAACCCAGAGAGTCATTACTATGGTGCTCTGTGTCCCGTGATGTACGATAAAGAAACCCTGTGTGTCAGAGCGGCCAGAGGAATGTCTCCGATTAGTTCAAACGGGGGCTTCTAAGTTGCCCAAGCCTTGAGCATTGTAGGAATCAGACTCAGAGATGCTCCTGTCCCGTAGAGGCAGGGCTTCATTACACTTTCCTTTAAGTCCACCACAGAGAAGCAGATCCAAAACAGATCTAGCAGAGCCTATGGTGTGTGTGCAAGTCATACCAAGTCAACTTACCACTCGAGCATCCACTGTTTTCTGGCTGGATACAAACCTGTCCATGGTTGGGCCAGGAGGTCCACATTTGTCATCACACACACACGGCCTGAAACACCTCTGGGTGCAAAGACCACTCTTAAATCCAGATGCTGCCAGCTGAGCAAATCTGCCTGCCAACTTTATATGCCAGGAATGTAAATGGCTGACAAGACTGGAATACAAAGTTCCACCTAAGACAGGGCCCTGCTCTACCTTCTCTTGTAGTAGCAGGACTTTCTATTTTACACAGATGTTCGCTACTGCTGTGGTGTTGCCAGGGTGGATTCAAACTGAATGGCGCTTCCCAAAACTTAAGGGACAGCCATAACACCCAAAAGGTTAAAATGTTAAACAGGAGACCAGATTTCTCAGATGATTTTATCGCACTGATAAAGTGCCTAGGACAATAACCTGTTCGAACGTGGAAAACTTGTTAGCAGAAGACCAGGTGGCAGCCTTGAAGATCCGGTTAACAGCTGTCTGATGCCAAAAAGCCGAAGAGGCGTTCGCAGATCTAATAGAATGTGCTTAGAAAAGAAAAACTAGTAGACTGGTCCTTGAGACTGAAGATCTGGACTTACATGATTTTCTGTCTTGTCTAGGGAGCTTGGAAGAAAGCCTTTAGAGAGGGGGCAAATGCTGAAGCAATGCTGTGGCTCTGGCCTAAAAAGCACTCTGAAGCTAAAATTTACCAGTACATATTGTGTGGAAAGTGCCACAAGCAGAACACAGTGCCCAAAGGTTACTTCCGGGCTAGCCCCAATGTTAAGTCAGGTCTGAGTACAGCACTCCAAAGTCAGACTAAAGAAAAGGCTGATTTGGATGGCCACTATATAGAGATCAGCTCAAATAGCAGTATAACAGAATATTGATGGGGGAAAAAAAAAAAAAAAAAAAGTCTAAGCAAAGGCAACTAGCAAAAAAAAGGTTGAACTTTTCTCAGCAGAGCTGAAGAAAAGACATTCCTCCTCAGATACAAGAACTGAGGCTTTCTAGGAAGAGGAGGGAGTTATCTGGCTAGACTACATATGGTTTGCCAGTGTTCAAATACTCTTGTAGGTGGCAGCATAACCCAACAATATATGAATTCCTGTGTCCCCGCAATGGATGAGAAAGAAACACGTTCTAGAAAGGGCCTCCAATCGTTTCAGTGGGTCTCTGAATGCTGGGGCATTAAACATCAATATGGTAGCTGCTTTATTAAGGCAAGAAATCTAGAGTAGAAATTGAGAAGCTTTTAACAAAGTGCTCACCAAATGGGTAAAAGGATAGTAAGAGCTTAGGGGAAGCAAATAGCCTATCAGGTCAGGTGCAAAGGAAAGATCTTCACAGCCTTATGAGCCCTGTAAGACTCAGAGTTGGAAACTGCGCTAGTAGAAGCAACATGATTATCCTTCAGCTTCACAGTGTTGTGTACCACATCAATAAGAGCCAAACAATCTTGTAATGTAGGAGTAGTAGCATTGGACTGCAACTTCGTAGTTAAATGGTCATCAGATAGGGATCTGAGTGATTCAAGTCACACACAGTTTCACAGCAGCCAACGCTGCAAGTAAATCAGATTAGAGACTCTGCAGGGGAAGGCGCAGTGGTGTACTTTCAGCCTCTGCAGTCAGAGTCTGGAAATAACTGGGTTATTTGGGTCAGCCCCAAGAGGGCAAAGGGCCCAGATGCACCCCACAGAACCAAAAAGGACTTTAATGGGGGGGATATACTCCAAAATCAGAGAGCATAATTCCTGGCAACAGATGTAGCCAATTTTAGGAGGTGCACTACAAGCAGTCCCTGGCTCATTAGTGGAAGGCATGCATGCGGCACAGCAGGACTACAGCACTGCTTCCCCCCCCCCTTCTAGATTAAAATTCAGCCATAGTGCAGAGGGAAACGTACAGGCTCAAAGTCAGAATCAAGGCCTAGAACGCTCACAAAACCCAGGCAGTGGTAACAAAGAGACCCTTCCTTGGCTCTATATGGTGAGAGAGTGCAACACTCCACCCAGCAGAATGACGTCAGCCCTCTGAGTGGTAACCCCTTCTCCTGCAAAACCGACGGGAAACAGGGCAATAACAGCGCACAGTGACCAATACACAAAAGTGAGTGAACTCCAGTGCCAGGCTCAAAGGAAGTCTTCAGAGACTAATGTCTTTAGAGATGGGACAACCACAGAAATAATGCCAGGGGTTCTGAATTCGGAAAGTGCTTTGCAGCTAACTGAACTGGAACCACTCTAAACAGTCCACACAGAGGAAGGGGATATATCCTGGGCTGGCCTACAGGGTTTTAGATTCTGTGTCCAATCTTTCTGTAGACAGCAATATAACCCTAATGCTGCGTATACACGACCGGACTTTACGGCATACTTGGTCCGGCTACCTGGAGTCCATCGGACAATTCGATCATGTGTGGGCTCCAGCTGACTTTTTTTCCCCAAAAGTTTGATGGACCTAGAAATGAAACATGTTTCAAATCTTTTTGACGGACTCGAGTCCGGTCGAAAAGTCCGCTCGTCTGTATGCTAGTCCGACGGACAAAAACCGACGCTAGGGCAGCTATTGGCTACTGGCTATGAACTTCCTTGTTTTACTCCGGTCGTACGTCATCACGTACGAATCCGTCGGACTTTGGTTGATCGTGTGTAGGCAAGTCCGTCGTAAAGTCCATTGAAAAGTCCGCAGGACAAAGTATGCCGTAAAGTCCGGTCGTGTGTACGCGGCATAAGGTTTAAAACTTCCTGTGTCTCAATACACATGAAAAAAAAATAACATTGTAGAAAAAATAATGCAAGGCCAAACTGAACATTTTAAATTTTAAAAAGACAAAAGTGTTTCTGGCCAAAGTTACGGAGCCATAAAATTAACAGAAAACCCCTTTGGCTGTCATATTGCAAGTAGGAACATTTTAATTGTTTTCAGTTGCAGAAAATCATCAGAGTGAAATGGATAATGTTAAAATTAAATTGTAGAATGTCTGGTGCAGCAAATAAAGATTTTTTCTTTATCGTACATCATGGTACACAGAGCACCATAGTTATAACTATGTGGGTTATAGGCCACCTGTAGGTGAATGGCACAACCAAAAAGGAAACAGGAAGTCCCCCTCCCTATATAACCCCTCCCATACCGGGAGTACCTCAGTTTTTTCGCCAGTGTATAAGGTGTTGGTCACGGTTGATGAAATGCTAAGAGAGCTCCGCTAAGCAATCCCTGATGGGATCAAGGAGCTGTGCAAACGGATCCATTTAAAGTGCTTGAAAGCCAAAACGGATGGTTCCCGGGCCTCGTGGAAGAAACAAGGTTTTTGCCTGTAATGCTTCTCTTTGAGAGCTGGACCCTGGCACCCAAAACCTTGGTCATGTTTATACAACCAAAGAGTTCTCTGGCAGGGTGCTGTACAGGTCCAAGGGAGTGGACCCGTGAAAGGGGACCCGGCCCGCCGTGATGGTTGAAGACTGAATCTGTCTGTGATAATTTCCAGCAGTCCTGCGGTGGGATCAGGTAAGTCAGAAAGATTACAAGGAACGTGTGTGTGTGTGTGTGTGTGTGTGTGTGTGTGTGTGTGTGTGTGTGTGTGTGTGTGTGTGTGTGTGTGTGTGTGTGTGTGTGTGTATATATATATATATATATATATATATATATATAAAATTCACTTGGTCTTTCTAACATGAGTATGCGATGCCTTACCTGTGTTTGCCACTAGAAGGTGTTAAAGCAACATACCTGGCTTCCCCTTTTGTGCTCGGTGTCAGCAAAGTCTCCTATGGCAGCACTGCTATCTCCAGCTCTGTCAGCCATCAGAGGGGTTTGGGGGGACTATACATCGTTTCAGGAGGTCAGGTTCCCCCTGCTGCATACATCACTAAGGACGATTTGGCTTTGGCTGGTTTGGAAGGGTAAATAGCCGAGATGTTAGCGTTTTCCTCCCAGGAGGTGAGAAAATGCAGCAGATCCCCCTTCTCCTGCCCTTGATCTTCCAGTATTGGAGCAACAATGGGCAGATATTGGGTTACCTTTGAGAGGAGGTGGTTCCGGTGACTCCTCTTCTGAGCATTCAGAGTCTGAAAAACCTCTCAACTTCGCAATCGCAGAAATTGCTAATCCAATCCCTTATGGACTTAGCTCGTTCTGGATATAAGTTGCCTCCTGCAGAGGTGGAGGATGTTTCCTTCTCCTCCTTGGGTTCGCTAAAACCCCCACAGGGTTCTCATGCTTTCCCTATGCACCCGTTACTGGAGCAACTGATTTATGCTGATTGGGATCACCTAGATAAGCAGTTTTCTCCTAAAAGATTTTCAATTCTTTACCCTATGGAGAAAAAGTTCTAAAAAGAGATGGGATTTGCCAGCAGTAGATGCGGCTATCTCCTCTGTGAACAGGAGTTTAACTTGTCCAAGTGGACAATGTACAAGTATTTAGTGATCCAGCTGATAAGTTGGAATCTCTACTTAAGGCCTCATTTGCTGTAGCTGGTGCGGTAGTATAACCTGCAGTTGCAGCAATAGGCATCTGTCAATCCCTTCGGGATGAATTCAAGCAGGTTATTAAAAAAAGTTCCTGCTCAAACTGTAGAGGCCCAAAGTTTAGCTGAGCTACCTAGGGCCCTATACTTTGCAGTGGACGCTATGAAGGATTCTATCCATCAGGCCTCTCGTCTTGCGCTCATCTTGATACATATGCGCAGGATTCTGTGGCTAGAGAACTGGTCAGCCGAGTTACTATGCAAGAAGCTCTTGGCTGGGTTTACATTTCATTGAGAAAGGTTGTTTGGGAAGATTTGGATAACTATATGCAGAAGATTTTAGGTGGTAAAAGTACCCTTCTGCTGGTTAAGAAAAAGAATAGATGGCCTTCTTTTAAACCTTTTCCTCAGATGTCTGGGGCAACAGCCTCCAGGCAGTCTTGACGGACTCCACCGTCAGGGGCAAAGGGTAGGCCTCATAACCAGACACAGGGCTACAAAAAGCCCTGGAGTCAAAAGTCCACAAAACAGAATCCCAAGGCTTCCTTGTGAAGGGGCGTCCCACCGCTCGATCGAGTGGGGGGAAGACTGCAGTGGTTTTCAGAAACTTGGCAAGAGGAAATCCAAGACAAGTGGGTCCTCTCTGTAGTAGGCTACAAACTAGAGTTCCAAGAGTTTCCACCATCGCGTTTTCTAAGATCAAACATTCCCAAGGACCCAGTAAAGAAAAAGTCATTTCTGGCACTGGATCGATTACTGTATCAGGGAGTAATAATAGAGGTTCCTTCAGCAGAGAAGGACATGAGGTTTTATTCAAACCTCTTTATGGTACCAAAACCTAATGGAGATGTCAGACCCATTCTAGATCTCAGGAATCTGAATCACTTCCTAAACATTCGCTCCTTTCGAATGGAGTTGATTCATTCAGTTGTTTCCACCCTACGGGGAGGAGAGGTTCTAGCACCCATAGATATCAAGGATGCGTATCTACATGTGCCAATATTTCCCGCTCACCAGAGGTTTCTGCGGTTTGCGGTAGAGCAGCGCCACTTTCAGCTCGTGGCCTTGCCGTTCGGGTTAGCCACCGCTCTCAGACTGTTTATAAGTGTTAGCCCCAGTACTAGCAAGACTAAGGAGCCAGGGTATAGTAATAATAGCATACCTAGACGACCTGCTACTGGTAGACCAGTCAATAGCAGGGTTAAATCAGGGGGTGTCCAGAACAGTCAGTTACCCGAGACACCTGGGTTGGATTCTCAATCTAGAGAAATCATCCTTACAGCCGGTAAGAAGGCTGCAGTATTTGGGCCTGGTCATAGACAACCCAGGAAAGGGTGTTCTTGCCTCAGGCAAAGGTCAATGCTCCAATAGAGCTGGTCCAGGTGGTCAAGGCAAAAAAGGGTCCTTCTATTCGCCTTTGTATGAGATTACTAGGGAAGATGATAGCTTCTTTCGAAGCGGTTCCCTATGCCCAGTTTAATTCAAAACCGTTGCAACAGTATTCTGTCTGCTTGGAACAAAATGATCCAAGCGTTGGATTATCCAATGAATCTGGCTCCAAAAGGTACCCCAGAGTCTCAACTGGTGGTTGATAACCAGGAATTTACAGAAGGGGAAATCCTTCATTCTAGTTTCCTGGAAAGTAGTAACAACGGATGCCAGCCTATGGGGCTGGGGAGCAGTTCTAGAGGAGACCACTGCTCAAGGGAAGTGGTCAGTCTGAGAAGACCTTCAGTATCCTAGAGATTAGGGCAGTATGCCTGGCTATAATAGCATGGATGACCAGGTAGCAGAATTCTCCTGTTAGGATACAATCAGACAATGCCACAGCAGTGGCCTATATCAATCACCAAGGGGGCACCAGAAGCCACACAGCCCAAGGGGAGGTGGACCATATTCCGGCTTGGGCAGAGAAACATGTTCTTTGCCCATCTGCAGTTTATATTCCAGGAGTGGAAAACTTGCAGGCAGATTTTCTGAGCCGTCAACAGTTGTTGCCGGCAGAATGGTCTCTACATCCCGATGTCTTTTTGGCCATATGCCAAAGATGGGGGACGCTGGACGTAGATCTACTGGCGTCCAGGTTCAGCAAGAAGTTGGACAACTATGTGGCGAGAACAAGGGATCTACTTGCACTCACATTAGATGCATTAGTGATTCCGTGGAATCAGTTTTCACTGATTTATGCATTCCCTCTAGTTCAGCTGCTACCACGGCTGCGTAAGTATGTCATAGGAAGAATTCTGGCCTTTCTACAATTAGGAGTAGAAATTAAGCTGGCCTTGAGTACAATCAAGGGTCAGGTTTCGGCCTTGGCAGTGTTTTTCCAAAGGCCGCTTGCTTTGCATTCTTTAGTCCATTCTTCATACAAGGGGTAACTCGGATAACTCCGCCAGTTAGAATACCCTTGTGCCCATGGGATTTGAATCTGGTTTTGTCGGTGTTGCAAAGACAACCCTTTGAACCTATACGGAATATTTCTTTGATCCTTTTGATAAGGAAATTAGTATTCCTAGTTGCGATAACCTCTGCAAGAAGTGTATCAGAATTGGCTGCTTTCTCCTGTAAAGAGCCATGCTTAATCATTCACAAGGATAAGGTGGTGCTGCATCCGCACCCAACCTTTTTGCCAAAGGTAGTGTCTGGGTTTTATCTGAATCAAGAGGTTTCCTTACCCTCTTTTTCCCCAGAACCCCGTTCTGCAGAAGAAAAATTATTATACTCTCTCGATGTAGTCAGAGCAGTTAACCACTTAAAGACCAGCCTCGTTTTGGATTTTAGGTGTTTACATGTTTAAAACAGTTTTTTTTTTTGCTAGAAAATTACTTAGAACCCCCAAACATTATATATTGTTTTTTTTCTAACACCCTAGAGAATAAAATGGCGGTCATTGCAATACTTTTTTTTTGCACTGTATTTGCGCAGCGGTCTTATAAGCGCACTTTTTTTGGAAAAAATTCACTTTTTTGAATAAAAAAATATGACAACAGTAAAGTTAGCCCAATTTTTTTTTATATTGTGAAATTTAATGTTACGCCAAGTAAATTGATACCCAGCATGTCATGCTTCAAAATTGCGCCCGCTCGTGGAATGGCGTCAAACTTTTACCCTTAAAAATCTCCATAGGCGAAGTTTACAAAAATTCTACAGTTTGCATGTTTTGCGTTACAGAGGAGGTCTAGGGCTAGAATTATTGCTCTCGCTCTACCAGTCGCGGCGACACCTCACATGTGTGGTTTGACCACCGTTTTCATATGCGGGCGCTACTCACGTATGCGTTCGCTTCTGCGCGCGAGCTCGTCGGGACAGGGCACTTTAAAATTTTTTTTTTTTTATTATTATTTATTTTACTTTATTTTATTTATTTTACAGTGGCCGGTCGGTAAGTGGTTAAATCCTATCTGAAAGCGACTGCTCAGATACAGAAAACTGATGTTTTGTTTGTGTTGCCGGAAGGCCCTAGAAAGGATCAGACAGCATCGAAATCTACTGTTGCTAAGTGGATTCGTCAGGTGAGTAGTCAGACTTATGGCCTGAAAGGAAGGGTACCCGGGCAGTCAGTGCTTCATGGGCAGTGCATCACCAAGCCTCTGTGGCTTAGATTCGCAAGGCCGCTACTTGCTCGTCAGTAGGGATGAGCTTCAAGTTCGAGTTGAACATTGGCTGTTCGCAAGTTCGCCGAACAGCGAACAATTTGGGGTGTTCGCGGCAAATTCGAATGCCACGGAACACCCTTTAAAAGTCTATGGGAAAAATCAAAAGTGCTAATTTTAAAGGCTTATATGCAAGTTATTGTCATAAAAAGTGTTTTAAGACCTGGGTCCTGCCCCAGGGGACATGGATCAATGCAAAAAAAAGTTTTAAAAACGGACGTTTTTTCAGGAGCAGTGATTTTAATAATGCTTAAAGTCAAATAAAAAAAGTGTAATATCCCTTTAAATTTTGTAGCTGGGGGGTTGTCTATAGTATGCCTGTAAAAGGGCGAATGTTTCCCGTGTTTAGAACAGTCTGACAGCAAAATGACATTTAAATGGAAAAAAGTCATTTAAAACTACTCGCGGCTATTGCATTGCCGGTCCAACAATACACATAAAAGTTCATTGATAAAAACGGCATGGGAATTCCCCACAGGGGAACCCCGAACCAAAATTAAAAAAAAAAAAAAAACGTGGGGGTCCCCCTAAATTCCATACCAGACCCTTCAGGTCTGGTATGGATTTTAACCCCTTTCCGACGACCGTACGCAGATGTGCGTACTCGGCTTTCTGGGGTTATACCGGGATGATGCCTGCAACTGCAGGCATCATCCCAGTACCGTTGTTTCGAGCGGGCGATCGGCTATCCAGATATAACAACCGGTGCAGCTAAAAGCCGCTCGGCTGTTATACCAGAGGAGCGGGAGGGGACATCCCCCCCCTCCCGCCGCCCTTACCGGGCCTCCCGTGCGATCGGGAGGCCCGGTGTCCAATCGGGTGGCTGTGGGCGGGCTGGAACGAAGCTGTGGGCGGCTTTGTTCCAGCCTTCTCAATGTAAACGCGGAAGCGATGTCATGACGTCACTTCCCGTTTACTCGGCTGCCAATGGCGCCGAATTTAAAAATATACACAGTATTCAGAATCCCCGTTTTCGGCGATCTGAATACTTTGAAGTGTAAAGGAGGGATGGGGGGTCTTTTAGACCCCCCATCCCTCCATAAAGAGTACCTGTCACCACCTATTACTGTCACAAGGGATGTTTACATTCCTTGTGACAGCAATAAAAGTAAAAAAAAAAAACATTTTTTTTTTAAACACAATTTAAAAGGATAAAAATAAATAAAAAAAATTTTTTTAAAGCGCCCCCGTCCCCGCGAGCTCGCGCAGCGAAGAAAACACATACGGAAGTCGCGCACGCATATGTAAACAGTGTTCAAATCACACGTGAGGTATCGCCGCGATCGTCGGAGCGAGAGCAATAATTCTAGCCCTAGACCTCCTCTGTAACTCTAACCTGGTAACCGTAAAAAAAAATTCAAGCGTCGCCTATGGAAATTCATAGTTACCATAGTTTGTCGCCATTCCACGAGTGCGTGCAATTATAAAGCGTGACATGTTTGGTATCTATTTACTCGGCGTAACATCATCTTTCACATTATACAAAAAAATTGGGGTAACTTTACTGTTTGGATTTTTTTAAATTCATGGAAGTATCCCTTTTCCAAAAATTTGCGTTTAAAACACCGCTGCACAAATACCGTGTGATATAAAATAATGCAACAATCTCCATTTTATTCTCTAGATTCTCTGCTAAAAAAATATATATAATATTTGGGGGTTCTAAGTAATTTTCTAGCAAAAAATATGGATTTTAACTTGTAAACACCAAATTTCAAAAATAGGCTTAGTCATGAAAGGGTTAAGGGGAAAAAAAAAAAAAAAAAAACGGCGTGGGGTCCCCCCAAAAATCCTGCCAGACCCTTATCCGAGCACGCAACCTGGCAGGCCGCAGGAAAAGAGGGAGGGGGCGAGAGAGCGCCCCCCCCTCCTGAACCGTACGAGGCCACATGCCCTCAACATTGGGAGGGTGCTTTGGGGTAGCCCCCCAAAACACCTTGTCCCCATGTTGATGAGGACAAGGGCCTCATCCCCACAACCCTGGCCGGTGGTTGTGGGGGTCTGCGGGCAGGGGGCTTATCGGAATTTGGAAGCCCCCTTTAACCGGTTCAATACCGGGCAATTTCACCCCCTTCCTTCCCAGGCCAATTTTTAGTTTTCAGCGCTGTCGCACTTTAAAGTCAATTGCGCGGTCGTGCGACGTTGTACCCAAAAGAAATTGACGTCCTTTTTTTCACCACAAATAGAGCTTTTTTTTGGTGGTATTTGATCGCCTCTGCGGTTTTTATTTTTTGCGCTATAAACAAAAGAAGAGCGACAATTTTGAAAAAAACACAATATTTTTTACTTTTTGCTATAATAAATATCCCAATTTTTTTTTAAAAAAACACATTTTTTCCTCAGTTTTGGCCGATACGTATTCTACATATTTTTGGTAAAAAAAAAAAAAAAAATCGCAATAACCGTATATTGATTGGTTTGCACAAAAGTTATAGTGTCTACAAAATACAGGATAGATTTATGGCATTTTTTAAAAAAAAATATTTTATTTTTTTTAGCGGCGATCGCGATTTTTTTTGGTGACTGCGACATTATGGCGGACACATCGGACACTTTTGACACATTTTTGGGACCAATCACATTTATACAGCGATCAATGCTATAAAATTGCATTGATTACTGTGTAAATGTGACAGGCAGTGAAGGGGTTAACCACTAGGGGGCGGGGAGGGGTTAATATTTCCTAGGGAATGATTCTAACTGAAGGGGGAGGGGACGCTCAAGGGGAGGAGACCGATCTGTGTTCCTCCGTTCTGGGAACACAGATCGCTCTCCTCAGAGCTGACAGGCTGTGGATCTGTGTGTTTACACACACAGATCCACATGCCGGCCCGGTTAACGGGCAATCGCGGGTGCCTGGCGGACATCGCGGCCGCTGGGCACACGCACCGGGTCCCGAGGAACGCGGCGGGCGTGCGCGCGCTCCCTAGATGGCCGGGAATCCCAGGACGTCATATGACGTCCACCCAGGATGGGAGATCCCATCTGTGGACGTCATATGACTATGGGCGGGTAGGGAAGTGGTTAACAAGGGGACCCCCAGATCCCGCCCCCCCGTGTGAAATGGTAGGGGGGTACTTGTACCCCTACCATTTCACTAAAAAACTGTCAAAAATGTTAAAAATGACAAGAGACAGTTTTTGACAATTCCTTTATTTAAATGCTTCTTTCTTCCTTCATCCTCTTCTGGTTCTTCCTCCGGCGTTCTCGTCCAGCATCTCCTCTGCAGCGTCTTCTATCTTCTTCTCCTCGGGCCGCTCCGCACCCATGGCATGGGGGGAGGCTCCCGCTCTTCTCCGTCTTCTCTTCTTCATTTTCTTCTCCGGGCCGCTCCGCATCCATGCTGGCATGGAGGGAGGCTCCCGCTGTGTGACGGCGTCTCCTCTTCTGACGGTTCTTAAATAACGGGGGGCGGGGCCACCTGGTGACCCCGCCCCCCTCTGACGCACGGGACATGACGGGACTTCCCTGTGGCATTCCCCGTGACGTCACAGGGAAGTCCCGTCAAGTCACCTTGCGTCAGAGGGGGGCGGGGTCACCGGGTGGCCCCGCCCCCCACCGGCCAGGGTTGTGGGGATGAGGCCCTTGTCCTCATCAATATGGGGACAAGGTGTTTTGGGGGGCTACCCCAAAGCACCCTCCCAATGTTGAGGGCATGTGGCCTGGTATGATTCAGGAGGGGGGGCGCTCTCTCGTCCCCCCCTCTTGTCCTGCGGCCTGCCAGGTTGCGTGCTCGGATAAGGGTCTAGTATGGATTTTTGGGGGGACCCCATGCCGTTTTTTTTTTTTGGCGCGGGGTTCCCCTTAAAATCCATACCAGACCTGAAGGGTCTGGTATGGAATTTAGGGGGACCCCCACGTCATTTTTTTTTAAAAATTTTGGCCGGGGTTCCCCTTAATATCCATACCAGACCTGAAGGGCCTGGTATGGAATTTAGGGGGACCCCAACGTAATTTTTTTTTGTTTTTAATTTTGGTTCGGGGTTCCCCTGTGGGGAATTCCCATGCCGTTTTTATCAATGAACTTCTATGTGTATTGTCGGACCGGCAATGCAATAGCCGCAAGTAGTTTTAAATGACTTTTTTCCTTTGAAATGTCATTTTGCTGTCAGACTGTTCTAAACACGGGAAACAAGCGCCCTTTTACAGGCATACTATAGACACCCCCCAGATACGAAATTTAAAGGGATATTACACTTTTATTGTTCGATTTTAAGCATTATTAAAATCACTGCTCCATGATCCATGTCCCCTGGGGCAGGACCCAGGTCCCCAAACACTTTTTATGAGAATAACTTACATATAAGCCTTTAAAATTAGCACTTTTGATTATTCATGTTCGTGTCCCATAGACTTTACCGGTGTTCGCGTGTTCGAACGAACTTTTTTCCTGTTAGCATGTTCTAGTGCAAACCGAACAGGGGGGTGTTCGGCTCATCCCTAGTCGTCAGTACATACATTCACAAGATTTTATCAAATTGATGTAAGATGGCAGAAAAACACCACCTTCGGGCGCAGTGTGCTGCGGGCAGCAGTATAGGTCCAGACGCCTGGTGGCGGCCATTTGCTTTGTGTCTCCCTCCCCACAGTTGGCATTGCTTTGGGACATCCCACATAGTTATTACAAAGTGGCGCATAATTGTGAAGTGGAAGGAAAATGATAAAATCCAGTGGAACCAGTTGCCTTCAGAAGTAACCTAATTAGTAAACAGAGTAGACGCAATAACTTTTGCGCAAACCAATCAATAAACGCTTATTGGGATTTTTTTTTTTTTTCACTAAAAATATGTAGCAGTACGGTCTCAATTTAATCCTACTCATGTATCGGCTTTGATGAATGGAGAGATCACTAACCAGACTAGCTCCACTGTATCAATTTTTCAGTCTTATTATCAGGACCTATATAACCTCTAGGGCAGACTATGCTCCAGATTAGCTGTCTGCTTACCTGCCTACTACTAATTTTCCAGTACTCACTTCAGCAGATCGGGAAATTCTTAATGCTCCATTTACCTTACAAGAACTGAAAAATGCGGAAGCCAGCTTTCCCAACTCCAAAGCTCCAGGGATTGACGGTCTCCCCATTGAGATCTATAAAAGATATAGTGAAGGGTTGCTTCCAGCCCGTCTCAATGTATTTAATGAGGGCCTCTATATGGGTTGGCTTCCAGACTCTATGGGTGAGGCTGTTGTAATAGTTATTCCCAAGATAAAAATCCTCAATATCCTGAATCTTATAGACCCATTTCTTTATTATCTACAGATGTTAAAATTCTTGCTAAAGTACTTGCTACTTGATTGAATAAGGTTATTAGGCATATTATCATGATCAGACAGGATCGATGCCCAATATGTCAACGGCGGTAAATATTAGGCATACCTACCTCAACATGCAGGTTCCGGACTACTCAGATCGTGCCTTTCTAACACTCAGTGCTATCAAGGCCTTTGATAGTGTCCAGTGGCCTTACTTGTGGGCCATTCTTAAAAAGTTTGGACTTAGCTCTGTCTTTGGTCAATAGGTCCGGTTGCTGTATACTGCTCCATGAGTGTCAGTTAGGGTTAATGGTCTTCAGTCTCCCACCTTCAGACTATGTCGGGGCACTAAGCGGGGTGCCCATTGTCAAACCTGCTTTTTCCCACTGTCATATAGCCATTGGCTTGTCTTATACGGGCCTCTTCAGATATCACTGGTCTTATTAGAGGTGCAATGGAAGAAAAGATATCATATATATAGACGATGTTCTTTTATCCTAACCAATACTTGTTCAGCTTTGCCGGCAGTAATGAAACAGGTTGAAGAGTTTGGCAGGTTTTCTGGGCTTAGTATAAATTGGGAGAAATCTATGCTATTACCTTTGGACTCCCAGCCGGACCCCTTACCACCTAGTGTCTCATTTAAGGGTAGGGTCTTCCACTAAGTACCTGGGTATAGTGATCTCTCCTTCTCCGCAGTCGTATATTTCAGATAATATTGCTGAGCTCCATTACTCTCTAGATTTTGAACCCAAAGTAAAAACTGAAATCAATTGCCTTTAATCAGTAGTAGGCCATATAATTCCTGCCTAAGATATGGATGCCTCAGCTTTTGTATTTTTTACATGAATGCTCCTGCTTGGCTACCCCTATGGATTTTTACTAAGATTAACAGTATATTTAGGGGCTTAGTATGGTGAACCCCCCCCACCTACATAAAATTGGAGGTTTTACAACACCCCAAAAACTCTGGGGGATTAGCAGTCCCCAACCTGAGGATATATTTCCTTGCATCTCAATTACAGCACTGTGCAGGATGGGACTCTGAGCAGTCTTTTTCCTGCTTGGTGTCTATTCTCTCATGTGCTTAATGGTCAACCACCACTACAGGTATAGGAGGAGGCATTGGGGGCGGGGGATGTTTCGCTCACTACTATGCCTACTCTCAAGTGAATGTGTAAAATATGGGATACAGTTAACAAAATGATGGGAATTCTTATCCTACCAGATACACCCCTATATGGGGTAAAGATAGACTCCCTGAACTCTTTCCAAAGATGGAAAAGATCTGAGTAACAACTCTATTTAAACCGTATGAGAACGGTTTCCTGAAAACTTTCGAAGAGCTGAGGGTAGAGTTTTCTCTATAGTCAAATTGGTTTTATCAATTTCTTCAATTACGCCATGCTCTACGGGTTTAATTTTCTTCAATTGAGGTATTTTTTCCTTTGACCCTTGTTCTGGATAAAGTAGTACAAGCAAGGTCAACAAAGGGCCCTACAGGGCTTTGTAAGATAAGTTCCTATTGAATTTTCCCATTCGTTCTAGGGCTGGGTGGGAACAGGATGTTGGCCCTATTCCTGAAGAGGTTTGGGACAACATAATTCGGTCTTTGCCTCGTGTTTCTCTCTCCCCATCACATAGACTGTCTCAGATTTTTATCCTTCATAGGGTATATTGAACTCCTGAATTTTTGCATGCTATAGGCTTGAGATCTAAGCCAGCCTGTGCAAGGTGCGGCAATACAGGTACACCGATACATCTCTCGCAGCAATGTTCCAAAAGCCAGAAATATTGGGCAGAGGTGGTTGGTACTCTTAATGTACTACTGGATGTTAATATCTAGGTTGAACCACTTGCGTGCCTACTGGGTTACCATGATTCTTCTATTTATACACCTTATCATGAATACTTTTAGGCATGCCCTTTTTGTGGCCCGTAGACAGACTGCCCTTAAGTGGACCTCTCCCTATCCTTCTACTTTGACTGGATTTCTGATCTTAATAGGATTATTTCTTTTGAAAAAATACATATTTCTTAAGGAACTCCATGAGGAAGTTTGCAGACATCTGGTCACAATGGCTTGAGGCTATGTCCCCCGGTAGAGAATAAGCATTGCTCTATATGTATATGACAATATGTGAACACGTGTGTGTGTGTGTGTGTGTGTGTGTGTGTGTGTGTGTGTGTGTGTGTGTGAAGGACCTCCTTCACGGCGCCCCCCCCCCCCCGTGACTTCGCCATTAATATCAACACCACAACCATTGGTCCCTCCACACATGCCAGGGTGCTGGGTGTAATCCTTGACTCTGACCTCTCCTTCAGCCCCCACATCCAATCACTGGCTAAATCCTGCCGCCTTAACCTCCGCAACATCTCCAGAATTCGACTCTTCCTAATGACACCACAAAGCAACGTATTCACTCCTTGATTATTTCCCACCTTGACTACTGCAACTCTCTCCTTAATGGCCTACCCTTAAGCAGGCTATCCCCCCTTCAGTCTATTATGAATTCTGCTGCTAGACTAATACACCTCACTAACCAATCCATGACTGCTGCTCCTCTCTGCCAATCCCTTCACTGGCTTCCCCTACCCCACCGCGTAAAATTCAAAATTCTAACCATAACCTACAAGGCCATTCACAACATCGTCCCCATCTACATCACCAACCTTATCTGCAGATATTGCCCAAATCGTCCCCTCCGCTCCTCCCAGGACCTCCTGCTCTCTAGCTCCCTTGTTACCACCTCCCATGCTCGCCTTCAGGACTTCTCCAGAGCCTCTCCCATCCTCTGGAACTCCCTGCCCCAGTATGTCCAATCAGCCCCTACCCTGTCCACCTTTAGGAAATCCCTGAAAACTCATTTATTCAGGGAAGCCTATCCAACACCCACCTAACTGTCCCAGAGCCACCCCCATCAAATCATTCTCTGCAGCTATTACCTTTTGTACCACCACCCCCTCCCTTTAGAATGTAAGCTCTATGAGCAGGGCCCTCCTGTACCTTTTGTATTGAACTGTACTATATTTGTGTTGGTCCCCCTATACATTGTAAAGCGCTGCGTAAACTGTTGGCGCTATATAAATCGTGAATAATAATAAATATATATAAGTGGAATATTTTATGGTCACATTTAGTCCACCCTATTTAGTAAGCATAATCTTCTTATTCATTTTCTTTATATCTTTTATGCTCCAAAGGTGTTGGGTGGGTTGGGATGTGATGTCAGGGTTTCCTTTTTTTTATGTAGTATTTGTGATGTTTCAAGGGATGCATTTTGATTAATGTGTTTGTATTGTTGTAAATGTTAAAAAGGAAAAAAATAAAAAGAATCTGAGATACATATTATATATATGTGTGTGTGTGTGTGTGTAGCAGAATATATATTGGCCTAGACTGATGAGGAAGTTTGATTTTTCATTTTTTTTTCTTGCGAATGTTTTATAGTAGAAAGTAAAAATTATTGTGTTTTTTTTTCATAATTGCCAGTTTTTTTTTGTTTATAGCACAAAAAATAAAAGCTGCAGAGGTGATCAAATACCACCAAAAGAAAAAACTCTATTTGTGGGGAAAACAAAGGATATCAATTTTATTTGGGTATAGCGTCACACAACTGTGCAATTGTCATTAAAAGCAACGCAGTGCTGTACCGCAAAAAATGGCCTGGTCAGGAAGTAGGTAAAATTTTCTGGAGCTGAAGTGGTTAAAGTGGATGTAAACCAGATTCATAAAATTTGAGCTGGGTACACATATCTGCAGTGGTTTGTTATCTCTCTTCAAAGCACTATGTCCCGTAGCTGTCTCCTGCTCCTTTCTTCCGTTATCAGCCTGATAACTCCTGACAAGTTCTCCATCACATATGATAAAGCAGCCTAAAGCAACCGGAGTTTTGCGCTGGGGGGGGATGCTATAAATAGATTAGAAACGTGCTAAACGATTCAAGGGACAGAGCTGAAAGTCTATACCTATGAGGAGAGGGGGTGTGTGCCTTTCCTCCAATCAGCTGTCTTGGCTGTATGCCCAGGCTTTACTGCAGTGGTAACCAGGAAGAGAAAATCTAACACTATGTGCACTTTCTAAACAGTATATAAAGATGAAGACATCAGATACACATGTAAAACTTACGTAGGGAGATTTGTTTCATCCCTGTGGCTGTTCACTTCACTGGGTATATGTGAGGGTTTACATTCACTTTAAGGGAACTGTGGATTCCTGAGATCAAACTCATAGAATTGAACAAAGTATGTGCAAGTCTGGCAGAGAAGATTTTGGCAAGAGCCAAGGAGGCCAAACCGCCGATATCTTGCTGGATTAGGGACAGAGGAATACAAAACTTAGAGAAGAAACTAAAGGCCGGTGAAAAATAAGTTTAACCATATTAAAGTGGTTTTAAAATGGGAAGCGCCACTCATTTGCCTCCCCTTCTCCGTTGCCACATTTGACACCTTTTGAGGGGGAGCGGGTAGGGTACCTGGTTTTGACAGGTACCCGCTCCCACTTGCTGATGAGTTGGCCGCGGCAAACTCATCCAGAAGTTCGGCCCCCTTCCTCTACCGCGCCATTCACAGTACACTTTGCGCATGTGCAGTAGGGAACCAGCTGTGAAGCCGCAAGGCTTTACTTAAGGTTTCCCTTACCTGAGCTGGCGATGGCAGCACCCGAGAGATGAATTCTCTGTCGGGGCACTCGAGAAGAGGAGGAGCCAGGAGCGCCGTGGAGGGACCCCCAGAAGGAAGATTGGGCCACTCTGTGCAAAACCTTGCACTGAGGAAGTAAGTATGACATGTTTGGTATTTAAAAAAAAAACAAAACCTTTACAACCACTTTAATGTACGTGGGACATTTAAAAACCTCTCCTGAATGATTTAACTTGACAGATAATAACCAACATTTAAAAATGTCCATTTTGCCACGTTTATATGCCGCGTTTGCATTTAGAAGCGGTTTAAAAAAAAAAAAAAAAAAAATCCCCAAAGCCTCCATTAAAAACGCAAGTAAATGAAACATAGCTAAACGTGAGTAACCGCATTTACAAGCTGTTGCAGGCATTTGGCATTTCAAATGTCTCTGAACATCCGTCCTGAACACATTTTTTTGCTTTCCAAAAAATGCTTCTAAACTCAACTGCCTAGAGACAACTATAAACGCCCATGTGTACATGTACTGATAAGATAACAGAGGAGAGTTCAGGGGCAGCTAAAAACGCTCAACGTCCGTTTACCAGCAGCAGTGTACATGAAGCCTAATGCTGGCCACACACTACATGGAAAAAAAGAAAAAAAAACAAAAAACACTCGGCCGAAATGCTGTCATTTAGACAGTTTGTTCGTTTTTCGGCCAGTTAATGCTGTGGCCTGGCTTGTTCGTGCCAGGCCGCGGCTGCTATGCCAGACATGCCTGGGCCACATATGGCTCTCTGCTGGTACACCCCTGGTTTATTAGGCATTTGGTGATATTCCTATCTCTAAATATGCTAAACATCTGTTGCTAATCCTTTATTTCTACGCGGAAAAAAAACAATCAATCTACTAGCCTGGAAGGATCTCTCCCCCCCCTCAATTAATACTTGGCTGCAAATAGTCAATGCTAACTTACCACTTTATAAGCTCACTCCAGAAAAGACCAAAGATGTTTGACAAGATATGGGATCATTGGGACTCTGGCCCACTTACTTTTCCTAGATCTAGAATGTTGCTTGTCCATTTTGTTAAATTCTCACTCGATTTGGTTTATTGTAGGTCCTTTTCTTTTTTTAAAAAAATACTGTTATATAATAATGAGGTACGAGAGACCATTGTTAATGTATGTGTTTTTTATCCTCTTCATTTAATAATATATCTTAAAAAAAGAGGAAGGAAGGAAGGAAGGAAGGAAGGAAGGAAGGAAGGAAGGAAGGAAGGAAGGAAGGAAGGAAGGAAGGAAGGAAGGAAGGAAGAGTGTGAATTAAAATCCTGATGTGATACTTACACTGTTTTCTTGTCTTGTCTAAGGAGTTTGGAAGAAAACTCACTCAATACTTCCAGGAAAGCAAGATTTAAAGGCGGGTACTCCATACCTTTGGGATTCTGGTATTTGAAAGCAAACTCTATACCATCTCTGTGCAAAAAATAAAAAAAATGGGATAAAGCACTAACTATAAATGATTCTCTGTGAACATGGGTGTCTTTCACAACAAAGCATTAATGATTTCTAGGAATGACCAATTAAAGGAATATAAATTGCATACAAATTACATGCCTTTAAAACACAGTTAATGTAATGATAAGAAATGAGAACATTAAGCACATCCAAGAGAAACAGACGCCTTATACAACAATTTAATTAGCACAGTTCAGAGAGCTTTAACAGCCATTTAAACTCCCATTAAGAAGAACAAATAATTTAACTATAATTCAGTACAGCCAACTTCACAAATGGGAACTGTTAATTCTGTCGCTTACTTATGTAATGTGGCCACAGCTTCTCTGGTCTTTATCTGATCCAGTCCAAAGGTAAGCGCAAACCTACGTGCCAGTTCCTTAATACCACTAACGTGAGCCGACGTCCGGTCCAGATTTGGGCCTTGCTCCTGCACCAGCTCATTAAAGAGCTAGAAGGGTAAAGATGACAACATAATCAACAGTTTAGTTTACAGTAGGCTATGAAACATCTCAATGTTTTAAAAGTATCAATTATTTAACCTCTTACAACCAGCTTGCATTTTCTGGGATTTTGAATTCCAGAGGACAATAGGCAGGCCACTGATCATGTGATAATTTGGACTGGTTGTCACAGTAATCACAGGATCGGAAGCCCATCCTGACAGCTCCAAATCAAACAGTGACCAGAAGCTGTTGGTGAGAGTTAAGAGTGCTGGCCTGGACTAATTGAACTGTAAATATAAACTTTAAGCCACATCTTTTGGCAGTGCCCTTTAGTTCAACAGTATTGGGTGGGGGTGGTTCAAATTCAAAGGCCCCCTACTAGAGCGTGGAGAACGTTGTTCACCATTTTATGCTTGCAAAGTGATCATTTTGATTTGTAAAAGCCCCAATGCTCCTTCTCTAACATTGTGAAAGGGGTTGGTGAATACAGCCTTGCCCTTTTTCTGTAAGGCTACTTATCTGAATAAGGGATGTTTAAAAAAAAAACGTGAGGTCTAACATGGCTGGATTTCCACATGACACTAATGCCTCAGGAACTGTAACTTAACCCCTTCAGATCCGCGCTATAGCCGAATGAGGGCTACAGCGCGGATCTACTTTGCCGGGATGCTGTCAATAGTCGTCCTCCCTTTGCACGCACCCTGCAGGGCGCGCGCGGCGCACGCTGTGATCACCGAGTCAATAAGACTCGGGTGATCACAGATCGATCCCGGCACCTTACCGCGTGATCAGCTGTCAACCAATGACAGCTGATCAAGTGATGTAAACATAAGATCGGTAACCTTTTTAAAAAAAAAAAAAAAAAAGCCGATCACCGGCTTCTGTGCAAGGGACATCGGTCCCGAAGAGGAAGAGGCGAAACCCGCCTCATCTGTGCCCACCAATAATGCCTTCCAGTGCCCACACAGTGCCATGAATCAGTGCCCACCAGTGCATAAGTGCCATCAATCAGTGCCACCTATCAAAGCCCACGAGTGCCACCTACCCACCAGTGGTGCCAATCAGTGCCTCATCAGTGCCACCTAGCAGTTCTGCCTATCAGTGTCACCTACCAGTGCCCATCACTGCCACCCATCAGTGCAGCCTCATCATCAGCGTACATCAATGAAGGAGAAAAATGACCTGTTTGCAAGATTAACAAAATATAAAACGGTTTTGTTTGTTTTTTCTTAAATTTGGTCTTTTTTTATTTTAACAAAAAAATAAAAACCCCGGAGGTGATCAAATACCACCAAAAGAAAGCTCTATTTGTGGGGAAAAAATGATAAAAGTTTCATTTGGGTACAGTGTTGTATGACCACGCAATTGTCGTTCAAAGCGACAGCGCTAAAAGCTGAAAAGTGGTCTGGGCAGGAGGGTGGTTTAGGTGCCCAGTAAGCAAGTGGTTAACATGATTAAGTTCTCTGTACCACTGAATGTAGGGCTTCTTGCTTTCCTTGAGTCCTTTCTTGAGGGCAGTGTGCCAATTCATATAGAACTCCTGACACTGCATGGTCTGTCTATTGGATATATTTACGAAGATATGTGACATATTGGGGATTCCCTATACTTCCTTGGGGCTACCTAACTTATCACTGTACATCAATTGGTCAGTATGTCTTGATAAAATACAAAAATAAATTTCACAGCAAAAAAACAAAACTGTATAATAACAAGTAACATTTTAAGTCCAGCTTTAAAATCCAGCTAATCAGCAAAGTAGTCAAACAATAACTCATACCTGCTGCAAACTAAGAATCAAGGTCTTGGCACACTGGATCTTGTCTATCTGTCGTGTTTTACTTAGTGTTTCCTTAATGATGTCTCCATAGTCATTGTAATACTAGAAAGAAACACACAGAATTGATAAGTTACAGTTTACTTAAGAGGCTTATTCTTTTTATATGCATAAGTAGAACAGATTCATTTGGTAAAAACACATTTGGTCTTTGTCTTGCATTTTGGTGTGATGGTGTATTTATACAAGAGATCATTTTATAGTTCCAGGTTTGTAAACCCACTTCCGGACCGCCCACTGTAAATATACGTCGGCACTTTAACCAGTTGACATCCACGCTATAGCCGGATGACGGCTACAGCGCGGACCTGAATTCCTGGGAGGCCGTCATATGACAGCTGATCACATGATCAAAACAAAATCTCTGTGATCGTTTCTTTTTTCAGCGCGAGGAGAAAAAAAGGCTGATCAACAGCTCATTAGCAAGGGACATCGGTCCTGAAGAGGAATAGGCAATAATGCCTCATATGTGCCACCAGTACCCCCTGCCAGTGCCACCTGCCATTGCCACCTGACAGTGGCCACAGTGCCACCTATCAATGCCCATGAGTGCCACCTATCAATGCCCACCAGTGGTGCCAATCAGTGACACCTATCAGTGCTGCCTATCAATGTCACAGATCAGTGCCCATTACTGCCACCCATCAGTGCTGCCTCATCAGCGTACATCAATGAAGGAGAAAAATTACCTTTTTTAATATTTTATAATATATATATATATATATATATATATATATATATATATATATATATATATATATATATATATATATATAAAATTTCTTTTAAAATTTGGTCTTTTTACATTTTTTTTTTAACAAAAAATAAAAACCGCAAAGGTGATCAAATACCACCAAAAGAAAGCTCCATTTGTGGGAAAAAATGATAAAAATTTCATTTGGGTACAGTGTTGTATGACCGCGCAATTGTCAAAGTGCGTCAGCGCTGAAAGCTGAAAATTAGTCTGGATAGGAGGGGGGTTTAAGTGCCCAGTAAGAAAGTGGTTAAAGATGGATATATCTCGGTAACGGCAGCAGCCACTACCATAACCGAGATATCCATCTCTTCAGTGGGCGGTCCGGTTTATGATAATGGTGGTCTCTGCGGCGGATTCGCTACAAGATCACTGTTATCGGCACTTAACGAAGCCGTCGGTATCGGCGGAGGTGATCGGGTCCTCTTCCTAGCTGGGTATGGATACGAGTGAGGCAAGATGGCCCCCACCCGTCTCCATACCATAGCAGGGTAGAAGCGACGCCAAAATGTCACTTTCGCCCATACCTCTTAAAAGGGACATTCATAGGCGTGCGTACAGGGTGTGCCAGGTATGCCTGGGCACGCCCTAATCGCCTTGTGTAGTGCATATTCCCCCCTGTTTATACCACTGAGATTTCATCACAAAAAAAAAAATGTTAAGAAATAAAAAAATTTAAAAATAATAAAATTAAAACTACTGACACTGTCCACTGCCCTACTGACATCATCAGTACATATACACATGCATATGTATTTGAGCTTTGGGGTGCACACCCTAATGCAAGACGCTGCGCACACCTATGGGGACATTCTTTTTTTTGTCATTTGTTCAAATGGCAATTTTTTTTTTTTTTTTTAACTGCATTTAAGTCCAAATATGAGATCTGAGGTCTTTTTGACCCCAGATCTCATATTTAAGAGGACCTGTCATGCTTTTTTCTATTACAAGGGATGTTGTAATAAAAAAAAAAAAAAGGCTCACTTTTATTCCTAATAAAGTTTTTAAAAAAAATCAATAAAATAAAGTAAAATAAATGAGGAAAAAAAAATTAAAGCGCCCCGTCCCAACGAGCTCACGCGCAGAAGCGAATGCATACGTGAACGTGCAGAAGCGAACGCATACGTGAGCAGCACCCGCATATGAAAACGGTGTTCAAACCACACATGTGTGGTACTGCCGCGATAGTTAGAGAGAGCAATAATTCTAGCCCTAGACCTCCTCTGTAACTCAAAACATGCAACCTGTAGAATTTTTCAAACGTCGCCTATGGAGATTTTTAAGGGTAAAAGTTTGACGCCATTTCACAAGCTAGCACAATTTTGAAGCGTGACATGTTGGGTATCAATTTACTCGGCGTAACATTATCTTTCACAATATAAAAAAATTCGGCTAACTCTACTGTTGTCTTATTTTTTAATTCAAAAAAGTGAATTTTTTCCAAAAAAAAGTGCGCTTGTAAGACCGGTGCGCAAATACGGTGCAACAAAAAGTATTGCAATGACCGCCATTTTATTCTCTAGGGTGTCAGGGGAAAAAAAAAAAAAGTATAGTGTTTGGGGGTTCTATGTCATTTTCTAGCAAAAAAAACTTTTTTTTAACTTGTAAACACTGAGTCTGAAAAACAGGCTCAGTCCTTAAGTGGTTAAAGTAGACCTGAACGCAAAAAAGTGCTGTTAAAGAAGGAATAATCTAGAAATATTTATTGTGCCTAAGCATTACCCTGAAAATGTACCTTTATTCTTGACTTCCTCCTAAAAAATAGAGTATTTTCTGTTCCCTTAGTCTCATATCTCTATATCTACAATGTGAGACCACATTAAGCACGGCTAGAGGTGTGAGATTTGATGTCAGGAAGTTGAACCTGAGAACCAGCAGAGCAAGAATCTTCCTGCTTCATTTTGTCGATCTATGCATTCTGCACCTCACTTGCTGCTTCACGATTTATTCAGTGAGCAGCTTTAACATCAGGATGCAAAGCTCTGCTCCTCTACCAAGATTAGCTGAGGACCAGCCTACAGGCAATACTGGTGACTAGCCCTTTGCCCTCCACTTCCTTTTTTCGGCAAAGCATCCACAGTACAAGCCGTCTTTGAAGCAGAACTCCAGACAAATACAGAGGCTCATACATATTTATGAACAGTTTTAGCTGCCAAAATATTTCTGATTCTGTTCATCCACTTTTGTGATCCACACACCCTGTACAGCCAAGAATTAGGAAGCAATACATCTATTTGCATTACAGATTATACTGCTACCCTGGTATACTGTTCTTCAAACCCACTGAATGATGGAGGAGCAAAACATTGAAAATGTTCTCTCTCTTTAAATTAACTTATCAGTTAAAAGGTAAAGAAAAAAAAGAAAATGTAGGAATGTACAGTGGATTAATGGGTTAGCAGCCCTGGGGTTCTGAAATAATTACCACCTGGGAGAACTCACTATTTTATGAAATTTCTTCTAAATTTCTTCTAATGATCGAGCCTCCTCTTACAAACAAAAAAAAGTCTGAACCCAATGAGTGTGTATACACTTCGATAACTATGGAAGTTATCCATAAGAACTATGGTCAACAGACAGCTGCTTTAAAGCGGAGGTTCACACAAAAATAGAACCTCCGCTTGTTGGAACCCCCCCCCCCCCTCCAGTGTCACATTTGGCATCTTTCAGGGGGGAGGGGGGTACAGATACCTGTCTAATACAGGTATTTGCACCCACTTCCGGGCGTAGACTCTGCAAGGCTTCATTTCCTGATTCCCTTACAGAAGATGGCGGCGGCAGCACCCGAGAGCCGAGCAACGGTTCGGTTTTGGGTGCCGACATCACTGGACCCTGAGACAGGTAAGTTTCCTTATTTTAAAAGTCAGCAGCTGCAGTATTTGTAGCTGCTGACATTTAATTTTTTTTTTTTCGCGGGACTTCCTCTAAGTACTGACTTAAACTGCTTAAAAGAGTTGGCTTATATTGCTGTGGATTATTGACACCTACAGAGAAATAAGAAACCGAAACAATTACAGCAGTCACTTCCTCTAGAATGTGTTTTTTTTTTTAAAAGTCTTATCTTACTACAGCTGAATATAACACCAGTTGCTAAAAAACAAAAATTAAAAAAAACACAACACAGGTACCTTCATGTAGTGCTTAAAGATATCAGCTGCTGCGTGCATATCTACAATGTCATAGATGATTAGTTTACAAAATGCTGCAAGCAAATTTCTTCTTTTGTGCAAGGCCTCAATTTTGTTGGCTTCATCCTCTTCATCACCTTCTGCATGAGGAAAATAAATAGGACAAGGGTACAATTCAACTTCAAAAAGCACAAGCATCTTGGATGTCCAAAGATAAATGGCCACTGCAAGATCAGAACTATGTGTAATAGAGGGAGAGTATTTAATTTCTATATAAAGCATCAGAATATTTTTTTTTTTCAAAGGAAAAGATAACATGTAAACCATATCACTGCTAAATGATCATAGACTAGAAGTTACTAAAATATTAATAAGTTCAACAGGTTACCATTTCAGAGGTCACGCACAATATTTTAGGATCCGATTTTGGGGCGCGTCAGAACTATGCATTACCACAGCGTACATTACAGTCATTAGTGTGTTGTGGTGCATTTTATGGTACCCCAAAACACTAAGGCAACGCACCTGCATTGAAGCACACTGAAACAGTGTTACACACTACCATGTTTTGTGGTATGCTGCGTCAGTAGCAAAGAGCAGTTTGTTAAAGGACTGTGAATCAACTTGTCACAAAAGTAATGGCTTTAATATTTTTTTCAGTCTTTGCTTTTTAGTGCTGCTGATCCTCCTGCAGCCTCTTCCGGTCTACATGTATGCAGTCCAGTGATCTTTGCATGACACTTTTTATGGTCGATTTATTAATGGTAAAAACAATGGACCATGCCTGCATAATGTAAGTTAAAATAGCCACTGAAAAATATGGGAATATCCAAATGTGGATGCAACCATAAAGTAACCAAAGCGAGCAGGAAAATTATGGCATGGTCACACCAAATGAATTTTATATAGATAGAATAAGCTTCCTTACGCTTGTTAAAATACATACAGAAATTAAATCCATAACAGCTTTTTTTTTTTTAAAGACGCAAAGTACAATAACCAACAAAATTTAATATTACAAGACTGAGTTAAAAGTTTCTTTAAGTTAACTTTTACAAGTTAAAGCTTGTGTAAACTAGGACTTTTTAAAGGACCATTAACCCTTCCAAACATCTATGGAATTGTGAGCTATCCAGCAACAATATTCAAACTGTATGACAGCCAATCTAACGTGCTCATTTGGTAATCATAAAACTATGGACGAATAGACACATTAGATCAGTCCACAACTGACATGAATATTCTCATTTCCATTGTGGTTTAATTTGGCCACAACAAACCAGCATCAATAATTTTGTATGAAGTGAAAAGTCCCTTAAACAAGTCGAGAAATTATAGTGATAATAAAAGTTAAGCTCTAAAGAACATGTCCTGAAAAAAATATGGAGGCTGACCTCTATTTCTGAAATTGCTAAATGCCTAGAAGTCATTTTGATTAGGCCCCTTTCACACTGCTGCGACTTGATAATTCACACGATTTTCCTGCGATTTTGCCTTTTTCAGGAAATGTTTGTGTAAACTTGAGGTCTATGGACTTCAACTTGCATCAAAGTCAGACCAAAATTAGTACAGGGACTACTTTGAAGTTGCACAGATATGAATGGTACTCATTGGAAATCATGGGGTACGACTTGTCATGCGACTTTGCAATTCTAAGTCGCACAAGTGTGAAAGGGTCCTTAGTAGTTTTAATACTCTGAGACACAAACCAAAAAGTGGACAAATCAGAAGTTCACTTTCTAAACTGCATGCTAGTTTTGGGCCAGTGACTACAAATAGGGTTTGCCATTTTTCAGCCTCTTAACTATTTAAAAGCCTCCCCCCCCCCCATTTTCTAAATACTGGTATTGCCTATGCTCAGTAAGAAAAAAAGAAGAAAAAAAAAAAACACATACCCATGCTCTGGTTCTCGTCATCTTGGTCGATAAAGACGTGATCCATTACAAAACTGAGCAGTTCAGATTGTAGTCCTAGGTCTGGATTAAAGATCAACAATGAAAGATTGTCCCTTCCACCTCCTGTCAACTGATGGCTGAAGATCATTAGAAGGTCACAGAGCAGCATGAAGGCCTGGATAAGAAATATGCCCAGATTATTTATTACATTTGTATAAGGAAATCTAAAAATGCATTACAGGAGTGTGAGTGTGCATGTGTATTACAAGTCATATATTTCACCTGATCTAACAGCAAAATAAGAGTGGGGATATTGGTGCAAACGGAGTAAACTCCACAGTTAACCCTTCACACTTAGTCTTACAGAAGGAGCATTATCATCTTGTTTAGAGGATAGCAAGCAAGGTGGTGCAAGACTGCACAAGTGGACAAAGGATTATACCATGAGCTGGCCAGACATGCTAATATTTCACTTGTACAAGCCGTGGGCTAAACAAAAGCATTTACTTAAAGTGTTACTAAACCCAGGACCCTGTATTCACTATATCTGGTCTCCCACAGTACACAGAACATGGAAATTCAATTACTTTAGTAAATATAAACTGCTAAATACCTTTTGTCATCAGCAGTATATAGCAGTCTTGTGATTTCTATCAGTTCCTGGTGAAGCTTGTAGGAGGAGTTTTCATACTGCACTGAGCTGTCCTATCAGGCCGCAGGGCTTCTGACCCTCTGTCTGGACATGCCTGGGCAGTGCTAATTGGCCCTGTGTTGATCACATGCACTCTCCCAAGAAAAAATAAATAAATAAACCTCTCTAGCAATGTGCAGCTTGACTCCAAAGGCTCGGTCTTAGCCGGACTTGTCCAGGGGGACAGTGCAGGGAGGGGAGGGATCTGTGCATACAAGATCAAGCAGCCTTTTTACACAATGCAGAGGATTAACTCCTTAGGTTCCCACAGTGAGTATAACAAGCATGCTTTACTGCATATACAGACTAATATTACTGTTGCGGGTTTAATAACAAACCGCTTCCAGACCAGTCGCCTCATTTATACTGCGGCAGGTTGGCTCCCCTGCGAGAGCCATCGTAGCTGTACGCAGGCGCACGCGTGCAGCATGCGCACGCTTTAGCAGGCGCACGCGTGCAGCATGTCCCCGGGGCCGATGCACGTGCCCGGCGGACGCAATGACCGCCGGGTACCCGCGATCGCTCGTGACAGAGCGAGAGCCGGGATCTGTGTGTGTATAAACATACAAATCCCGGTTCTCTCAGGGGAATAGAGCCAGATCCGTGTGCTCCTACTAAGTAGGAACACCGATCTGTCTCCTCCCCATGTCAGTCTCCCCCCCCCCCCCCAGTTAGAACACACCTAGGGAACACAGTTAACCCCTTGATCGCCCCCTAGTGTTAACCCCTTCCCTGCCAATGACATTTACATAGTATAATCAATAGCTATTTTTAGCTCTGATCGCTGTATAAATGTCACTGGTCCCAAAAAGTGACCGATCTCTCTGCCGCATTTACGATAAAAAATTGGTGATCACCGCCATTGCTATTAAAAAAAATTAAAATGCCATAAATCTATCCCCTATTTTGTAGATGCTATAACTTTTGCGCAAACCAATCAATATACACTTAATACGATTTTTGTTTTCCAAAAATATGATGCAGAAGAATACATATTGGCCTAAACTGAAGAAAAAATTAGTTTTTTCTAAAAAAAAAAAATTGGGGGATATGTATTATAGCAAAAAGTACAAAATTGTGTATTTTTTCAAATTTCGCTCAAAAAAAATCGCTTTTTTTTTTGCTATAAACAAATGCAGAGATGATCAAATACCACCAAAAGAAAGCTCTATTTGTGGGAAAAAGGACATCGGTTTTGTTTGGCTACAATGTCGCATAAATTGTCAGTTAAAGCGACGCAGTTCCATATCACAAAAAATTGCCTGGTCAGGAAGGGGGGTAAATTCTTCCAGGGCTGAGGTGGTTAATTCCCCCATCCTTGCTACACTTTAAATGGGTGAATTTACAGTGGCAGCTATTATATTCTGACAGTTTGAATTCATGGCTGTCAGAATACCTGAACACTGCCTGCATTTGCTTCTGACAACAATTTTCTGTCCAGCTCCTTAGGCAACCAGTGTCAATTGAAGAAACAACTCGTCAAGCTGGGTGCTAACCGGGCCGTGTATGAAATGAATTTTGAACGATTCCATATCAGTCAAGAAACAGATAATACAAAACGGAACCTTTCAGTAAATGTACACAGCGTTACATTTGTGGAAATGAAATCTCTGCATAAAAACATGGATGGAGGGTCCCATAAGCTTTATTGCTGATCCCAGGTGCAGCAACCAGCAGTGGATTGGGAGTTCCATTACAAACCATCTCAAGTTTTGGAGAGCAAATATTCTATTTATGGAGTCAGATGAGGCATTTTAGCTGCGTAACAAAGAAAAGCACCTAAAAAAAGTACAGTAAATAGTCATATATTTCATAGTTGACTAAAAAGAAAACAAAATTTAAAAAATGTAATTTGTAAACAAAAACCACTTAATTTATGCAGAAATCCAGAAAGTTCCTAAAAACACAATATGAAAATGGAAATGATAGTTAACCAGCCCTGTGCATGCCTTACCTGCTCTTTAACTTGTGTATTAACATTAGAAAGACACTGCTGACAGATTGCTAGAAAAGATTTTACAGTCTTTCTTAACATCAACATATCTTCCTATGAAGAAACAAAACAGACTTGGTTAGAGCAAATAAAAAAAAAATGGAAAGATTATGTTGCAAAATAGTATTACAATTTGAATATTTAAATTCCTACAGGACTGGACCTTGGAAAAAAAAAATATTGGCCAGTCTAGGTTTTAACCCCTCCTACTATCACCATGACTCAGTGTCCCTTTTACGGACTACAAGAAAAGGATTTTATGGCAGGTACAATTCTATTTTCTTTCTTGTCCATTTGGACACAGGAAGTCAAACCTCTGGGACTTTCAAAAGAAGACCAAATGATAGGTGTGGAACACAGCAAACAACCACTACCAGGTCCAATGTAAGATAATTGGGGATTGTGGGCAGCTCATCACCTCCAGAAGGATCTTTTGCCCAAACATGGAACCAAACGAAGCAGAAGCATCCACCTGATAGAACTTAGAGAACATGTGAGCAGAAGACCAAGTGGCAGCCTCGCAAACTTGGGAAACTGAGACCTGGTGTCAATAGCCCAAGAGGTTCAATGTCCATGTGGAGTGAACCTTCACTGGATAGAATGGGACCCAAGCCCTGAGACCATGAGCCTGTACAATTGCAAGAATTCAAAACGGTGGTACGAAAAGTTGGAACACCCTTTCAAGGCCCATCCGGGATGACTAAAAGGGAATCCGTCTTGATGAAGAGAGCCATAACTGAAAAACAACCTGAACCACAGCCAAACAATGCAGAAAATTTTCCAATTTGGTGCACTGCAGCTATGTAGGGGACAGAAGAACAATGTAAAAGGTTAAGGCAGAAGACTACTTGGAGAAGAAAGGACATCCTGAGTGCAAATACCACCTTGACCCTATGCAAGAACAAAAAAGGTTCCTTATAGGCTATGGCCACCAGCTCAGATGAAGTAATGGGGACAAGAATTGAAACCTTTTACATACAGCATATTTCAAATTTCTGGAGACAAAGTCTCTAAAATGCCCAATCCAAGTGTGGCAAGTTAATGGTCCCTGAAACCGAATGGAAAAAAAACTTGCCCCTTTAGGGCGCTAGACCACAACACCAGATCCCAAATTCACCAAGTCAGGGAAGTCTGGACTATGCTGTT
Organism: Aquarana catesbeiana; assembly: GCF_042186555.1. NCBI lineage: Eukaryota > Metazoa > Chordata > Amphibia > Anura > Ranidae > Aquarana > Aquarana catesbeiana. The sequence goes on from NC_133327.1 coordinate 116,997,833, forward strand.
AACCAGAATGTTTTGTCCAGAGACAGGAGAAACTGCCCCACAAGGACAGGAAGTTGTAATACAAATGTCTGGAGTGGAACTTGGCAAATGAGCTACCATCAGCCCCAAGACCCTTGTATGCTGAGAACCTATAGCTTTTTCTGTGGCAAACACACTCTAGAAGTGTCCAGGACCAGTTCAAGGTACTCAACGCAATGAGTTGGATTCAGTGATGTTTTCTGCAGGTTTAGAGTCCTCACTGAATGCTTGCTCAACAGGTGGTCATCCAGGTAGCCCACAAATTGAGATACCAAGTGAGTAACGAGGCCAACACCCAAATTACAGAAGACAGACAAAAAAGTAGGGTGCCAAATGGAAGTGCATAGGCCTGACAGCAAAATACAGAAACTATTAATGAGCTGGAAAGATGGGCAACATCTAATTAGCCATCTTTCATATGCACTGAAGCAAGCCAGAAGTCTCTGATACTGAAGGGAGGCGATGACGGATTTGGTGGATTGCAATCAAAAATTTTTGGGCCAGATTTTAAACCTTGGGGCCTCCAGATCCAAGATGGGGTGCTTGCCACTTTGGATTTTGGGACAGTAAACAGGTTACATTACCACTGAAAGCTGTCTGAAGCAGGGACTAGGGCTACAACAACTTGGTCCAGAAAGAGCCCATGAATGGTTGTCAAGTTGCTGAGAAAACACAGGGAAGTTTTAAATAAGAAATTGAGAAGTCAAAGAAGAAAACTTGAGTTTGTGCCCTCAGGACACCGCCCCTTACACCCAAGCATCAGAAATGAAAGATGTCCAACATTCACAAAAGGTCAAGAGATATCCTCCCCTTACTGTGAAAATTGTGAGGTGTACCTTTAACGCTGAAGGGTTTGTCAGTGGATATGGCAACTTAAACAAAAATTACAGGTCTCGCAGACAAGAAGCCAAGTTTGGGAGACCTCGAGGTGGAAGCAGATGATGTGGCGACATGAAAGGGGTATGTTTTAACTTAGACAAATGCAAATGACTTAGGTGGCTTATTCCTAGGCTTCTTCTGCTGATGAAGACAAGTGCTCCTGGTAGCATGATCATGTCCAGAGTAGAGACATTGGGGGAGATTTACTAAAGCTGGTCCACTCGGAATCTGGCGCAGATATGCATGGTAGCCAATCAGCTTCTAATTTCAGCTTGCTCAATTAAGCCGACAATAAAACCCGGAAGCCGATTGGTTTCTATGCACAGTTGCACCAGATTTTACACTCTGCAGCTTTAGTAAATAACCCCCATTGTTTCCTGAAAGCCATGAGGATTAAACACCATGTCTTAAAGTGTCTCCACTTTCAACTTTCAGTGAAGGTGCAACAAAGACATTGGGCATTGTCAAGCTGGGGAAAGAGTGCTATTTGATATACTCAAAGATTTAGATGGATTTGACTAACAAATGAAAGCCTAACTCCACAGCTAACACTTTTTAGGCAGTTACATTTTTTTTCCTTTTGGATAATCTATAAAATCTGACCAGTTTAAGAACCTGTCAGTGTTAAATGGTTTGTCTCATTCCAACTACTGCTGTTGCTGGACAACTTTGTCTAGTAAAGGAGAACAGACTTACTGGCAGGACCAAATAGGTGAAAAATAAAGGAAAACGCCTAAAAAAGGAAACCAGTGCCAGCCACCATTAGCTTACTAGGGGTTCAATTACTTATACTATCTATAGACTGGCAGATCAGATCTCACTGCTGAAAGTTCTAACAATCATTTATAAGCCAGGCATACAACCTGGACACTGGTCCTATATATGGGAAAAAGTTATTTCACATAATGATTACTTTCAGATTACTGGACCCGAACTGCCTCTTCCGCAAATCAGGGTAGGGATAGAAGAACAGTAATGGCAGCTAGACAGAATTGTTCTCATGTGCTTGGTAAAATATAGCCAGTTGTAATCTGGCTTGGGGATTAAGAAAACCATCCCATATTATTGCAGTCTGTGTGTTTTACCAGTATATGGCCTAGAAATTCCACAAATGTTGAATCTGCACTGGGCCTAATGCATGTTTGTCTGAAAGGAGGATTGTTCTCCCTGTCCATAGCAACAGATTCTCTACCCCACAAAAATGTGGACATTACAAATGGCTCATATATATATATATATATATATATATATATATATATATATATATATATATATATCTATATCTACACACATACATACACAGTTAGGTCCATGTATATTTGGACACATTTTCATACTTTTGGCTCTGTATGCCACCAGAATAAAAAACAAAACAATCCAAATGAAAAATTCAGCTTTTATTCAAGGGGTTGAACATAAATATCAAGTACAAATTGTAGGAACGGCAACCATTTTTATACACAGTCCCCCACTTTTCAGGGGCTCAAATGTAATAATTTTGTTGAGAATCCTTTACTGGCAATGACTGCCTGAAGTCTGGAACCCATGGACATTACCAAAGACTGGGTTTCCTCCTTTCTGATGCTCTGCCAGGCTCTTTTGCCCTCAGCAAGTGAAATGCATGCTCAATTGGGTTGAGATCAGGAGATTAACTTGGCAATTGCAGAATATTCCACTTTTCCTGGGTTGCTTTTGTAGTGCATTTTGGATCATTGTCCATCTGTGCTGTGAAGAGCCGTCCAATCAACTTTGCTGCAATTGGCGGAATCTGGGCAGGCAGTATCTCTCTAAACACTGCAGAATTCATCTGGCTGCTTGTCTTTTAAACACCAATGACCCAGTGCTACTGGAAGCCATGCATGCCATCACACTGCAAGCTCCACCATGTTTTACAGATGACATTGTGTGCTTTGAATCATGAGCTGTTCCAAGCCTCCTCCACACTTTTTTCTTCTTCTCATTCTGGTACAGATTAATCTTAGTTTCATCCGTCCAAAGAATGCTTTTCCAGAACTGATCTGGCTTTTTTAGATGTTTTTTGTTGACAAAGTCTAAACTGGCTTTTCTATTCTTCAGGCTTATGAATTGTTTGCACCTTGTGGTAAACCCTCTGTATTTGCTCTTGTGAAGGCTCTTCTTGATTGTAGACTTTGACAATGATACGCCCACCTCCTGGAGAGTGTCCTTCACTTGTCTGGATGTTGTGAATGGTTTTACCATAGAGTGGATCCTGCGATTATCCACCACTGTTGTCTTCCGTGGATGTCCAGGCCTTTTTATGTTGCTGAGCTCACCAGTGCATTCTTCTTTCCTCAGAATGTACCAAACTGTTGATTTGGCCACTCCTAATGTTGCTGCCATCTCTCTGATGGATTTGTTTCATTTTTGAAGCCTTACAATGGCCTGTTTTACTTACATGGACAGCTCCTTTGAACGCATGAGGTAGGTTCACAGCAATAGATTCCAAATGGAAACACCAGACTTAGAATCTACTACAGACCTTTTACCTGCCTAATTGATGAAGAAATAATGAAGGAGTAGCCAACACCTGGCCAAGAAACAGCTTTTGATTCAATTGTCCAATTACTTTTGGTCCCTTAAAAAAGGGAGGGTGGCCATTCTTAAGAGCTGTAATTCCTAATCCCTTCCTCCAATTTGGATGTACAAATTAAATCTGAGTGTGCGCAATTTCAGCCATATCCATTATATAACTATAGTTTGAATAAATATGTTTTGGTAAATACCTGGAAAAAAAAAGAAACACTAAAATTGTGCCTGTGTGTGTGTGTGTGTATGTATATGTATATATATATATATATATATATATATATATATATATATATATATATACACACACACACACACATATACACACACAGTATCTCACACAAACGCAAGTACAACCCTCACATTTTTGTAAATATTTTATTATATCTTTTCATGTGACAACACTGAAGAAATGACACTTTGCTACAATGTAAAAGTAGTGAGTGTACAGCTTGTATAACAGTGTAAATTTTCTGTCCTCTCAAAATAACTCAACACGCAGCCATTAATGTCTAAATTGCTGGCAACAAAAGCGAATACACCCCTAAGTGAAAATGTCCAAATTGGGCCCAAAGTGTCAATATTTTGTGTGGCCACCATTATTTTCCAGCACTGCCTTAACTTTCTTTTTAGAGACCTTGCGCTCCCTCCACCTTCCATTTCAGGATGCCTCACAGATGCTCAATAGGGTTTAGGTCTGGAGACATGCTTGGCCAGTCCATCACCTTTAACCTCAGCTTCTTTAGCAAGGCAGTGTTCATCTTGGAGGTGTGTTTGGGGTCGTTATGTTGGAATACTGCCCTGTGGCCCAGTCTCCGAAGGGAGGGGATCATGCTCGGCTTCAGTATGTCACAGTACATGTTGGCATTCATGGTTTCCTCAATGAACTGTAGCTCCGCAGTGTGGGCAGCACTCATGCAGTCCCAGACCACGACACTCCCAACACCATGCTTGACTGTAGGCAAGACACACTTGTCTTTGTACTCCTCACTTGGTTGCTGCCACACACGCTTGACACCATCTGAACCAAATAAGTTTAGCTTGATCTCATGAGACCACAGGCCATGGTTCCAGTAATCCATGTCCTTAGTCTGCTGGTCTTCAGCATACTGTTTGCGGGCTTTCTTGTGCATCATCTTTAGAAGAGGCTTCCTTCTGGGACGACAGCCAAGCAGACAAATTTGATTCAGTGTGCAGCATATGGTCTGAGCACTGACAGGCTGACCCCCCACCCCTTCAACCTATGCAGCAATGCTGGCAGCACTCATACTTTCCCAAAGTCAACCTCTGGATATGACGGTGAGTACGTGCACTCAACTTCTTTGGTTGACCATGGCGAGGCCTGTTCTGAGTGGAACTTGTCCTGTTAAACCCGCTGTATAGTCTTGGCCACTATGCTGCAGCTCAGTTTCATGGTCTTGGCAATCTTCTTATAGCCTAGGCCATCTTTATGTAAAGCAACAATTCTGTTTTTCAGATCCTCAGAATTCTTTGCCATGAGGTACCATGTTGAACTTCCAGTGACCAGTAAGAGAGAGTGAGAGCGATAACATCAAATTTAACACACCTGCTCCCCCATTCACACCGGAGACCTTGTAAAACTAATGAGTTACATGACACTGGGGAGGGAAAATGGTTAATTTGGCTTAATTTGAACATTTTCACTTAGGGGTGTACTTACTTTTGTTGCCAGCGATTTAGACATTAATGGCTGTGTGTGGAGTTATTTTGAGGGGACAGCAAATTTACACTATTATATAAGCTGTACACTCACTACTTTACACTGTAGCAAAGTGTAATTTCTTCAGTGTTGTCACATGAAAAGATATAATAAAATATTTACAGAAATGTGAGGGGTGTACCCACTTTTATGAGATTATTTTTTATATATATATATATATATATATATATATATATATATATATATATATATATATATATATATATATATATATATATATATATATATATATATAAAAGGAGCCACAGCTAAAAAACATTGACCTTACAAAGGAGTGCAGGGTGAATACTGCACCTAAAATGATCATCGATATATATCTACTTACTGTAATCCCTTGGCCCTCTCCCCACCCCAGCATGACAGACTGGCAGAGAAAAGTTTAATGCAGCTTGGGTCACCTATCCACACACTTCCAAATGACATGCTGGGACCAACATTAGTGAAATATCACAGCTGCATTGGGAGCATATATGAGTTGAGCCACCACTTAAAGAAATACCTGCTGGTTATTTGTTTTCTGAAAGCTTCTGAAGGGTCTTTAACCTGTCCTCTGGGGTGGGTTGCAAAACTGCCAATTGAACTTCTGTGTCTGTCATGCAATGGTGGGGGTGGCAGTGGATTTGCCTTTATTATATATGGTCCTGCACCTTTCCTCGTCTCTTCATTGGCCAGGTAGGTGGAATTTGCAATACCTCCCCACTGCACAGTTAAGGATGTTGGCAAGGTATGAAAAGACTGTGCTGCTGCCACTGAGCAATCCAGTAATAAATTAATATTTTTAATTCTATTGTTTTAGAACCAGTGCTGATTATAGTGAAGCAAGTTAGCATTACTGTTGGGGTACTTTCACACTGAGGCGGTGGGTCCTACACTGTATACTGCGCTCCTACACCGCCCCACAGATGCTGCTTGCAGGACTTTTTCCATTCCCGCAAGCGCACCACCCAAGTGTGAAAGCACTCGGACTTTCACACTGGGGAGGCATGAAAGGCCGTTTTCAGGAGCTATATTTAGTCACTAAAACGCCTGAAAACTGCCTCAGTGTGAAAGTAGCCTTCAAAATGTTATTGGGGTCTGTCTTCTGTCACCAACTGAATCACAGTTAGAAATGCATTGGTTTTTGCTACATCTTCCTTATAAGAAAAACATCTCTAACTGTATATGCCATTTGTAATGATAGTCACACATGATTTACTGTGCTGGGAATCCTTTAAAGCGGGGTTCCACCCAAATTTTGAACAATATCTGTATGTATTCTCTTCCTTGCCTAGATGCTGACATGCCGTTTAAAAAAAATGTAAATCGCCGTAATTACCTTTTATTTTTCTATTCTTCTTTGCACTTCCTGGTTCTCCCCCCGTGGGAGTAGGCGTGTTTCTAGCCTCTCCCAGACTCCGCACAGTCTCCTGGGAGCTAGCCTCAGGCTTCCCAGGATGCCACTGAGCATGTGCGGGAACGAGCGTTGAATGCTGGGAGCACAGCATTCACCGCATCCAGGAAATAAATGCTTGTGGGCTTCAAATGCCCACAATGAAGATGGAAACCGCCTGCAGTGAATAATATAAGTTATTCTTTCCGACGAAATCTGACACAGGCGGACATATTACACACAATATGTGAGTATGTAATGCTGAGAAGAAAAGTTTGTGAATGAACTCAAAAAAAAAAAAAAAAAAACGATAGATAGGTGGACCCCCCGCTTTAAAGTGGTTGTAAACTTCAGTCATGAAATCTGAACAAAGCACTTATTCTGTAGTTTACTCCTCTTTCCAAAAGCTCTGAGTGTCATTTCTCTCTGGTGCTTCGTTCCTCTGTTATCAGCATGCATCACTTCCGACAAGTTGTCCAGAGATGAAATGGGGAGAGAGGAGAGCCCAGCACAGAGCTTGTCTAATCACAACACAGCTCTGCATAGTTGTTCCTGCGCTGTGGGCGAATGGGGGGGGGGGGGGTCCCCTTTCCTCCAATCAGCTGTCACACACTGTACAAGTGCTTCAATTGCAGCTCTCTGCCCCCTCCTCTGTGCTGCTGACAGATGCATAATAATTTTATCTAAATTCAGCACTTTGAAGGGATGTAGAAAAGTGATGACTGCAGATAAACAAATAAAACTCATGTAGGAGGATTTGTTTCATCTTTGTATATCATCTGAGGCTATTCACTTCACTGGGTATATGAGAGGGTTTACAGCCACTTTAAGATAACAAACTACATGATCTTGAGTAGGTTTACAGCCCACTAAATAGCAAACTTTGCAATATTTAATAGATGGGTACACTTTAATATCTATTTTGAAGCAAGACATTACTACAGGTGACAAATACAAAATGACTTGGAAGACTTACTCTGGAAGGATTGCCTTCTGTGATTTTAACCAGCTGCCACAATAGAGAGTAGTGAGAGCACTGGAGAGCCTGGACACCAATCTGAAAGAAATCAAAGAAAAAGAATTAGGCTCCATCCAAACATATCCACCTGCAAGTACTTTATATCAAACAATCAAAAATACCTGCTCGAGCATGCCTTCATGTTCCAGACCTGCCTTCAACAGCCGATAACAGTTTCCAAACATGTCCCATTTGGTCAAATCATGAGCGCTGCAATTACAAGGTGCTTTCAGGAACACAGAACATCTGCTAGCATATTGCAAGGCTGAACAAGGGTACTCCACAATGCAACAAACTAGAAATCACAAGATTCACACCACAATGCCATAACACCACAGGAATTTACAAAAATCAGAATTGTGATTTAAATAGAAATATGCGGGTTTAAAAAACAAAACAAAAAGCCTTATACAAAATTAGGTGGATGCAGCATCGATCAAATGCTACGTCTCTCCCCCGCCACCTCTGCACTGAGAACAGAGCAATCAAATACTGCTGATCTCTTAGTTCTCCACTCTGCTCTAAGCAGAGAGCAGCGACTGACAGTCACCAGCTTCCTGCGCTGCCCCTCCAGCGCTCACTGGTGCGCTGGTCTGGAGGGAGGGGGAAGGAAGGGCAGGCTCAGTCTCCCAGAGGTGCAGCTGGGAGGCTGCGCCAGCTGCTGGTCCAGGCATCTGGGTGGATCTCGACTAAGTCTGGATCTTTCCCCAGCTTGAACGAGCTAAAGCCCGTTGTCGGCTGATAACTGGTCACGGAAGTGCAGAACTGTTCTGCATGCCTGTAATCCATAGAAGTATAGCCAAAAAAACGTTGTCCATACTTCTCCTTTAAAGGAGGAAGGGAGAGAAAGAGACAAAACATACTAGCATGGTTGTTGAAAGGATATTCTCCACTTTGAGTAGATTCTGGAATCCCATGTATTCGAACCACTCCTGAATTTGCAAAATTTAACAGATTGATGATCTTGTAATGTCCATGACAGGTGTTCAAGCCATTAAGTTCCAGAGGAGAAAAAGCCTATATAATACTTAAGCAATACCTCCACTTGCAACCACCAATAACTACAGAGTATTAGACTTTAGTGGACTGATTCTTTAAAGTCGAACTCCAGCCAAACCATTTTCTTCCTTATGGGCTTAATGGTTATAACTACTGCCAGGTGTTCATTGATATAAAAAAATTTACTCACACCTTCTTGTCCTAGTAACCAATCTTACATGGATAGAAAGCTAGGGTAAACTATCACCATGACACCCATTAAACCTGCCAAATGTTAAACCGCACTTTACTTTTGGGAGACTTTCTATAACTGTTATTTCTCTGGAACAGATTGTGGAGGGAAATCTTCCAATGTGAAAAAAAAATTTAAAAAAACATTAAAAAAAAGTTCTATCCTTCCCCCTAGAACTAGAAATATATGGAGGGATCTTCAAAAAGTTTCCACACTTTTTTAACCAAGTTGTATATATAAAAGTGCGGAAACTTTTTAAAAGACCCCTCGTATATTAGTCTGATCTGTTTCTCCTCACTCCCATTGTGCAGAGGATGATAGAAGGCATATTGAATAAAGGCAGATTCATGCATTTACAGGATGCGTGAAATATAATTAAACATTTATTCATAAAATGCAGAACGGTTTTAAATGGTGTTTTATTGGAGTTATTTCAATGGTAAGCTCAGTTGGCTTGACTGATGTAAATGTTATATACACATTTAAAAAAAAATACCAAATGCATATAACAAAGAACAGTTGAAGTACCAAATAACTTGGTTGTAGTTGATCTGTGCACAGACCGTAATGAACAGGTTAAAATAATTATTAACTTTTATTGGGTTCTTGGTGTGCTGAAAATATGTAAATTAGCAGTTGATTCCAATTCTGAGCAAACAGGAGACATCAAGAGATGTAAAATATGCTGCCATTTGCTGGCTCGGTATATATCTAAAACTAGGATTTGTGTTAAAATCCATTTCTCTGAGTTCAATGATGGACACAGCGCTCCATATTCAGAACCATAGGGTTATATTGCCCCCTATAGGCAGAAAAAAAACAAAACTTGGCTACACCTATTGGCAATCCTAGTTGGTATACATCCTCTCTCTGCTATAGGCCTTCAGTTTAGTAAACAAGCAGTATCAGAAATATTAAAAGTCCATAGCGGGGTGGGTGCGGTGTCCATCAATGAACTCAGAGAAATGGATTTTATGATAAGTAACAAAAATCCTATTTTCTCTTTCGTTCAGTGACAGACACAGCGCTCCATATTCAGAACCATAGGGACGTCCCCAAGCAGTGCCAAAAACATGAGGGGTGGGACAAAAGCCCCCAGGCCAAACAAGTAACAGGAGCTCAAAAAAACAAACACAGGACCCCAAACTGAACAATACCTCCCAAAAGAGGGAACAGGTCCTCTAGACAGCAGCTTGCAAAACCGTGCGGCGAAAAGAAGCATCCGCAGAAGCCAAAACATCCACTGCAAAGAATTTTGTTAAAGTGTGCACCAACGACCAAGTGGTCGCCTTGCAAACGTGTGACACCGACGCCTGATGGTGGAAGACCCAAGAACCATAAAAACGCCTGAGTAGAGTGTGCCGCCACAGGGAAGGGAAGAACCCGCCCCTTGATAGAATAGGCCGAATCACCATCTATCTTATCCACCTGGAAATGGTAGCAGAAGAAGGGGACAACCCTTTCCATGACCCGTCCGTGATCACAAAAAGGGTCTGACCTCTGAAAAGACTCCATGGCTGCCAGATGCACCCAAACTGCCCAATCCACATCCAGGGTATGCAACGCAAATTCCTTGGGATGAATGGGCCCTCAGACACAAGGAAGGCAACACAATGTCTTCACTCAAATGGAAGTCAGAGACCACCTTAGGTAGGAAAGATGGGCATGGACGAAGGACCACCTTATCTTTGTGGACCACCAAGTAGGGAGTATGACAAGATAACGCCGTCAGTTCTGACACCCTGCAAGCAGAAGCGATAGCCACCAAAAAAGCCACCTTCTGTGACAGCGTAAGCAGGGGAATCTCCAGGAAATTTTCAAAAGGAGGTTTCTGGAGAACGGAGAGCACCAAGTTCAAATCCCAGGGTGGTAAAGGAGACCGCACTGGCGCAGTCGGGTGTCGAATCCCCTGAACGAAAGTACGCACCAAGGAATGCATGGCTAAGGGTCGCTGAAAAAAGACTGCTAAGGCAGACACCTGGCCCTTGATGGTACTTAAGGCCAACTTCTGCTCAACACCTCGTTGCACGAAGGTCAAAATTCGAGCCAATGAAAAAGATCGAGGGTGAACACCAATCGACTCACACCACCAAATATACGCTTTCCACCTATGATGGGAAATCTTCCTATTCAGCATAGTTGAAACCATCGACCCAGGCAAACCTCCATCTTTCAGCACCTGGCTTTCAACAGCCAGGCCTCAAAGCCAGCTATTGTAAAGCAGGATGGAAGATTTGCCCTTGGGACCGCAGGTCCTCCCCGAGAGGCAGCCTTCCAAGGGACGTTGGCGACCAATCGCACCAGGACGGTGTACCAAGACCAGAATACCTTCGGCCTCAATCCTGCAAAAAGCCGTGAAAGAAGCTTGAAAGGAGGGAAGGTATAAATCAGACGATACTGACCCCACAGGATCAGAGCATCTGTGGCGATCCTCCTTGCCACAAACCTCTGAACTTTTCTGTTGAGCCGAGACGCCAACAGGTTCACCTCGGGGGTGCCCCACTGCAGACATATCAGATGAAACACATTCGGATGAAGGGATTACCCCCCTTGGTCCAACGCCCGGCCGACTGAGAAAGTCCGCCTGCCAATTTTTCACACCTGGAACGTGCACGGTCGAAGGGGCCAGACCAAAGCGTTCTGACCACCAGAGAATGCCGGAAACCTCCAGAGCCGCCAACACACTTTTGTTCTGCCCTGGTGATTGACATAAATGGCATTTTTTTGACTGGATCCTTTCTGGGAGCTGCTGGAGCCGATCCGTCCAGCAATCCAGGCCAAGTCTGATCGCCCGAAGTTCCAAGACATTGATAGTTTGCCTGGATTCTGCCAGCGTCCAACAACCCTGAGCTGAGCTCAGCTCCAGGACACCTCCCCACCAGTACAGGCTGGCATCCGATGGGACCACTGTCCAATACAAGGGGAGGAAAAACTTGCCCTGCCGAAGGTTTGAAGAGGGAAGCCACCAGACTAGGGAATCCCTGGTTTCCCAGCTCAGACGAATCTGGTTGGCCAGACTTTGGACACTTGTACCATTTTACCAGGATCTCCCCTCGTATGGAACTGTGCAAATGGGACTGCCTCAAAAGGTAAACACCATCAGGCCAAGCACTCGCCTGCAAGTCCGGAGGGAGGACCATCTGTGGGACAGCAACAGATGAAATGCAGAATGCAACTTTTGGCGTTTGTCCAGAGAAACACACTCTGGCCAGAGCTGAATCCAGAGTCAGACCCAGGTAATCCAATTTTCTGGACGGGCTCAAGGCAGACTTCTGGAACTTCAGAAGCCATCCAAACTCCTGCAAGGTCTGGATAGTGATCTCCAGGTCATCCATCAATGCAAAGGAGGACTCTGCTCGCAAGAGGAGTTCGTCCAAGTAGCCCAGCAATCCCCCGCTGATATAGCAAAGCCAAGAACAGGACAAACACCTTCGTGAAGACCCCAGGAGTGAAGGTAAGACCAGGGCCGCTGATTGGTGGGGGACCATCCCTCTTGTAGGGGGCTCAAGCATACAGGGGGGCCCACACAGGGATACGGGAACGGAGACAATCACTCCCTGAAGCAACAGGTCCTGCACAGCCCCGAAAAGAACTTGCAGCCGATCCGAGGACAGATGCACATTGGAAGGAAAGAAGGGCAAGAACAAAATGATCTCGTTACCAGACATTATTATTTTATGAACCCATTTGTCGCTCACCAAGGAGGTCCACGGCCCAGAAACCAGCGTAAACGTCCCCCCACCCCGGAAGGGGTAGGATAAATCTGCATGCCGAAATTAACCAATCCGTGGTAATGGTGGATTTAAGGATCCTGGAGCACCTTGCCCCATTCACGGGGAGCCTGGAAAGACTGGGCAGCCTTGCCAGAGGCGCAAGAGGCAACAAGATTCCTTCCCATTCTAGGTCTGTGGGAGGATGTTACTCTCGCCACCCATGAGATTCTCAAAGCTGTCCAAGGTGACACTCCCCCAGGGAGTGCAGGCCCACCTGGGCCCATGCAGAAATCTAGTCAGTAGCCCAGCCTGAAACAGAAGCACCACCATTGAGACGGAGAGTGTGGAAGGAGCGGAACAGCACCCAAGCATGTCTCATGTACGTACTTCAGGTACTGGACCAATTGGACTGCCTGAGCCACATATTTGATGCTCAAACTTGCTACCGGAGCTAGATATGCATCAGACGCCTTGGCCATGGCCAACACAGGCTGGAATGCTGACCATGCAAGGCAAACAAACTGGCGACCGATTGTGCCCTGTGGCCGCAGAATTCTAAAAAGGAGAGAAGCTCCTCAGCCAGCAGCATGGTAGCTTTATGTAACCAACCACAGAAAGAGAGGTCCAGTTCCGCAGAAGAGCCTCCTCACAGAATAACATTCCCCAAAGCGAAGCGGAACCACAAAGGGCCTCTTTAATCTAACTGTAGACAAAAACAAACACAGGGGTCAGGGGAAAAAAAAAAAAAAATCGCCCAGCTGGCTCATGCGTCCCAAGGACGACTGCTCCTGAACCGTGAACCCCAAGATATCGCCAAAGGGAACCAGCGCGCTACCAGCACATGCGTTTGCATATGAGTGAAGCAGGGGCCGCAACTACTTACACAGGAGAAAAGTCAAGGGAACTACAGAGATGCAAAAGTATGCCTACCAAGCGCCCATCATTATCACTGCTAAACTGCAGAGCAGTGCTGGGCATTACGCCACAGACTGCACACGCCCACCCCAAAAGGTTATGACAACCAACAGAATGGACGGGGCGGGAGTGTGTGAAGGATACCACCCTTGACAGGGCCCGGAGCGTCCCCCTTCGCTGACATGGTGACTAAGATAACCACAACACCTTTGGGACATGGGGGGTCCCCAGGCGCAGCCTGTACCGATCGGGGTCACCAGCAGGAACCGCCACCCGAGTCTCCACCGGGGAGACTCTCCACAGCCGCGGATGATCGCGCCACCGAAGGGAGGGGGGGGGTAAGATAAAGACCCTGGCAACATGGAACACTCCCATGCAACTGCCGCCCCGCAGTACCGGCCAACAGGGGGAGGATACCAGCTTACAAGCGCACTGACTGCAGAGAGGGCGGCTTCCCACATCAAACACGACGGCAAAGCCGCAATTCAGACCCGGAGGCGGCGGCCTAGATTAGCAGGGAGCCTGACCCCGTGGTACGCACACCTGCGGGGGGCTGAACAGCAGGTCCCTGGGCAAGGCAGGGAGCCCGAAACATCCCCACCCCCTTCACCAGTGAGCTATCAAGCCTGTCATCAAAAGGGGAGGCAATAACATAGCCCCCGCAGCCATTTGTCCTGAAAGCAGCCCTAGGGGAGAGGGGAGGAAGCTATATAGCCGTGCATGAAAAAAGCCCACTCTGACCTTGAGCAGGGTGCTGCTATCTAAGGAAAGATACAGCCAGCAGTAAAGAGGGAACAGGCACATGCAGCCCGTCATCCCATAGCACACCCCAGGACACTGGGAGCTGGGGGGATACCTTTAACCCAAAAGAAAGAGAGGGAGGGGGGAACCCTGAAGAGACCAACCACCCCGGGGAGTACCCCCGCTCCACACAGACCTGGGAAGGGGCATCTACTTACCAATCCATGGGGGTTGCAGGTAACACTCCCGAGACAAATCCACTTCACCACCTAAGTGGGGGCTGCCGGCCAGGGTAGCGCTGTCACATGGACATCAGGAGCCTGGTCAGTCCAGGATGAGGCATGTCGCAGCTTTCCAATCGCATAGCTAAAGGCCTGTGCACGCTCGCTGGCCAGACTGGGGTGACCACTGGATCTAAATTTTCCAGCCCGGTTGTCGATTGAAGATCTCCACAGGAAAAAATCCCAGGAAAAAGAAAATACTTGTGGAAGCTGAGGTCCCAGCAGGGAACTAGGTCCTTATTGCTGTCACTAGGCAGAAAAAACTGAAGGCCTATAGCAGAGAGGGGGGTGTATATCAGCTAGGACTGCTCATAGGCGTAGCCAAGTTGTTTTTTTCTGCCTAGTGTCCTACTCCTGTAGGGGGCGATATAACCCTATGGTTCTGAATATAGAGCTCTGTGTATGTCAATAAACGAAAGAGAAAAGGGATGTTATGTAAATCACAAAGGACTCTTGAAGCAGTATCTTACAGTCTACCAAAAGAACTACCAAATAGACATATGAATTTAATACTTATGACATCTGAAGCAATCATAAAATGTATTTAAAAAAAAAAATTGCTCTTGTAAAACGAAGAAACTGCTACTGTTATACCATTTTACATTGACGGTGCTTATTAGATTTACTACACAAATAAAATAGTCAACATTCACCCCAAGAATACTATACTCACTTGTGAAAACATGTTAAGCGTTTTAAGGAGGCCAGTACATTATATACATCATCTTCATCAGCTTCATCTAGCTGTGTAAAATTAAGTTATAACATATTAAAAGCACAGAAACAGAATGTCTGACATGTCGGATTGCAAAATACAAGACAAAGGTTCCCTTACAGTATTTGTAATAGAACATTTTGTTTGTTTGTCATTTCCTTTAAAATGATTGCAATCCAGCTACACAAACAGTAAAAGCAAGTCAGATGCACATCTACCCAAGAGAGCTCTTTTTTAAAAATAGGATTTTTATGACAGCTTACCTGTAAAATCCTTTTCTTGGAGTACATCATGGGACACATAGCCTAAGTAATAACTTAATGGGTTATGGGCCACCTTCAGGTGATGGACATTGGTATACCCAATACAGGAAGTTCACTCCCCTATATAACCCCTCCTCCTTCCAGGAGCACCTCTATTTTTGTAGCAAAGCAATATACTTAAACCCCATAAAAGAGGGGAGGGACCTCTGTGTCCCATGATGTACTCCAAGAAAAGGATTTTACATATAAGCTGTTCTAAAAATCCTATTTTCTTTATCGTAAATCATGGGACACAGAGCCCAAGTAATAACTTAATGGGACGAGCCATAGCAATGCTAATTGAGGGGAGGGAGAGACAATCCGTAGGGCACCCCCAGACTTGAGGACTTATACTGCTGCCTGCAGTACACTGTGCCCGAAGGCGATATCGTCATACCTCCTTACATCCACCTGATAACATTTTGTGAATGTATGTACTGAAGACCAAGCTGCGGCCTTATAGATGTGAGCCATGGAGGCCTGGTGACGCACTGCCCAAGAAGCACTAACCGACCTGGTAGAGTGCGCTTTAAATTGAAAAGGAGGAATCTTTCCTCTTAAATCATAAGTCGGAATTATAACTTGCCGAATCCACTTACCGACAGTGGATTTCGACGCTGCCTGTCCTTTCTTAGGACCCTCCGGCAGAATAAATACATCAGTGTTCCTAATCTGAGCAGTTGTCTTTAAATAGATTTTCACTGCTCCCACCACATCAAGACAATGTAGTGACTTATCTTCCCTGGAACATGGTTTTGGAAAAACGATGGCAGGACAATATCTTGGTTCAGGTGAAAACCTGACACCACTTTTGGCAAAAAGCCTGCACGAGGGCGTAACACCACTCTGTCCTCATGAATAATCAAATATGGATCTTTACAAGAAAGAGCAGCCAATTCCGAAACCCTCCTTGCTGAGGATATAGCAACCAATAACACCAGCTTCCTTGTCAGAAGGACTAAGGGAATATGTTGTATCAGTTCAAATGGCTGTTTTTGTAACACTGACAAAACTAAGTTCAAGTCCCAAGGGCTCAAAGGTGATTTAACTGGCGGATTAATCCGCATCACCCCTTGCATAAAACACCGGACTAATGCATAGCAAGCGGTCTCTGAAATAAGATCGATAAGGCCCTTAATAGTACTCAAGGCCAACTTCATCTCTACCCCCAGTTGTAGAAAGGCAAGAATTCTGCCTACGATATATCTCCGAGGGTGCCAACCCTTGGATTCACACCAGAAAACATAGGCCCTCCAGACTTTATAATATATAGTTCTGGAAGCTGGCTTACTTGCATTAATCAAAGTAGAGACAACTGACCCGGAAAGCCCACATTTCTGCAGAATGTGGGTTTTAATAGCCAGGCCGTTAAATTTAGCATTCGTAGAGTAGGATGGAATATCGGCCCCTGTGAGAGCAGGTCTGGCTTTGGTGGAAGGAACCATGGATACTCCACTGCCATCTTTACGATTTCTGCATACCATGACCTTCTGGGCCATGCTGGTGCTACCAGAATTACCGGCTTTCTTTCCAGCTTGATTCTGCAAAGTCGTGGTAGCAACTGAATAGGGGGGAATGCATAGAACAGTGAGAACTGATCCCACAGGGTCACCAATGTATCAGTTCCGAATGCGAGTGGATCCCTTGTCCTGAAAACAAAGTTGACTAACTTCATGTTGAATCTGGACGCTAGAAGATCTACGTCCAGAGTCCCCCATCTTTGACAAACAGCCCATAAAATGTCGGGGTGAAGAGACCATTCCCAGGAATAACTGCTGGCGACTTAAGTAGTCCGCCTGCCAATTCTCTACTCCCAGAATGAAGATTGCTGATAGGCAGGGAACATTCATTTCTTCCCAAGTTAGAATATGGTTCACCTCTCTCTGCGCTGAGAGACTCTTGGTGCCCCCTTGGTGATTGATATAGGCCACAGCTGTGGCATTGTTGGATTGGAACCTGACAGGACAATCCCTTAACCTGAAGTCCAGGCCTTAAGAGCCAGATGCACTACCCGAATCTCTAGGATGTTGATGGGCAAGGCTCTTTCGGTTTTTGACCACTGTCCCTGGACAGTCGCCTTCTCTAGTACTGCTCCCCAGCCTGAAAGGCTAGCATCTATCATTACTACTTTCCAGATAATTGGTCAGTACCCACTATTGTAACACTTTAGTGTTTTAACAGGAGTCCTTATATAACAATCTGCTTACCCCCAGCCTCTTTACCCCCACCATGGGGGGGGGGAGAAACATCTTTGTTCAATTAAGAACCCCCTCCTGCTGCTGGGATACAAACACGCTGTTTATAGCTGGACACAGAGCTGCTGAGAAGCAACGTTACAAAAGGTATGTGTATTTTTACTCCCTCTAGTGGAGATTTTAAGGCATTACAATGTTTTTTATATGGAAGAAAAAGGCATAGGTGGACTTTTTACAGTTCCTAGGCTTCTTCCCTTCCCTTTTCCTCACTGCAGGATACTGCTGAAAACAGAAAAATCCAAACTTCACCCATCACAGCGGGCTGCGTTAGTAAACCTTCAAACACCGGGTCCCTATTATAGGGGTTCCACTCCTTTGGACCTGTTTAGCACCCCTCAGGATCAACTTTAGGTAATGTAGCATGACCAAAAAGAGTCCTGGGTCCTGGGGTCCCGCCCTCAAAAGAGAGGCTTACAGGCAAAACCTCGTTCTTCTTGCGAGGCCCGGCTACCATCCACTTTGGCCTCAGTTGCTTGGATGGATCTGGTGTGTGGAGGTTATTTAAATCCAGCATGGATCCCTCCTGGAGCTCCTCAGAGCACATCTTCACATGTGACCAACACCTTAGACACTGGTGAAAAAACTGAGGTGCATCTGGAAGGAGGAGGGGTTATATAGGGGAGTGAACTTCCTGTATAGGGTATACCAGTGTCCATCACCTGAAGGTGGCCCATAGAGAAAAAAAAAAAAAAAAAACTAGGAGGAGGAAGGGGGAGAGAAAGGGAAGCAGTGGGGATGGGGGGGGGGGGGGGGGGGAGGAGAAGGGGGAAGGGAAAGAAACAGAGAGGGTACAAGGCAGTGATCAGTCATCAGATACTATATGATGGTGTTGACTTCTATTTCTTCGTTCAACCCATTGGGCGCCAGAGTGTCTAGGGTGTATATCCAAAACATTTCGCATTCACACAATTTGGAAAAACGTTCAGCTTCAGACAATTTGCGTGGTATTGATTCTATCACCCACACCTGTAGGCCTACGGTGGATTGGTTGTGGTGCTCAAGGAAGTGACGGGGAACGCTATGTTCATCACAGCCTTTTTCTATAAATCGACGATGTTTACCAAAGCGTTGTCGTAATGGGCAAATTGTGCGACCAACATATGATGATTTACATGGACATGTTAGGCAGTAATCTACGTAATCAGTAGAACAGTTATAAAATCCCTCTAGCTGATAACTCTTATCTTTATGTTGGAAACTACGTTGACCATGTCTCACAAAGGCACAGGTCTTGCATAAAGGTTTATTGCACCTGTACATACCTGTAAGAGGGATAAGACACAAGGAACTTTCAGGTTTGATAGTTTTTAATTTACTGGGCGCTATCTTGTTTTTCAGCGTTGGGGCCCTTCTATAAGTAACCTTAGGTCTATCACCAAGACTACTATTAAGAAGGGGATCCTGTTTTAAAATATTCCAGTGTTTATGGAGTATATGTTCCATTTTTTTGTATTCGCTATGATATCTAGTAATAAAACGTACAGTGTCATTATCAGATGGTTTTGTAGTCTTAGGTTTTTTTGCCTAGGAGAAAAGTGGCATGGGCTTGATCTACTAGTTTCTCAGGAAACCCCTTTTCTAAGAATTTTCTCTTAAGGTGCGCACTTTGAGAACTGTAATCAGAATCTCTGGTACAGTTCTGTCTTAATCTGCAATACTGGCCTTTGGGAATATTATTGACCCACTGTGGGTGATGGCAGCTATTGAAATGTAAGTAAGAATTCCTGGCAGTGGGTTTAGTATAGTTTCGTGAATGAATGCGATTTTGGTCATGAAAAAGTTCAAGATCTAAAAAGGAAAGTCTTTCCACATTGTGTACAAAAGTAAAAGAAAGACCTAGATTGTTGGCATTACAGTGAGAGACCAAACCATCAACCGAGGAAGATGGACCGTCCCAGATGACGATAATGTCGTCTATGTATCTACCAAAAAAAACTAAATGTTTGGCAAAAGGGTTTTTATTCCATATAAACCGGTCTTCCCACAGACCCATGGTCAGATTGGCATAAGATGGAGCAAAATTAGTTCCCATAGCTGTACCATGGGTCTGTAGGTAAAATTCATCATCAAAGTGGAAGTAGTTATGATTTAAACAAAAAGAAATGTCTTCTGCAATAAATACGGCCTGTTTTGCATTTATATAGGGATCAAGGGACAAAAAATGTTGGACTGCCATTAGACCTATATGATGGGGTATGGAAGTATACAAAGAATTGACGTCTAGAGACAGCCAAGAATAACTATCTTGCCATCTATAAGGAGTCAGGAGTTCTATCAAATGTATTGAATCTCATACATAGGAGGGAAGGTCCTGAGCTAAGGGCTGTAAGAAAGAATCAACATACTGAGAAAAACCGCTGGAGACACTATTCATAGACGCCACAATAGGTCTACCTGGGGGATGGGAAGAATTTTTGTGCACCTTAGGCAGATGGTAAAAATAAGGCGTACTATAAAATTCTTTGCGTAAAAAAGAGGCTTCATTTTTATTGATCACTTCATCTGAGAGGGCTTTATTAATTAATATCTCGGCCTCTAATCTAAATTGAGGCAGAGGATCTGAAGTAGTTTTCTACATGTTTGGTGGTCAGATAGTAATCTGGATGCTTCGTAATGTAGGAGGTGCGATCTAATATAACAATCCCACCCCCCTTATCTGCTGGTTTAATAATGATCTCAGAATTATTTGAAAGAGAGTGGAGTGCAGCCATTTCACCAGGATTAAGATTGTGGGGGCGATATTTCTGTGTATTATCCATATGTTTACACTATTTTTGGAATTCAGAGAAGATCACTCTATAAAACGTTTCTAGATAGGGGCCCTTAGATCTAGTAGGATAAAAAGCAGATTTTGGTCTGAAATTAGTATATTTAACTGGAGGTGAGGTCTGGAGATGTTGAGTCAATAACTCAAGGTCCAGGGCTCCTAATTCTGAGTCAAGCTCATATACACTGATAGAGCTCTCAGATGTCTCATTCATAATAGTATGAGGGGGAGCTGTGGACATGGTTGTGTTTGATCTGTTATCAGCTGGTATATTCTTAATTGATTGGATATTAAAAAATCTTTTTAAGGTGAGGTTCCTAATGAATTTGTTTAGATCTTTAAAGAGAAGAAAGGAATTGGGTTGTGTGGTGGGTGAAAAAGTGAGCCCCTTGCCAAGTAAAGAAATTTCTTCTGAGGATAATAAATGTGAAGACAAATTAAATAGTTTTATCGTTTCTGTAGTTTCGCATTTGTTTTTGGATTTATTGCGTCCCCCTCTGCATCCTCGTCTATGTGTTTTCTTTTTAGGCGTTGTTTGCGATGTAGGACCTTCTCCAAAAAAGAAAATGACAAGGCTTCAGAGTGGGAAGCTATTTCCCCACTATGGAAATCTAACAATAAATTGTTGATGATTGAACAAGAATTAGCTGGTTCTCTTTCCCCATACACCCATGTATAACTATACAGATTCCCCGTATGGTATTACTAGTTTCACCTAACTATACCACCTTTTTGGTGCAGTTGTTTTGCATTTTTTAGATATTTTATAATGTAAACCATTATATATTTCCCCTTTTTTATATTATCTCATATATTATTGATTCCTTAGATAGAGACCATTGACACATGAGATATTACTGAAATAATATCTTTATCTCATTCTTTTAAGCATGAAGACATAATAACCTAATCTTGCAGGCACATTACACATAGTCGTGCCTTTTAATTATTCCCATTATTACCATTTCTGATATCTAATTATCACCATAACTACATGATTTCTCTATACCCACTGCTCCTCTATATCTTTCCTGTCTTAAATAATATATATTATATCTCACATAGATAATTCTTTTATCTAAATGTATACAATTATTCACTGATATATATCCCCCCTTTTTGGGTTTATTCATTTAGCTTTATTTATGAGACTTTTAGAAACCCTTGATATGTTTTAATTGATTGTGGAAGGAGACTCTCTTATTGTTAGCCATATCTATGTCTGTTTCCTCGTTCAGCTGGAGTGTTTTTAGTTTCAATGCAGAGCTATTTAAGCCTTCTCCCCTTCCCGTCCACTCCACACTTGATAAAGGAGCGTGCGCATGCCCATTGTGAGCTTCGCGCATGCTCTGAAATGCGTCATGTGTTCCTCTCCATTCTATCCATCCTGGTGACGTCACACGCCCACGAGCGCCTTGCCGGCAATACGGAGCTTCCTTCCAGCTTAGCTGCCTGTCTCTCCGTGTGGAGGTCCACGGCCATCCCTTCGGAGCCACACCACAGCTTCCTGCTATGGACATGGGACTGATCTAGGACAATTCCTTCACCGGAGCTGAACTTATTTTAGTTCACTGTAAGTGTAAATACGTGCTTATTGTTTCCATTACATACCTGCACTCAGAGGCGCTTTCTTTCTCTTGTTTTTCTTAATGAGAGTTGTGAAACCAACAAACCACCAACAAGGAAAGAACAAGACTACCAACATGATGTGGTCAACATGTTAAAAAAAAAAAAGAAAAAAGAAAAAAGCACTGGGACAAGGCCCCAGGAAAACAGGTCCCCACAGCAAATCCCGGACAAGAGAAGATCAGCAGATCCATAGGAGGGATTCAACAAAATCCAAGGATAAAGGATTTACATGAAGGAGGAAGGAGCTTTTATGACATACAACTATATAAGCTGTGTCCTCACTTGGAGAGGGACAATTTGACTTGCTTGTCAATGAAATCCTGAGGGGAGCATGCCTTCAACCAGTCTAGTGGTATTCTTCCTAAGGTGGGTGACTGGTGTATCTATGGTGTAACAGACTGTTGGTTTACAAATTTCCTTTTAAAGGGAAAAAGTTTAGATACATTCTCAGGTGGAGCCCAGGACCCTTCAGGGTGCTTCCACAGTCTGCAGAGGAATATCTTAAATAGGGTAGTGGAAAGGTCTTTGCAGCTGTAGAAATTGTAAAGGGCATGGAAAAGCAAACCGATTCTCCAGAAGCAGGGCAATATGCGCTGCATTACTAAGGTTGAAATAATCTTTTCAGAGAAAGACTGCTAGGTCTCAAAATCTGAAGCAAAGATAGTGACAAGGTCCACAGGCCCAGGAGGATTAGAGAGACTCAGCAGGGGAAGTTGCCAGACATGGAGGTCTGGACCTCAATGACCATGACCCTGTGACAGAAGGGGTCCCAGGTACTGGGTTACAAGCACATATTCCTTCTGGGTAAAAAAAGTAAACACCCCTATAATGATTAGGACAGTATGGGCTGAGGTTACCCATGACAGTATCTTGGTCTTAGAGAAGACAAGTTGCATCAACACAGTAATGCAACTAAGCTCAATGTGAGCCAAGGCTTCAGGTACTTACAAACCCAGGAAGCTGGTGTTGATGAGGGTCCTTGGCAGACGGAGGGGATCAGATCACAGTAGAAGGGCAGTAGAGACAAACTGGAGACCAAAGATCCACACAGTGCTTCATGAGCAGGAGCAGCAGGATGGCACTTCATCCAGGCTAAATGCTGGGAAACAGTATTGACTGCATGTGTGTGCATCCCTTCACTCAGATGATGTAAGCACTCAGTCCCTCAGCCTCAAAGCGGAATTAAACTACTATTTTTCTTTTTTATGAAATGGGCCCCCCAAGGAGCTTCATGCCATAATGAGCTAGTATGCACTGCCTAGATTATGGCAGACTTACCTGTTAGACAATGTCTTTCAGCGCTGCACTGTCAGCACTCACGCTGGTCACAGGTGCTTCCACCTTCTCTCGGTCGTCGTTCCAGGTTCAACCACTTGAATGTCCGGGTCACAATGACATTCCCATGCATACACATGGGAATCAAATCATCATCATGGGGCAGAGGGGTGCTGTAAATGTACATTGAGCTGCGCATGCATGCAGTGTACATTACCACTGACAAGCAGGGAGAAGCATCTATGACAGAAGAAACCAATAGGATCTCTTCAGTCATAAAAAACCTGGTCAGGGTTTTTTGTTTTTTTTTCTAGGTTTAATTCTGCTTTAACCCTTACCACATTAAAATCGGCAGAGGCAGGAAATTAAAACGCCAATCCAGGTAGCGGTATCAGCGAGGAATCATGAAGCCATGGGGAAAAACCCATGAAGCAAAAAGGCTAGTAAGAAAAGTTGGATTGTTTTTACTAGAGCTGTAGAGAAAAGGCAAACAACCTTACAGGAAAAAAACAGGCATGGGCGGAGCTCCGGCCACATAACTGGGTCACTCCAAAGACATGTTGGTAGGTTAATTGGCTTCTGTCTAAATTGGCCTCTGTATATGAATGTGAGTTAGGGACCTTAGATTGTAAGCTCCATGAGGGTAGGGCCCGATGTGAATGCACAATGTATATGTAAAGAGCTGCGTAAATTGACGGCGCTATATAAGTACCTTAAATAAAATAAAATTCAGTCACAGAGCTCTGTGAATGAATAAACTAAAATTCCCATCTGCCCACTGCAGCAGGTAAACTTCTTAATGGACTACGAGTGCGCTGATCAGCACACTTGCAGTCCATTGACGCCTACCGCAGCTCAATAACTGGAAGCCTGTACAGAGGTATGGGCAGAGAGCTGTAGAAGTGTCTGCATGAGCCTGACTATGCACCCTTGTTCTACTGATTATGAGTGCAATACTTTGCTGGCTCCTGTGTAAAAATAATAAATGCATGTTTTAATTGCAGAAACATGCATTTATTGTTTTTTCTTATAGGTGAACTCCCAAATCATATCAAAGAACTGCAGAAAAAGGGTGTTAAACCTACTTAGGTTTAACACCCTTTTCTGCATTTCTTTGCTATGACTTGTCAAAACATGCATCACTGCAAGAGCATAGATGTGAGTTGGAAATTACACATTCACTTACATTTTGTAACAGTTCCTCCACAGAATGCGAGAACCTGTCTGCCAGCTCATCAATCAGCTGACTGTGTGCTACGTCCACTCGGTTCTGAATTGTGTACTCTTCGCTGCATAGTATGCTGAAGGTTTTACTACATGCTTCTAATACATCAGCCTCTGTGTGTTTCTCCACCACAAACTTAATCTGCTTTAGCAAACTGTCCAGGTGCTGTAGAAAAGAAAATACATAAAAAAAAAAAAAAAAAAAAGAAGACAAATATAAACAAGTGTTCATTACCAAACAAAGTTTAGGGCCTCATTAACACAGTCACTAAGAAATGTACACCATGAAATGGCCGTTTTCCTGTGTACCTCTATAGGGGCACAACGGCTGCACACACACAGCAGACTATCCTAATTTGACAGGCATAGGGGTGAGCAAAAAGCCAATTCACAGTGTATGGGTCTGTGAATTAGGCCTTAAAGATGATGATCCGCCAATAAATATTTTTATTGTTAAAAATACATGGCACTAAGTGCATACAATACTAGGTCCTGCTTAAGCCCGGGTTCACACCTATGCGAATTAGATGCGGCTTACACCCCATTTAATTCGCAGGACATTTTAAAATACATTCATATGAATGCATCTGGTTCACATATGTGCGTTGCATTCGCACTGCGCATTGCACAAAAAACGTGTGCGTTTTTTGGGCATTGCGGTGCGAACTACAAGCCTATTATCTCCTATGGGAACGCATCTGATTCGCAGATGCATTGCATTCTGAACAAGGAATTTCTACTTCTCCTCACTACACCTCCCCCTCTCCCTCTCCCTGCTCTCTAATCCTGAGCAAAAACGCAATGAATCCTTTGAACAGGAGTTTTTATCTCACCAGTGAAACCTGAGCTTCAATTCGCACCGCACAAGTGTGAAACAGGGCTAAATGAAAGAGGATATAACGCTACACATTTTTATTGTTCCCTTTTTCCATGGTAGAACAGATCTAAGGGGATTTTTTTTTTCACCAATATATTATATTAATAAGCATGGCACACATTTGTGCATATTTTTAATGGAGTGCTTTTTCATTTTTTGGTGCTTGTGGCTGTATTTGAGAGGTCTGCAAACAATACTTCCAGTATAATATTTTGGCAACTAGGCTAGCCCAGCTGCTGCCAGGAATTTTTCACATCTAATCAGGTAGGGTTCCTGGCTAATAGACAAGCCGATTATAACAATTACTGTATCATTAACCTAAGCAACATACCCAGTTATACTAGTGAGCAAACCCTAAAAACTTAGATGCAGAAAAGGTGTTTAAATCGCCTCAGCAGACCATATCTAAAAGCACTGGTAAATTTTTATGGCCATAACATGACTACTCAACTCCATCAGCTTCCATTAATTTAAGGAGATTCTTAAGAATGTTTTCAAAAACCTGACAGTAGATCAAACCATTACCCACTACTTTAAAAAAAGGTTGGACTACTTTATAAAACCATTATTGATTACAAATATGAGGCCATAAAATAAATCATCTCATTTCTAGGAAACAAACCTGATAAACCTAAATTTTAACTGAATAAAAAAAACGGGATTGAAACCTAAAATGACATGATCTGACCTATGCAGTTCTACCACTGTGGCTGATATACCAAAAGATTTTGATACACTTTAAATATTTACCAAATTGCAAGAACAGGAATACAACAAAACATACATTATTTCCTCAGTGTTTCTCTAGCATAAGCCAAGCTACTACATTAAATATGTCTGGTGGATGTAAACATACCTTTTCCATTCGTCCTGTGCTATAAAGCTCTAGATCAAAATACTGAGGAATTTGTAAAAGGTTTGCCACTTTCTCTGCATCAGCAGAATACTGGAAGAAATAAGAACAAATCCAGTCAGAAAATTACAGTACAAACATTTCTACTATAACAGGATTGCTGTATAATGAAACATGTCCTTTCAATATAAAAAATGCTGCTTGCATATATTGTCTGTATGTAACAGCACATATGTCAACTTCGCTAAAGTAAAAATTTAAACATTTAAAGTAACATATTTGTTTTTTATGTAGGCCTTATTCAGACACACAACCGTACCACATCCAGGCTGCCTTTGGAGCCGTGCAGCCACTCCTGCAAAGCTGTAAAATTTTGACAGGGGTCTGCGTCTGTGCAGCCACCGTGTCTGCATCCACTTCTATAGCCTGCCTGAATGTAGTTTAGGGCAGATGCCAAAACAAAGACAGTCTCTGCATGCAGTACGGGTGCCATTATTAGTAACTTTCAATGGCCAGAATAGATTATTTATTCCGGCCAATTAACGCCTGTAAAAGCACATAAAAGCTTGTAAAAGCTTTAGACACTTTTACAAGTGTCAGGCATTTTTTTCTGCCAAAACGATGCTGGCTTCTAGAAGAGTTAAAAAAAACCGCCTGTGTGCATGAGGCCTTAAAAATATATATAAAAAGGAAAAAAACTTATTTTGGATAGAGTAGGAAATGGTTAAAAACTGCAGCTAGTTTTTTTTGGCATCTATGTCTCGGCTGCTCTAGTATTGTGCATAATAAAAATTGCAACAACCGCCATTTTATTTTCCAGGGCTTTTGCTTTAAGAAAAATATGTAATTTTTGGGTGTTCTAAGTACACATGTGAAACATGTTAATATTGGCTAGGATGGCAAGTGGGTACAGAGGATCTTCAGCCTGTTTGAAAATACTGTAGATGCAGACTTTTAATTTAAAGGACACTTACCTTTTCAGGGATTCAGAGCTGTCCTCACCCAGGCCATTTCTTCGGGTCCCCGGCGGCGCCAGCACAAATACTGTGGGAAGCTGGCTGTGACTTATTGTGGTTTCACAGCCAGCTTTCCACTGCGAATGCATGAGTCGCGCTGCGCTTTTGTAAATGGTCCTGCAGCCTTTTGGGACCTGTGACATATCCCAATCCCAGAAGGCAGTGGGCAAAGACAGGGGGGGCGAATGTCCACTCTGAACGCAAGATATGTACGAGGGCTTGTTTTGAAGGGCTTTTACAGTTTGTTCAGAACACACTATTTTAGCAGGTATAGTCTAGGTACCAGCTCACTTTAAAGATGAGCTTTGGAATAGGCAAATATTGCCTAAATACAAGAGCCATAATGAGGCTAAGGCAGTGTTTCTCAACTCCAGTCCTCAAGGCGCCCCAACAGGTCATGTTTTCAGGATTTCCATTATCTTGCACAGGTGATTTGATCAGTTTCACTTCCTTAGTAATTACCACAGCCCTTTCATCTGAGGAAAATCCTGAAAACATTACCTGTTGGGGCGCCTCGAGGACTGGAGTTGAGAAACACTGCTCTAAGGCATGTCCTACTTGAAAATTATGTCTCATTTGTATCACATGTATTCTCATTTTCCCTGCTTTATGAAGCAGCTAACTACGAAATGCGCCAAATTACAGCTGTCTTCTTGATACCCTTATCTTGTAACCAACATATCGAAATGATGTACAGATTCAGGTCTACGTTTTAAAGGGGGGTCCCTCCCCCTATATCATTGAACTGAAGTGGTCTATTATACATTGCATCTTTTTATTTATTACAGGTACTTATAGAACACTGTCAATTTACTCAGAGCTTTACATATATATTGTATATTCACATCGGTCCCTGCCCTCAGGGAGCTTACAATCCCTAACTCACATTCATACATACAGTATATACATGTGATTTTTCTGTTTTATTTTTAATGAATTTCAAACAAACTTCTTTCACGTTGTCATTATGGGGTATTGTTTGTAGAATTTTGAGGAAAATAATGAATTTAATCCATTTTGGCATAAGGCTGTAACACAACAAAATGGGAAAAAGTGAAGCGCTGTGAATACTTTCCGGATGCACTGTATGTTTGTTGAGATTACTTTTTGTTTGTGGACATGTCTATCTAATTGACTGAAGTAGGCAAAACCACATCTTGGGTGCTGTAAAAACATTTGAAATAAAAACTGCAGCAAATGTTAATTGACTGCATACTGGAACTGGTATCATCAACTTTCTCCTGAAATCCATCACATGTCTGTGTAAAGCAGCTGCCTGTGACATCAAGTAACAGATGCTGTTGGCTAATTCCCCCTACTGAGACTGCTATTTTTTTTTTTTTTTGCATCCTTCATTAACCAACATCACAATAGTACAGACCCATGTTTTATTTGTACCTTAGATAGCAGCATTGGAAGTGCAACAATGAAATGTTCCGTTAACTTGTTTTTGTCATCTATTTGGGTTTTACGTTCCTTGGCAGTTAAAACCTGAAAAAGAAATTTGGTTTCAAAGAAGAGATTATCTAGTGCAGTTCAAGAAAATGCATGCAAATATGAAAATAAAGATAACGCAACTTTCACACTGGGGCAGGGCAGGGGTTGTTAGCGGTAAAGCGCTGCTAATATTAGAGGCGCTTTTCGGCTGCTAGCGGGGCAATTTTAACCCCCATTAGTGGCCGAATAGAGGGTTAAAAGCGCTCGCAAAGCACCTCTGCTGAAGCGCTTTGCAGGGGCTTCGGCAGTGGTGCACATTGATTCCAATGGCACTGCTCACGCACTGGCCGAAAGATGCTGCTTGCAGGACTTTTTCTAGTCTCCTGCAAGCGCACTGCCCCAGTGTGAAAGCACTCGGGCTCTCACACTTGGGATGCAGGGGAGGCCTTTTTCAGGCACTATTTTTAGCCCAAAAGCGCCTGAAAACGCCCCAGTGTGAAAGGGGTTTAAGAGCTATCTTTATTTGTGAAACTGCCCTAAATAAAATGATTTTTTTCTGCACACTGACATCAATTTTCATGCGCGTCAGTTATGTGCCCTGTTCAAACCAATGCTGATTTCATGTCAGTTTTTTTTTTTTCCCTGTGCAGAAAACTGCATACACGTTGCAAATTCCTGCGCAGGAAAATCAGCATGTTGTGGTGTGAATAGGGCACAGATAACCATTGTTTTCTTTGAGCCCTTGCAAAACGCGTGCAGAAAAACTGACGTCTCTGCACCATGGTGTGAACGAGGCGTCATATGGCAGTTTTTAAAAGGGAATATATTGTGGTTATGTGAATATTCTCTCTTTTCATGGTTTAACCATTTCAATACTGGACACTTTTACCCCCTTCCTGCCCAGACCAATTTTCAGCGCTGTCGTACTTTGAATAAAAATTGTACGGTCATTCAACACTTCACCCATCTTAAATTTCTATCATTTTTTTTTTTACACAAATAGAGCTTTCTTTTGGTGCCATTTAATCACCGCTTTTTTTTTATGTTTTGCTAAATAAACGAAAGACAAATGAAAAAAACAAACAAAAAAAAAACACAGCACAACACATTTCTTCGTTAGTTATAACATTTTGTAAACTAATAATCTTTCTTCATAATTTTAGGCCAAAATGCATACTGCTACATTTCCTTTGCGAAAATAACCCACATAAGTGTTCATTATTCAGTCTGTAGGAAAGTTATAGAGTCCACAAACTATAATATAGTAATAGCTTGGTTTGCAAGCATAATTAGCTCCAGAAGCATGCTTGTAATCCAAAGCACTCTTATATCAAAGCAAAATTTCCCATAAGAAATAATGGAAACTCAGATTTGTTCCACAACCATTTATTCATATAAAAATGATCAAAATATGAGCAAAAGCTCAATTTAATACTGTATAGTACTGTAGTAGGAACACCGTACCTCAGTGTTGGAAAAAAAAAGAAGAAAAAAAAAAAAAAAGAAAGAAAAGATGGATCACAGTTTTAACGTAAAAAAAAAAAAAAAAAAAAAAAGAAGAAATACATTCACAACGTTAAGGAGTCTGGAGCTCATCCATGTAAAGCCACTGTGTATATGTACAGTAAAGCCGCTGGCGTACAGTATACAGTGCTGTATTTGGCCAGAGGTTCAGGGGCAATGGTGGCTCCCAGCGCTTTCCGGAGAACTTGGAGACACTCAGGAACTGTTGACATCACTTCTGGGTGCTTCAAAGGCACGTTACGCCCGCCCCACCCTGCTGGGAGTGTCCGAGTGTCTCCAGGACGCGCTGGGAGCCACCATCGCCCCCGAACCTCTTGCCACATACAGCGCTGTACTGTATACTGTACACCAGCGGCTTTACATGGATGAGCACCAGACTCAAAATTGTGAGTGTAATTCTTTAGCTTTTACATTAAAACTACTGCTCGTATAATCAAAACAGCGCTTGCATATCAAGGGAAAATGTTTTTCACAATGTTGTTAGTCTTTCAAAACACTTGTATACTGCGTTACTTGCAAACCAAGGTAGGTGTGTGTGTGTGTGTGTATCTGAACAAAATCTAATTTCTTGAGGCCCGAAAATGCCAGAACAGTACAAATACCCCCCAAATTACCCCGTTTTGGAAAGTAGACAGTCCAAGGTATTTAGTAAGAGTTCTTTGCAGTTGTAATTTTTTGTCACAATTGTTTGGAAAAAGAAGTAATTTAAAAACATTTTCACAATTTTTTTTATATACCGTCACTAGTGCAGTACAGCATCATATAACTGGTGTGGTGGTGATCAGGGACACTGACTGATGACAGTATGTAAAAATAATCCAAAAAATATTAAATGCTACATTTTTTTTTTTTTTTTTACATACAGCGATTACTATAAAAACACTAACACTCTGGGGAGGTGATCAGGATTTTTTTATTTTTTTTTTTAAACGCTTTAATAGAACTGAACTGTGAATTTTACAGTTCTAAGCAACCATTTTTTCTGAATGAAAACTATTCATTTAGTGTTCACTTTTGTGATTAGACACAACTAATCACATGGTACAGATGGGCTGTGATTAGCCATGTCTGTACCATGTTATTACTGTAACCAATCACAGAGCTCATCCCAATAGTACACAATGAATGGCATGAACCAAAGCCATTTATTGTGTACAATTTTCATGTGATCTGCTGTGATCGGTCACAGCGATCACATGGTACCGGCAGAAGGCCGGTACAGTGATCTGTCATCCGCTGTGTCCACCGTGATAGATCATTGTGGAGCACGGCCCATAGGGTGCGATCCTGGGAAGATGTCATACAATGTCCTCCCAGGATAACAGGCCTCTGGCTTGCCAATCATATCACAAAAGGCCGGGCGGGAAGCTGTTAAAAAAAATATTTTTTTTATTCAGAAACACAGGAAATATTGCAAATGAATACAGTATAATTTGTCTTCATTTCCAGCTGGCAGGTGGGATTCTAGGTTCCTGTTAATGCACTTCTACGTCTTGAAAAAAGGCAGTTAACCGAGCTTCACAGCTTAGGATAACAAAACATGCAGGTAGATGCAGTCCACTGAGTCTCAGAAAGAGAAAGTAAAAGTGTTAAAGTGGTTGTAAAGGCACAAGGATTTTTACCTTCATGCATTATGCATGAAGGTAAAAATCCTTTTGCGTACAGCCCCCCCCCCAAGCTTACCTGAGCCCCCTCTCAACCCAGCAATGTCCACAAGAGCCTTGCCTCTCTCGGGACTCGCACTTCTCATTAGCTCCCGCTGCTGTCAAGCACAGCCAGTGAGCCAATCAGGAGACGGAAGGGGCAGGGCCACGCCGCGGCTCCATGTGTGAATGGACACACACACACCCCTGCTGATTGGGAACATACCTGCTTGGGTGAACACTTATATTGCATGTGCATTGTTTTAAATGTTTATTTGTTCAAAGACAGTTGGTTTATTTACAAACACAACCAATATAAGCCTAGTAACACACGAGAAAATCAGACAAAAAAAAAAAAAAACTGCTTTCAGAGCAATCGTCCGATAATCTGATTGTTAACACACAGCTTTCAAGAGCCGATCATGACAGTTTATACGAAATTATCCAAAGGGACAAACACGAACATTTTTCATATAAATGAACAAGGCCCTGCATGCTCAGAAGTGAAAGAATAGATTACAATACAATACATAATCGTGGGAAATTGTATTCTGTATTACAAATTTTTTTTCAATTTTATATGTTTTCGATAGGAGACTAGCAAACAGAAGAAAAATGGATGATCATTCATCTGATATTCTCATCATGTGTATGGGGCTTATTGTTCTTTATGGGAGAATTATATTCGTAAATGCATACCCACGATTCAGAAAATTTCAAGCACATTTATACAGAAGACACGAAGAACTGAAAGCCTAACTAACTTGTTAGCTATTCCCTAACTGCCAGGCATCAACCTGGTACTATGAAAATATGAACATGCATTACTTACATTTAGTGCTGCTTCCATTAGTACTTAAGCATTGTGATTAGTATTAACACTCACCCTCTTGCCAGTTCCTCTTCCCACAGGGGGATGTGCTTCTGCAGCCTGGCGAATTGTACACACCATCAGTTCAATAAGTGCAGTCTCCTGCCGTTCAGACATCACTAGGAACAAAAAGAGTGCTTTTTAATGATCAAAGCACAACAACTCAAGCAACACTAAAACATGACCAAAAAAAAGGTAGTGTTCTGCATAAAACCTTTAAGATGTTGTGAACGCAAAGTCCATATCTGATTTAAAATTGATCGCTCAGCATTATGTAATTTTTACTCATCATAAAATTATATTTTTGGAGTCCAATGAAGAAAGACTTTTTTTGATTGCCAGTGTTCGATCCTAAATACATAGCTTTCACCTACGGTGAGATGTAAGGCATATACTTCTATTATTCAACTGCACAGCCGCATCATTTCTAAAAGTGACAGCCGCAGTGTGTGTGTGTGTGGGGGGGGGGGGGTGTTGCTCGGGGGGTAGTGCTTAGCAACACGTTACAGCCCAAATATAGGTGTAACATGCAACATGTTGCTAAAGGTGGAGTTGGCCTTTAAAGAGCATCTAAATCCAACGTACTGCAGCTTACCTGTCCTTAGATGTGGTGGCTGCATTAGTTTTCTTTTGTTCAGCTAAGTTCATTTTCTGCAAGTACAGAAAATACCTGTTGATGCTGCCAGAAATCCAATGTTCTTGTAACTGCGTGTGCACTGACCTGAAACCCCAAACAATTTTAAGCTCTGCTCAGGTCTCATTTAGGAACTACAGAACACCTTCTCCCTATGTTATGTAGATTAAGAAAAGAGGAAGAGTTTAGAGGCCAAATAATGAGTAGCCTAGGGTAACAATGCTACTCCTCCAGAGACAGAGTGCATTGAGTGAGCGCCGTTACCCTAGGACAGGAAGTGTGTTACTAACAGGTGAAAATAAAGTATAGAATTCTGGAAGAAAACCAAACTAATGCAGCCACCACATGTAAGGACTGGTAAGCTGCAAAATACTACATTTCTGTTTTTGGGTTTAGATACCTTAATAGCCCTCTAGTGATATATTAACACACCGTGAAACAAAGCAGTAGAGATTCATAACAAAAAATGTTTCAGGGCTTCATCTGCTATATTCACCATCTGGGAGCACTTAGTACACACCCATCATGCATGGGGCCTACTATGACTAACTTCCTTTTGAAAGCACTGGTTTTTGGTAACTTCATTACTTAACCTCTTAAAGTGGTTGTAAATCAACACATATACCCAGTGAAGTGACTGGCCTCAACACAGAGATGAAACAAATCCTCCTACATAAGTTGTACCTATTTACTGCTGTCGTTCCCCTACATCCATTCAAAGTGCAGAATTTACAATATCTCTCAGCTCTGAAAAGCAGGGGACAGAGATCTGAAGTTATCAGTGAGGAGAGCTCTGAGAGCTGATTGGATGAAAGGAACACACCCCCCTTTACACAGCACTCAGGAACAGAGCTGAGGCTGTCAATCAGCAGGAGATCCCGCCCGTCACCATTTTTTTTGACTCAGGTTTATAGCAGAGGAATAAAGCAGCAGACAGAAATGACACTTAGTGCTCTGGAGACAAGTACACACTATAGAAGTAAATGCTTTGTTCATATTTCATGTCTGAGGTTTACAACCACTTTAACAAGCATGCCGTAAATGCAAGTCAGAAAAATTACAACTTTGAATATCTCTACTTGTTCAAAGTGGGTCAAAAGGAGCATCCAGGAGGAGAGGTCAGTAATGCCAGCCTACAAAGGCTGACACTAAACTAATGAGAAAATGTGTACATGCTTTGTAAGGTACATGCAACCCCTTATATTTTCTCTGTGAAGTAAAGGCTCTCAAAAAGGTCATCAAGAAAATGCTGCCAGACTGACTTCAACAGCAAAATACTGGCTGATTTCAGTAGGTGTGATGTGAAATAGCAAGGGTTTAAGCAGAAAATGTGGGACCCATCATTTTATCAAATGTGCCACCACTAAAATTAAAATGTATGCAGATGGGTTAATCTCCTCCTATATTTCAGTTTGATGACTGCATGGCGTTTGTACAGTGGACAACTATTACAGAGGTTAGACGCTGAACATGAAATTAATTTTACCACATATGCATTATGCTAAAGGGAACTACAATTTCCAACATGCCTTGATCTAAACATCCAATTAGGCTTCTATTTATGGATGTCTTAAATGTTACATTTGCTTGATCATTATATTTCTCCTCTCCCGAATTAGAACAGTATTTTTCAACCTTATTTTAACCAAGGCATCCTTTAAAATTATGTACAATCTTAAGGCACACCATTCTAAAATGTAAAAAACAAAGCTAATAATTTTACATAATGCAGCAACATCCACACACCTAGGACACCAAACATTAGAGATGATTTATTCCACCACCTTTGCAAAGTGGTACTGACTAGTATTCTAGCATTTCTCTTCTCCCTCTTTCTGCTAACAGAGTGCTGACAGAGAGAGGCAAACAAGGATACTGTGCAGGCACCCAATGTCCTTCTTATAAACTGATGACATCATTGGATGTTAGGATGTCTGTGGCCCACATGGTGCCCAAGGTTGTAATGTTGTACAATAAAAACCTGCTGCTTTGTGTAACAAAAAGGCAGGCTTGATCCACTAGCTGGCTTGGTGATCATTTTTGGCAATTTTCAGGCATTTTGTCAAGGCACACCTGAAGAACCCAGAAGGCATCTCAGGTTGTCATGGCACCCAGGTTGAAAAAGGCTGTATTAGGATGTTGAACTGTACCAATGTGTTACATAACAAAAATATTAGGTCTATAATACCTACCTTCCTCCCCTTGTATTGGCTCTTCAACTAGCAGCTCTGCCATGCATTCCCAGTCCTTAAGAAGCTCTTGGGAACTTTCCCATAAACTATCAACAAGGTATGCAGCATGTTCATGTAACTATGGGATTAAACATACACAATCCTGAGCAAAAGGTGAAATGCAGAGTTAAATATAATTTTTTTTAATAAAAAATATACTTAACTGATCTATAGAACTACTATGTTTACTGTATAGTTATCAGTTAACATGTTAACAGCCATGTTAGATTTATACACATTCTCTTTCACATACTTAATCTGAAATACAGGAATATCCTACCTCACTCTCAAGAAAGAAAAGCACAAGCATTTTTAGAAGATTTCCATTAGGACTGCTCCGTCCTCTTCTTTTGGCCAAGGCCTCTTCTGCTTGTGGGTCATGTCTACTAAATAACCTAAAAATAAAGAGAAATGCTTACAAGAGCTCAACATCCCATAATGTTAAAAGTATTGTGAATATCCTGCCTCCAGCAGTCTTGCCTATTGCCATGTTTTGTGTCTTGGTACAGTCTGCTGTTCCTCACCATCCTGTATTGCCTTTAGTTACACGTTCCCTGCATCCCCAAGCTCCCCGATTCGTTTTCACCTTTTGCCTTATGGTGTAAAGTGCTCCCTATAAGGTTAGGAGGTATATTGTTCTGGGTTCCTTTTTCACCTTCAAGAAGTGCTCAGCAAACATCCTTTTATTATGCCAAATCTGCAATAAACTACAGTGGATTTCACTCTGGGCCACTTGGTGAGTTGAACACTGCTGGTGGATTCCACCATCTCAGCATATTGCCATACTGCCCATAGTAACTGGGTCTAGGAGGTTTGTTCAAGTTCAAAAAGCGGTTGTTGAGACAGAACCGAAAACATCTTTTCATGGGTTCTAAAACTGGCAAACTGACATTTGAGGTCACAGTATGTGCTTCATCAAAAACATAGGCTGAACTGTTGGGCTTAAATGGTCATAAGACGCGTATTAATTAAAGTCATGACAAGCTTGAGCTTTATTTTAATGATGCACATTGCATAAAATCGGGTTGAAATGAAGAATTATGTACAAAAGTGAATTCAAGTGCTTACCAATTTGAAGTTATTTAGCCAATGGGGTTAAATCTGAAAATTTACTAAAGAAATAAAAGACATTTAATTACCCCAATGCCAGACGCCACCTGACGACCCTGCTTTGTAAAATTAAGCTACTTTAAGCCACAAAATACACAATAAAATGATCCTTTAATTTTGCCTCACTTTGTAAATAAAGACTTCCACAAAAGCCTAAACTCCGTAAAATAAAATTGCTAATTGATACTAAAGCATTCTTACTGGACAATGGGATAATTGGGCAGGACTTAAGCCAGCCATAGACTGTTCAAATCTCAGCTGATACAGCAGGGACCGGCCAAGATTTGTACCATGTATGGGCGAGGCTGATTGTATCCAAGTTGTTAGATTGATGAACTTGGGTACAACCTGCCTGTCGGACTTTTCATGCAATTGCCAGCAGCTATGGCCACTAGGAATAATCACTGTGTTTACCTGGCAGGCAGGGCTCCCCCACCAACCCCCCCTCAACCCATGGTTGCAGAAAAGAAAATCGCACAGTCTATGGCTGGCTTTAGCTCCCAGTAATGATGAATTAAACTAAATAAGGTGGAACACAGAGCAAAGAATCCTACAAATAAGATTACATTAGGTGCATGCCCTTAGACAGCGTTTTTAGTTTTAAAATGCTGACAAGATCATTTTAAGTAGACCTCCCTGGCCGATTTATTTTGGTGCATGAAAACCATGGTATATAAAACACGACATCGCAAAACACACTTACTTCTTGTGCAGGAATTCCCCAGCGGCCACAGCTACTGGCCGATGCGCAGAGTAGACCAAGTGGTAGACATTCTCACAGTCTTCATTAGACAGGGCCTCTTCACTACCACTGTATTAAAAGACATGCATTTAATGTATATTGCAAGTTACACTAGAGCCACACAAACCAGAAGCTACAGTACAGTTGCTTAGTGGCAAAAAAACATTTGCTATACACAAATATCTAGTTTGTAAAAGAAAAAAAAAACAACAATACAGTATGTGACAAGAAAATTAATGGCAGAAGGTTTTGTATCCTAAAGCATTCTATGCATTGAGATAAAAAAACCTTGTGTTTGCAGCAGCCCCCCTCATAGATGGCTGAGGTCCATCTAGATCCAGTGATGTTGCACGAGAGATTTGGCTGTCCGGGACTCCCCTCCTCATTGGCTGAGACAGCAGCGTGGGGCCAATGGCTCCCGCTGCTGTCAAAGTTAGTGAGCCAATGAGGAGAGAAAAGGGGCAGGGTAGGGCCACAGCTCTGTGTCTGAATGAACACAGGGAGCAGCAGCTTGGGTGCCCCAATAGCAAGCTACTTGCTGTGGGGGCACTCAATGGGAGGGAGAGGCCAGGAGAACCGAAGAGGGACCCGATATGAGGAGGATCTGGGCTGCTCTGTGCAAAACCACTGCACAGAACAGGCAAGTATGACATGCTTGTTATTTTTAATGAAAAAAACACAAGACTTTATAGTATCACTTTAAACCCATAATAGCAAAATTTCACTCAAAAACCAAGTAGAATTGTCAGTCTGCCTACATCATAGCCCTTTCTATTTCACCAGGGTCACAAAAATCAGCTGCTCTCAAATGCAGTACAAAGCAGATTTCTGAATGTATCAGAAGGCTAAACAGCCAAACTGTTAAATGGGTCTTAAGGCCCATATTTACACCAACTGTTCAGATGGCGAAAACTTACTGGAGAATCAGAGTCACAAGGCGGATTGCTTCAACAGCTACATCATATTCTTTGTCCAAGGTCATGGAAACAATCCGATCCTGTAATCAAATGTGAAAGGTGTCTTATTATTTACCCAAAAGGTATACATGGTGGCAGGCAGACTCAGGGCCTAGATTGTTCCCACAATCCAAAAACATACTGATACACGGTTATCTGGAAAAGTTAACTGGATTCCACCAAAATTGACCCTAGATATCTGAATGAGTACAGTAGGGACATTAGATTGTGACTTACAGAAGAGAAGCCGACAAGTGATGGTATTCCTCTGTGGAGTGTGATGCAACTCTGGGCCATCCAACCAAGATTGATTTGTGAGTCGTTGAATTTTAGCACCACATTTAGAAAGTTTACATTGCAAGGTGAAGACCATCCAAAAGCCCAAACAGACATACAAGGTGACCCTGTCTTATCTGTCCATGACACTGCACTGTAAATAAAGTCCAGGCTTCGCTCATCATGGTGGGCATACCCTCAAGGGATCCTTAAGAGACTGGGTTCCATAATGATGGACCACAGCCCTGGAGCTGTATAGCACCCTGCAGCTATTCAAGATCCAGTGCCCGAAGCGACATTAACCACTTGCTAACCGTAAAAATTATATATACGGCTGTAAAGTGGCACGGCTGTGCCGGATCACGTACTAGGCCACGTCTGGGGCAGGCACCCGCTGATCCGGAGGGAGAACGGCGATCTGCCTATGTAAACAAGGCAGATCGCCATTCTGTCAGTACAGAAGGCATGGATCCTGTGTCTCTGCAAAGCTGGGACACGATCCATACCTTTCCCTAGTATAAGCACCTCCCCCACAGTAAGAAAACACCAGCTGGGCACACAGTTGACCCTTTGATCACCCCTGATGTTAACCCCTTCCCAGCCAGTGTTATTAGTACAGTAATAGTGCATTTTTTTAGCACTGGTCACTCTTCGTGTCACTGGTCCCAAAAAGTGCCAGTGTCTGATTTGTCCGCCACAATATCGAAGTCCCGTTATAAGTCCCTGATCGCCTCCATTACTAGTTTAAAAAAAAAAAATGTATGTATGTATATTTATTACACACATATACATATACTGTACACACACACACACACACATTAGCGCCAACAGTTTACGCAGCGCTTTACAACATTAGGGAGGACAGCACAAGTACAATACAATTGAATACAGGAGGAATCAGAGGGCCCTGCTTGTTAGAGCTTACAATCTAGGAGGGAGGGTCAAGTTATACAAAAGGGTAATAGCTGTGGGGGATGAGCTAATGGAGAAAATAGTGCAGTTGTTAGATGGAGGCAGGATAGGCTTCTCTGAAGAGGAAAGTTTTCAGGGATCGCCTAAAAGTGGATAAATTTGGAGACAGTCTGACAGATTGGGGTAGGGAATTCCAGAGGATGGGCGAGGCTCGGGAGAAGTCCTGGAGGTGGATATGGGAGGAGGTGATGAGGGAGCTAAAGAGCAGGAGGTCCTGGGAGGAATGGAGAGGGCGATTAGGTTGGTATTTTGAGACTAGGCTAGTGATGTAGCTGGGGGCAGAGTTGTGGATGGCTTTGTAACTTGTTAGCATTTTGAATTTAATTTGTTGGGCGAGTGGCAGCCAGTGGAGGGATTGGCAGAGAGGGTAGCAGACACTGAGCGGTTTGTAAGGTGGATGAGTCTGGCAGCAGCATTCATGATGGACTGAAGGGGGGATAGTCTATTTAAAGGTAAGCCAATGAGGAGGGAGTTGCAGTAGTTGAGGCGAGAGATAACCAGGGAGTGAATCAGGAGCTTTGTGGTTTCACTGGTTAGAAAGGGACGTAGTTTAATGATGTTGGAGGTTGAAGCAGCAAGCTTTGGAAAGTGATTGGATGTGGGGCCGAAAGGAGAGTTCAGAATCCAGGATAACACCTAGCACCCTGACATGTGGGGACGGGTGGATGGTTGTGCCATTGCTCTTGACAGAGAAGTCAGGGGAAGTGTAATTTTCTCTGTGAAAGAGAAAAAGTTCATCTCCTTCAGACACTAGCAAAAAACCGAGGACTCACTTTGTTGGGTAGCATTAAAAGAGAGGTGTCCAGGGGTGTGTCCTCTAAGGCCAGTGCACAATAACCTGAAGGTACAAGCCTATAACCCATGCTGTATGAATACTGGGTGTCCTGTATGATTAACATAAAAACTTGACCGATTATGAAAATATATAACACCGTCTCTGGACTATCAACTGTTAATGAGGATAATGTTAGGGTACCCACATACAAAAAGTATGTCAACAAAGAAAGTTTTCTTGCTAGCTGTCACAATGACTACAGGTGTTGATGCAGTGCTTTGCGAGGTCTGCGGTTAGTCCAGTAGAGGGTGCTGCTGTCCACAGTGTTAAGAAAAACAGAAAGCTATTGATCGGAACTGTAACCAAAACAATGCTTTATAGAATATATTCCACATAATCTTGAATTGACTGCCATACTTGAGGGCCCTGTTGCGTTAAGGGTGACACAAGCCAAACTTGTAAAAAAATAAATAAATAAATAATTAATAAAATGATATACACACACACACACACACAAATACGAAGAGATTATTTGAAGGGTCAAGTGGCAACAGTTGGTGAGCTGGGTGAAACCTGGGGTTTTGATTTCTAGATGTGATGGATACATCCACCACAAGATGCCCTGCAATAGTTGGGACTGTTGCTGCCACAAAAAACCATTCTGTTTTTATTATATACAGTATGTTTGAATCAGGACATATTGGGCAAAACAGATGACACTGATAAAACATGTGTTGGTTATGTGACACCAATGCAGTCTGCGCTTAAAACTTTAAAGGCACAAATTTTTTTCTACAATAGTAATACATGCACATATTCACAAACATAAGGGTCAATTTAAAGTGGTTATAAAGCCTAAATATTGTTCATCCTAATGCTGAACTCCAGGCAATTATTTTCCCCCACTGCATGGGTTAACTGCTTGTTTTGCCAGGGAGAGACCAGAAAGCTTTATACTTACCGATCCTCCACAATCCAGCGGTGGACTATTACTGATGTCTTCACATCCATGGGCATGATGACATCAGGAACAGTCCACTACACAAGACTGCAGGAGCCAAAGGGACAAGTCTTGTGCTGGAAGGATTCGGTAAGTATATCTCTGCTCTCCAATCCCCCCACTTCTTTTAATTATCTGAGCCCTCATTCAATCCAGTGCTGTGCACATCTGCAGCTCTCCTCTCCTCACAATACCTGGGCTCACAGGTTTTGCTGAGGCAGCAAGAGCAACTGGTGTCAATCAAAGCCACTGAGGATGGAGCAGGGTTACGGGGTCAAGTCCCACTGTCTGTCTATAGACTTAAACAGCAAGGCTCAGGAGTGAGCCTGCATGAGAACTTTCTATGGGGGCACTCGCGAGAGCAGCCAGGAGTGCCAGTGAGGGATCTGAGAAGAGGAGGTCCATTATACCAGAGTAGGCAAGTATAAACCTGTTATTAAAAAAAAAATACATTCACTTGAGGAAGCCAGAGTGTTGATGGATTGTGGCTAGAATACAGACCAAAAAAAAAAAAAAAGAAAAATCCTAGGATAAAGCAAGCACATGACGTTCATGATACATTTAACTACACAGCCAGTGTTTTTTGTAGTAATATAAACCACCCAGAATAAATGAAGCCTCCTTTGATTAGATATTCTTGACTGGTACAAATATGAAGTCATTGTGTTTATGGAGAGAAGACATACCTTAAACCGGTTGGTGAAGAGCTCGAGCTTAGGGAACAGTTCTCTATTGGTGTACAGACTCTGAAGAGCTTTCAGGCACTTGAGCCTTACTTCTCCTTGCTACACATGTGCGAAAAAAAGGATGCAAGACATTGTAAGAAATTAGCAAAAAATGGAAACAGGTCCTTGAGAAAGCAATAATGGACACAATAACTGAACACTCTTCATGTGTCAACCATTGTAACATAAAATTCAAAGCCCAAAGGGGGAAGAAAAAAAACAAAAACATTTTTTAACATTCAAGTGGCTCTTCAAATGTACTTGAGATATAAGGATATATATAGCAATTGAGAGCAAGCTTAGTTAGGGGTCAGGGTTTAACTGCATAAATGATTTTAATCTCATGCTACTGACTAATGCAAGCACTTGTATTCACTGCATCCCACTGTTCACATGGGATTACAATCTTCCGTAAAGACTGGCCCTATCCCCATTCTTCTCACTGTCTGAATAGATACCTATTATGTCATGCTTTAAAATTGCGCATGCTTGTAGAATAGCGACAAACTGACACATTAAATTATCCATATCCACATCCAATATCTGGTGCTAGAATGATTGCCCTCACTCTGATGTTCACAACAATACCTCACATGTGTGAACCCTTCTGCGCCCAGATCACTTCTACAGGAAAGCTTTTCGCTGGCTGCAAATTTTGATATGGAAATGATGGCTGCAGCTGCAGTCATCATCCTGGTATAACCACTTCAACACGATGATGTATGGGTACGTCTTAAGGGTGTTAAACAGTTAGGGGACATGCTTGCCCATGACTATTTAAAGGGGTTGTAAAGGCAGGTTGTTTTCTTTCTTCATGAATTCTATGCATTAAGATGAAAAAAAAAAAACCTTCTGTGTACAGCAACCCCCCTAATGTTTACCTAAGCGCATCTCGATGCAGCAATGTCCACGAGTACCTTGGCTGTCCGGGACTCTCCCTCCTGAGACACAGCAGGGGCGCCATTGGCTTCCGCTGCTATCAAAGTCGGTTAGCCAATGAGAGAGAGAGATAGAGGCTGAACCATGGCTCCATGTCTGAATGGATACACAGAGCTGTGGCTCAGGTGCCCCAGTATCAAGCTGCTTGCTGTGGGCACTAAACAGGAGGGAGGGACCAGGAGCTCCGACCAGGGACCCGGGAAGAGGAGGATCGGGGCTGCTCTGTGCAAAACCACTGCACAGAGCAGGTAAGTAAGTATAACATGTTTATTTAAACATTATTGTTTAAAAAAAAAAAAGAGACTTTAATATCACTTTAAACCCATAATAGCAAAATTTCACGTGAAAACCAAGTAGAATTGCCAGTCTGGCTACATCATAGCCCTTTCTATTTCACCAGGGTCGCAAGCATCAGCTGCTCTCAAAACTGATAGGGAAAATATACCAACAGTCTTGGCAGATTACCGGGGGGGGGGGGTGGGGGGGGTGGGGGTGGTGACACGACGACAAACTGTCTATTTTACAAATTGGTGCCTATTTTTACAATAAGTATGTACACTGCTCAGGATCACTAACCTCACATCTCAGCAATGGCTAGATTTTGCAGTTAAGAAAAATGATTCACACCATGAACATCTCTGCTTAAATATATGTAGAGTGATCCTTGTGACATTATCTATTTTATCACAGTGAATGCAGTAAGTGCTGTGTAGCAAACACATTTAGAAGAATAGATTAGATTTATTTCACAACTCTAGCTCACTATCAGTTACATTTGGAGGTTAAAAACCTTGCAAGGAAAAGCACAAAAAAAAAAAATTAAATGCTTACTTGCAGTATTCTTCTGTTCCACGATTTATTATTTTTTTTTTTTGTTATTTACTTGCAATGTGCCATTGAACTTACCAGAAAATGTGACTACTTTAGGTTAG
This sequence comes from Aquarana catesbeiana, assembly GCF_042186555.1. Classification (NCBI taxonomy): domain Eukaryota; kingdom Metazoa; phylum Chordata; class Amphibia; order Anura; family Ranidae; genus Aquarana; species Aquarana catesbeiana. The sequence continues at coordinate 117,041,966 of NC_133327.1, forward strand.
TCCATTCCTTAACACAGCTCCATCCCTCCCTGCAGTTCATAGCCCTCTGAGTCTTTTAACATCACATCCACGATAGTGGTGCCTAGCAGCAATCCCAGAGGGCTTTTACAGGCATTTAACATGCATTAAACATGTTAAAACCACATATAATCTTCTGAAAGATTTTTGTTGAAATGAATGGTCTATTGACCAGGTCTCTTTAAAACCGTGTGCCAAGCTTGTTACAAACAATCAATTACATCCTTATTCTAGAACTCACCCGGTCATGAAGTGTCCAGCCCACATACTTTAGGTAGCTGTCATTGAGGAAAGCGTCGCTATACATTTTCATCCAAACTCCTATTTCCTCAATGCAGATTGCTCGGATCTCAGCAATGGCATCTCTGAAGAAAGATGAATTTGCAAGGAACAAACTTCATAAAAAATGAAGATACAAAAAAGTGCATCTAACCAGCATACAGGTCTTTCAAGCTCCCATTGTGGGAGATACATATTGGCTTTTATTTCTTGATGCTTCCTGCAAAAGGTAGTTTGCCTGATTCTGCTCATCAGACAAGAAGCAAGCATTCAGAAAATTAAAGTCATGAAGTTAGAGTTTCTTATCTCTTTACTTGCTCTAAGGCAGTGATTAAATCTGCATGACAACCTGAACATTAGCGTTTTCAGAAGACGGCCACTGTAACAGCCTAAATATTTCTCTCATGACAGAGGTACTTTAATGTAATCATACCATACTATCACATTTAACAATGAATTACCTGTATCTATGAACGAAGATGCCCTTGAAAATGGAATTCATCATGTTTTCTATTTCATCCTGGTTTTCCTGAAGCTGTTAATGAAGAGTATTTAACATGTAAAATAACCTTAAAGTAATAATGGTCAAGTACAAATAAAATAAATCGCCTTGGTCAGGGAGGCGTGTCATTTAGAATTTTGTATGCCACATAAAATCCTTTTTGAAACCTACTACTGCCTACAGAAGGATCAGACAGGATAACCTCTCCACTATCAGCAAGTCCAAGTTTTGTAGCAAAACAACGCAGAGAGCATGATCATAAACAGAGGGGCAGGACCTGTGCCCCTCAATGGAAGACTTTCAAAAGGGGTCCAACTGAGAGGTGGGCAGCAACAGACATGTGCCAACAGACCTAAAGAAACAAAAACTGGGGACCACTGGCAACGCCTGAAAGGCCTTACTGTCTAAGCTGGCATGAGATAAGGCCTAAACATGTATCTGGTAAAACTTAGAAAACACATAGGACCAAGTGGCAGCCTTGAAAATCTGGGAAACTGTACCATGATGCCAAGATACTCACATATCTAGTAGAGTGTACTCTGGCAGAATAGGTTGGAACCTGCTCCTTGAGACCAGAGGCTTGAACAATTGTCTGTCTGAGCTGTCAACATTTTTTATAGGTGGACCAAGAAGTTGGTGCACCTTTATGGGGTCCATCAAGGAGGGCAAAGACTCAATCTTTCTAAACACACATATTAAAAAGGAATGGGGGAGAGGGGGCAAAAAAGAATTCCACTAATTACTTAATGGATTTATTGGTACCCACATCCTACACTGTTATATTAGCCCAAAAGAAAAACATCCCTAACCAAAGAAAAACTAAGGATTTTCACGGTGCTACACCTAGTAAGTATAAACAGCAAATGTCTCTATTGGTACAATTTTTTTTGTAAAAACACAAATTTTAAAAATTCCAAAGAAAGGGGTACATTAGACATACAATAGCTCTGCACAAACTACAGTTTTGATTTGAAACGCTTACAAAAATAGCCCCAGACTCAAACAACTCTGAAGAGTCGTACCAATTACGTATTTCATGAGAAAAGGACAAGCAGCTTCTTCAGGAAAAGTAACACTCTGAGTTGTTTGGAAGCATAAAGAAAGGCATAAAAAATTTCTATGCAACAGTTTTTATTCGACAAACATATACCTTGCTATATCACATAGTAGCATGAATCATACATTTTCTGTTTCAATTGTTTTTATTTGTATTTGTATGCTCTGAATCATAAACAAAAAAAGGTACATAAGTGTGTGTGTGTGTGGGGGGGGGGGGGGGATAAAACACCACAAGAAGATCTCGGTAAACGGGTTTGGTTTTCCAGAAGGCCACACGTGAACACATGGACATCAACAGAAGTAAACAAAGAAAATAAGTATTGAGCTATGAACATAATATGATACAAGGACATTGCTAACACTGGGAGTTAGATGTCCAAACGACTGCCCTTTAAGTCAGAATAAGGACCAATAAGTCATAAAGATCTTGAGGTCGAGACCTCAAACTGTAATCACTGTGAATAGGCCTACAAAACGTAAAAGTCTTAATCCAGTGATTATAGCTCCCTAAGTATTTCCCATTACCAGGCAATAGACGGTCCCCCATAAGGGGTTCCAATCCTCCTGACTATAAACATAAGCTGTTTGAGTAGGAAGAGAAAAAGAAAAAAAAAAAGGAAAAAAAAAAAAAAGGAAGGAAAAAAAAAACAGTTTGAGCATGATGCCAAGGCTGGCTAGAATCAGGGGAACATTAGAAGAGGAAAAAGGAAGAAAAAAGTGAGTCCGTCTGGGGTTCCTCCAGTCATTATAGGCCTCACTCTCCCGGTACCTGCAGATGGGCCAGCCAATAGGGACCATATTTTATCAAAGGTGGATTGTTTATCTTGTAGGACACACATGATTTTTTCATTCAACATGATCCACGCAACTATGGCAATATCTCTAACAGGGCTTTTCCACGCTGTTGCTATAGCCGCCAAGAACATAAAGTAGATCAAGGTCTGAGTATGTTGTGGGACATATTCAACAGGCTTATTTAGTAGGGCTATTCTCGCATCTTTAGTGATATTAACCATTGTGACTGAAAAAATAAATCAGTGAACCCTTATCTAAAAGCGACGAACGTGCAATGGTGTACCTATTTGACCACAACCCCTGAAGCATGCGGCTGAAATGCCTGGATACATTTTTGACTAATGCTCCAGTACCAAGTACCATCTGGCATGGACTTTATAGCCTGCTTCTAATCAAGGCAACATTTAGGAAACCTTTATATATTTGTGTACTCCATTTACGCCAGTCCTCCACCTCAAGGGTTATGGACAGATCCCTTTCCCCCACCTGGTAGGATAAGCTATCAGTAGTGTTGATAAACAATTTGTACTAATCATACATATACATTTTAGTACCCATCATGGATATTGAATCTGTATATTACCACCTACAAGTGTTTGCGTGATCTCTTTGCACGTCGAAAAAAAACCCAAAAACGTAATCACATTACCATGATAAAACAAGCCAAAGTTTGAAGTCTGTGTACTTTAAAAGATGATAAAGAAAAAAAGTTGTATTTCGTTTTATATAGTTCCACCCCTTTTGCATACTAAACTAGTTACTGAAAACAAACGAAAGCATTTAGTGACCTGCTGAATTAAAATAAATAAGTTCACTCAATTTACGTTTATCTGAGCCCTGTGTATTACCATGCAGAGTAAGAACCCTTTTATACAAGCGCAACATCAGGGGAAGCAGATATGAACCTCCTAAAACCTGTGCTGCGATATCTCTCCTTTCCCGCTTCCTACATCACTGACTACATTCAAACACTCAAGGTAGGTTTACATATACAGTCAGGTCCATAAATATTGGGACATCAACACAATTGTAATCTTTTTGGCTCTATACATTACTACAATGGATTTGAAATGAAACAAACAAGATGTGCTTTAACTGCAGACTTTCAGCTTTAATTTGAGGGTATTTACATCCGAATCAGGTGAACGGTGTAGGAATTACAACAGTTTGTATATGTGCCTCCCACTTTTTAAGAGACCAAAAGTAATGGAACAATTGGCTGCTCAGCTGTTCCATGGCCAGGTGTGTGTTATACCCTTATTATCCCATTTACAAGGAGCAGATAAAAGGTCCAGAGTTCATTTCAAGTGTGCTATTTGCATTTGGAATCTGTTGCTGTCAACTCTCAATATGAGATCCAAAGAGCTGTCACTATCGTGAAGCAAGCCATCAGGCTGAAAAAAACAAAACAAACCCACCAGAGAGATAGCAAAAACATTAGGCGTGGCCAAATCAACTGTTTGGAACATCCTTAAAAAGAAAAAACGCACCGGTGAGCTCAGCAACGCCAAAAGACCCGGAAGACCACGGAAGACAACTGTGGTGGATGACCGAAGAATTCTTTCCCTGGTGAAGAAAACACCCTTCACAACAGTTGGCCAGATCAAGAACACTCTCCAGGAGGTATATGTGTGTCAAAGTCAACAATCAAGAGAAGACTTCACCAGAGTGAATACAGAGGGTCCACCACAAGATGTAAACCATTAGTGAGCCTCAAAAACAGGAAGGCCAGATTAGAGTTTGCCAAACAACATCTAAAAAAGCCTTCACAGTTCTGGAACAACATCCTAGGGACAGATGAGACCAAGATCAACTTGTACCAGAGTGATGGGAAGAGAAGAGTATGGAGAAGGAGAGAAACTGCTCATGATCAAAAGCATACCATCTCATCAGTAAAGCATGGTGGTGGTAGTGTCATGGCGTGGGCATGTATGGCTGCCAATGGAACTGGTTCTCTTGTATTTATTGATGATGTGACTGCTGACAAAAGCAGCAGGATGAATTCTGAAGTGTTTCGGGCAATATTATCTGCTCATATTCAGCAAAATGCTTCAGAACTCATTGGACGGCGCTATACAGTGCAGATGAACAATAACCCGAAGCATACTGCGAAAGCAACCAAAGAGTTTTTTAGGGGAAAGAAGTGGAATGTTATGCAATGGCCAAGTCAATCACCTGACCTGAATCCGATTGAGCATGCATTTCACTTGTTGAAGACAAAACTGAGGGGAAAACGCCCCAAGAAAAAGCAGAAACTGAAGGCAGTTGCAGTAGAGGCCTGGCAGAGCATCACTAGGGATGAAACCCAGTGTCTGGTGATGTCTATGCGTTCCAGACTTCAGCCTGTAATTGACTGCAAAGGATTTGCAACCAAGTATTAAAAAGTCAAAGTTTGATGGATGATTGTTAATCTGTCCCATTACTTTTGGTCCCTTAAGTGGGAGGGACATATACAAACTGTTGTAATTCCTACACCGTTCACCTGATTTGGATGTAAATACCCTCAAATTAAAGCTGAAAGTCTGCAGTTAAAGCACATCTTGTTTGTTTCATTTCAAATCCATTGTGGTAGGGTATAGAGCTAACAAAATTAGAATTGGGTTGATGTCCCAATATTTATGGACCTGACTGTAATTGATGTTTGGGAGAAATTTTAGTAATGTATTTTTCTTTTCTGTGTAGGAGAAAGGAAGGATGATATTTCATCAACAGTGAGTGTGTTCTAGAATGATCAGATTTCAGATAAAAGAGGCTGGGTGGACTGGCACCATACAACAATGTCTTGGAGAAACAATGAACTTCATAGCAGGTAGACTATGCATCTCATTATTTACATTTATATTTTAGCTGGAGTATACATTTAACAAGCCTAAGATTGTGCCATGTGATTGCTGAAAAGGGTCCTGCATGGCAGGACTTTAAATCAAAACCCTTAGGAAATGTGTTCCAATGCACAGTATAATAGAGGAAGCACTAAAGCATAACGAATACAATTTATAACTTTTTTTTCCACCATTGTTTTGCCCTGACTGGCCACCCTTGGGTAAACACAGCAGAGTGAAACACAAAAATTCTTATCTTAACCGACATGTTACTCTCCTTTTACCTGCCTGCTTTAGGCAAATGTACTGTGCACGGCAACCAAAGCTTTGAATGAATAAGGGCTCATTTACACTTGCTATTGGGGGGCGATAAAACCCCACGGTTGAGCCGCATTTTTGTCATCTCTCAACTGTTGCCCTATTTGCGACACAGTGGCAGAGGTGTACACATGCAGTGGGCGGGATACTTGACTTCACAGCAGGAATTGTATCCTGTTGCACTGCATGGAGCTGCGCTGGAACTGCCCCGCAATGTGAGCGGTTGTCCGGTATTTAGGGGGTTAAAACAGAAGTGAGGTGGCAATACAATGCCTCCTCAATGCATGTCAAATGCTCTTCAAAGAGCAAAGCAGGTGTAAACAAGACCAAAGTGTGCAGATATGGCATACCTCTTTTCGTTTCTGTAGAAGCAGCTCAAGCCTCTCGTTGGCTCTCTTGCCAATCATCTTGTTCCTCTCTGCTTCGTACTGCCGCTGAGTGTTATCCTGGTGAATACTCAAGTTAAGGGCAACATTCACCAGTGCGGTCATCAGCTTCATTGCTGCAGTATTAGGAAGAAGAAAAACAGTCTTATTTTTTCCCAGAATTAAAAATTGATGAAGTAGCAATTAAAAGTTTAAAGTTTTCAGAAAGACTGTGTAAAGCTGCATGTAAAACACATAAAAGTGTATTGTAACAAATGAAAAAATGCAGAAGAGCAAAAAGGCTCTAAAAGGATTTATAAAACACAATCAGAGCTATAGAAAGCATTCCTTGCAGAACTTCTGCTTTTTTTCTAAGGATGAAATATAGCACCAGACAGACACCTAACATAACTGCTTTCCTGCTTCCACTGAAGGACACCTCTAACTGGTGCTTCAGGCTTCAACTTGTTCAACAAAGTTTAAGGTATGGAAAGAAATACATATTTGTAGATTACCACTCTAATCATATATGTGCATATAGGTAGCATTATTTTCTAAGAACATATGCAGGCTGTGATTTCTGCTTTGCAGCGCTACAGAAGTCTGTGAGCCGTCTGACTTCAATTGAAAACAACGCACCCTCTATGAGGCTGATATTTTATATCCAAAGCTACACCCACTGTAATGGGTAACCTCTTTACCTCTAGTGGTTTATCTAATACAATATCTACATTTAATACAACAAAAATCTGAAAAAGCAGGCATGTAAAAAATGTAAATACTGTAAAAATAACTTAAAATTCATGATAACTGAAGATACACACTCTACTTTACCTTTAAGGTGTCCATGTCATTAAAAACAAAATATACCTACAAAAGAAGAAACAGAATACTTGCCATTTCCACAACCTGCGCTGCCAGATAGCTGCTCTGATCAAGATAAAACCTCTACTAGAGGTCCAATATCCCCTGCAGCACTAACTGGTTCATCCCAACAATCTCCACATAAATACAGGACACTGTAGCATTGAGGTTAGCGGGGTAAATGCTATTTGCCTCATCGAACAAACATGCAGGTGAAGAAAAAACAACATCAGATCACCTACTCTGCATATTTGCGAGCGACTTATGCCACTGGGCGAGCCTGACATCCAAGCAACTTGCATTTTTGGACGTAGAGGTCAGCGATGGCAAACTTAATATAAATTTCCTTTCAGGTACTTTAACTTAATGAAAAGGAAAATGGAAGCATCTGACTCCTATTGTTAAAATTAATTTATCTTTTATTGTAAGCAAAAAGCAGCAAATATTGCCAGCCTAACATCAATATTTTGGACAATGTCATATGTCTAGCAAGTAGTTAAACAATCCTGAATTTTTGCCTGTTTACTACAGAACACCACCCCCGATTCATGAGAACACTAATATACTATGAGAAGTAAACAGATTACAAATATTACACCAACTACTCCGCCAATATGGGACTTTTGCACTCCCCCTAAAATCCTTTTCTTGGGAGTCCATTGAGGGACACAGAAATCTTTCAGCTTTGGGTTATACTGTCACCGACAGTAGGACTGGATACTGGCAAACAAACTATAGGCCGGCCAAGGATAATCTGTTCTACCACCAGCAAGACCCTGTTTTTTTAGCAAAATTGTAGCGAGAGCATGAGCATAAACAGAGATTTATGCCTCTCAATGGAGGAAAAATATTTTATGGCACAAAAATCTTATTTTTTTTTCTTGCCCATTAGGGGACAAAAGGAATATTTCACATTCGGGACATTCAAAAGCATCCTGAGGGATAGGCAGAACCAGGTGACAGTCTCACAAGTCTGGTAAAGCTTGAGTCAGAAAAGACCAAAAAAGCACTCAAGGATCTAGCAGAGTGTGCCTTGGTAGGAAAGGGTGGAGACCAATAGCATGTATGATGGTCTCAAATATCAGGTTGGAAAAATGCTGGTGAACCCTTATCAGGACCATCAGGGATGACAAAAAGGGAATCCGTTTTCTGAAAAAAAGCAGTGGTTGACAACAAGCTTTCACAGTCTGAACCACATGCAGTCAATGGAGGAAAATGTCCTATAGGTTAGCCAGACAGAGAAATAGAAGAATGCAGAGGTCAAAAGCAGAAACTATTTTAGGCAAGAAGGATGTCCAGGGCTTCAACATAACCTTGTCTCTATGCAAAACCAGAACCCTGTCTTGAAGGACAAGTCCATCTATTCAGACAGCTGCCCTGATGGCTACAAGGAAAACTACTTTGTGAGTAAGAGTAGAATGAGGAAGGTCTATAATGAGTTCAAAAAACAGTTTAAGAAAAGCAGATTTAGTTCCAATGGAGTCACAGGGAAATGAATAGTGTGGTCATCCAAGAGCCAAAGGTCTTAATCAAAGAGTGAAGTCAATGCCATGTCCTGCTGTCATCAAGACTGATGCAAGGCCCATAGCCCTGCATTAGATATGACACCAAGGACAGTCCATTGCTGAAGCATGAGGCAGTGCCCCCTGCTGGGGGAGCAGAGGATCAGATAAGTAAAAGGGTTTTCCCTATCCCCTAGATGAGCAGTTAACCCTTGCATTGTAGACGTCCCAAAGCAAGGGAATATTTTAAAGTTTCTCAGTGTTGGGAATTAAACAATTACATCAGTCAGTCACAGGCAGGACTGGGTGAAGAGCAGGGCCCGACAGGGAGAACAGTTCTAGAGAGGACTTTCAATCGCTTGAAATAGCTGTAGTAAACGCTACTGATTTTTATCTATTTTTTTAAATGGGGCGCTGCATTATGCCATAATGCGCTAGAATGCACTGCATTCTAGCACATATTGACAGGACTTACCTTTTATATGGAACCCTCCAGTGCCGAGCTGTTACCTCTCCTGGCGCTTCCATCTTCACCCCTTCTGGGTTCACTTTCTCCAGTCGTTTGAATGGCCGGGCCATGATGGCATCACTCCCATGCATGCTGGAACGTGCAATGTGAATAGCTCCTAAACGGTGCAGGTTTAGGAAATATTCACGATACCTACAGGTATAGCATTCTTATAAGTACAAGTTTTAAGTTATAGTTTACTACCACTTCAAAGGCAGATGCGTTCTCTACCAGTATGGTAATAACTTCATGTAGGACACAGTGGGGGCAGACCACTTTTGTACCAAATCCTCCTGAAACCGGTACAAGACTAAGGATTCCTGACTGCAGACATTGGCTTCAGGAGAAATGCTGAAAGCAGCCCCAAAGTCGATTGAGTGTGAACTGGGGACACACCCGTCACAGAGGTACTGAAAAAAAACTCTAAACCTGCCCCTCCCTCAAAACCCAGAATGTTCCATACATTCATATTCCACTCCAGGTGAACTACAAACAGATGAAAAACCCCAGTGTCATTAATGGATAGCTGCAGTGATAAACTAAGGTGTAGATGAAGGAAGATAGGATTTAAAATACAGACTGTGAAACCAGGTGGAATTGCAAGGATTGTCTGTTCTTCTGTTACCCTTATTAGCCATAATGTCACATTAAAACAAAGTGCAATATTAAAAAAAAATTAAAAAAAAAAAAAAAAAATTATTTCACTCAAATATAACTTGCAATGCTTTACACTACACTCAATTTTAGTGTCATAGCAAAAATGACAAACTATAGAATAAAGTGTATAGTTTTAAACTACAACAAACATGTTTTTTTTAAAACCACACTGGTCAAAAAATGTTTTTTTTTTTGGTCTAAGGATTGTTTTAAAAAATAATTTTTTGCAAGATAATATCACGAAAAGAAAGCCTGGTTTTTCCTTAAATAATATATGTATTACTTTAATCTTAAGTAATGGCAAAATTTATTTCTAAATAAATAGGTTCAAAGCAACAAAGTAAAATTAGCTCTGGTGCGTAGAGGGTGTACATGTGGGAGAGCTGAAGTAGTTAAATGCATTAAAATCTACAATATCGAAGTTCTAAAGTTTACCAGTGTGGGGCAGCAGCATAAAGATATTCATAGCTATAATCTGCCCCTGACACGGAGCTGGCTGAACATGAAAACAAACACAGCGATGCAAGGTGGCACTGTAGAATACATTACAGTGGAAAAGCTGCGTGCTTCGGTACCCCCTTCAAACTCAACAGTAACCTGCATAATAAGCTAGAGTAAAAGTAAAAAATTACAGAACAAGTATTTGCCATTTAAAATAATGGCTGTAGTTTACCCAAAATACTTCCAAAGTACCGTAAGGAAAAAAGTACTAGAAAAATTGTTTATAGCATGCTTAAACATTGTTAAATTAGACTTTGCATTACTCACTTAACGGACATGTTCACCTTATAAAAAAAAAAAATGAAAAAAATAAAAGCACATTTTTGCAGGTTAAAAAAAAAAAAAAAAAAAAAAAAATATGTGCATTTATTTATTTTTTTTACTTGCAGCCTGGAAAAAATTGCACCCACGATCAGTAGATTGGGTGTGCCATGCAGGACTCCTGCAGACTTCTCAGTGTATCTGTACCTCGTATGGGCAGGCAGATACTCACTGACAGGAATAATGAACTACCAGAGCGCTCAGCAGCACTATGGTAGTTCATTGAAACTACAAGCTGACAGCTAAAAAGGCTGTCAAGACTTGTATTCTCCCATTCACAGAGGACTATGAATGAATGAATGAATGACGTGGCCAGAGCCCCGCACGGCCTAGTTTATTTTATTTTTTTCAAACAGTGAGAGAGTGGGCACCCGCAGTTTGATTGTTGTACGACCAAGTGTCTGATTTTTGTCAAAAGCGCGTGTGTAGGACTTTGTCTAGCATATCAACTATACACAAATTGTTCTTTGACAAACACGAACGTAGTGACGTACTATGAGAGTATAAAGAGGAAGTTCATTTCTCAAGCACCACCCTTTGTGCCCCTACTGCTTATTTTATGTTAGTTTAAGTTTGGTGAGCATTGATTCGCGATTTTCAGATCGCAGCTTCGTTATTATCCAATTAAATTAGAGAATGTGCGCTGCATTACAACATTTCATCAACTGCGGCATCACGAATGTTAATTCTAGATTATGAACAGTAGTTTACAAGACCGAACTCTTCCGGCTCGTTCCTTGATTCCGAGCACGCGTGTTTCTACTGTGACGATTTCTGTACTAACCATCCGAAAATGAGATGTTGAGTTCACACCCGACAAAAATTTTATAGCTTGCACATCCAGCTTTTGTCTGATGAAAAAGTAAAAAAGTCAAATCGGCTGTCGCAAGCACCGTACTAACGAGCTGAAAATCCGCAGACAGCTCGTCTTACGAATCGTCCCTTCTGATTTTTGTATCGTCTGTACGAGGCCTAAGTATGGGTGGAACATATAACATGTTCCAAAAGATGAACTTATCGTTTGAGATTTTTTTTTCTTCTAATTTTTAAAGATGAACTGTAGTCATAAGAGAACCCACTTTCAAAATGACTGATTAAATAATAAAATTCTAACTACAGTATGTAGCTGCGATGAACTACTTGCTTTTCTGAAGAGCGTGATAATGTTTTACAGAGATTTATTCTACTACAAACAGTATTTGATAACGGGTCCATAAAGTGTGATTAAAGCCGACCACAGGCGGATCGACGGATAGGTTCAGCAGGAACCGTCCAAATTTCGATCCATCTATGGGCAGGCTGGCTGTACTTAAGTCGATCGATCGACTTCTGTACAACCAGCCTGTCTGTTTTATTTCATGCAAATGGTGCCAGTGGCTACAGATGCAAGCAGCGATCTTAATTAATCAATCTTAATCAATCAAGCAATTAGTTTTCCTTCAACCTGTAGTTGAAGGAAAGAAAATTGCATGATCTGTGGCTTACTTTAGTCATACTAATATAAATTCTGTCACTTTGTGAAGGGTTACTGCATTAACGAACAAAATGTGAACTTGTGACAAAATGTAAAATTCCCACTTACTGTGGCAAATAAAGACCAAGGTTCACTGGAGAATACTGTAAAATAGCAACAACCTCACATGATTGTCAGCTCTACTTATTGGCCCACTGTGATAGGAAGCCTTACTAACCAAAAATGAGGCTAAGGCTGGGTTCACACCACTGCCACATGCGGCTCCCAACAGAGGTCCGGTGCGTCCTGGTTCACTGATTCAGGTCCAATTTCAGCCCAAATTTTTGGCTGAATTGGGACCTGAAAACAGACCAAAAGACGCACAGGGCTCCTGTGCAAATTCGCACCGGAGATATGTGAACCGGCTCCATAGAGTGCCGGTCAAAATCTCCTGCTATTTCAATTTGCAATGGTGTGAACCTAGCCTAAAGGTACAGACAGAGCTGGGGACCTCGAAGTTGGCTGCAAGTTAGGGAACTGGTGTACACACAGCAGGTTATTAAAAAAGGTACCTTGAGGTGCTCTTTAGATGAGCATTGCCACTTAGCCAAAGATGGAGCAATGCATGGAAAATAGGATTTTTTCATCATACTAACCTGTAAAAATCCTTTTCTTTGAGTACATCATGGAACACAGAGTTAGGCTAATATCCATTACCTACTGGGTTATACGCCATCTCTAGGTGAATGGACACTGGTAGACAAAGTCAGACAGGAAGTGATCCCCTATATAACCCCTCCCATACAAGAAGTACTTCAGTTTTGTAGCGAGCACTGAATCCTCAAAAAAGAGGAGAGGGATCTCTTTGTCACATGATGTACTCAAAGAAAAGGATTTGACAGGTATGATAAAAAAATCCTATTTTGTTTTTCATACATTATGGGACACAGAGTTAGGCTAATATTCATTACCTACTGGGACGTCCCAGAGCAACAGCCTTGAGGGGAGGGAGACACCCTGCCAAACAATAGCCATCAGACCTTATACAGCAGCCCGCAGTACACTGCGACCGAAAGCCGAATCCTCGGCTGCTCGAACATCCACTTGATAAAATTTTGTGAACGTATGCACCAAAGACCAGGTAGCATCCTTAAAAATCTGAGCCACAGATACCTGATGGCGAAAATCCCAGGAGGTTCCTACGTCCCTGGTAGAATGGGCTCTCAACCTAAAAGGGAGGAGCTTTACTTTTCAGACCGTGGGCCTGAATGACCAATTGACAGACCCAATCGGCAATGGAAGCCTTGGAAGCTGCCTGCCCCTTGTTGGGTCCTTTTTTTTTTTTCGTTTTAACAAGAGTCTGATCCTCGAATCTCCGCAGATCTAGACATATAAAGCTTGACTGCTCGGACAACGTCCAAGGAATGCAGTCGTCTCTCTTCCGCCGAACGAGGCTGAAAGAAAAAAGGCGGCAAAATAATGTCCTGATATAAATGAAAGGCTGACACCACTTTTGGCAAAAAGAATGGAATCCGTTGTAACATGACCCTGTCATGGTGAAGGATCAAGTATGGTTCCCTGCACGAAAGGGCCGCCAACTCTTATACCCTTCTAGCTGAGGTGATGGCCATCAAGAAGGCTAGCTTGCGTGAGAGCAAGTCAATGGAATTTCCTTGATAGGCTCAAATGGTTGCTTCTGTAATACAGACAGCACCGATTTCAAGTCCCAAGGACACATAGGTGGCCTAATGGGGGGGAAGCAAACGAGTTGCCCCCTGCATAAAGGTTCGGACCAGCAAATGGGAGGCTAAAGGCCTTTGGAAGAATACTGACAGGGCCGAAATTTGACCTCTGATTGTACTGAAAGCCAATCTGATTTCTACAGCTGACTGTAGAAAAGAGAGAATTCTCCCAATCACGCATTTCTGAGGATGCCATTTTCTGGCTTCACACCAAGCAATATAAGTCTTCCAGACCTTAGGATAGATCTTCCTAGTGACAGCTTTTCTAGCATTCACTAGGGTAGACACCACTGGTCCTGAGATGCCACGGTCCTTTAACACTCTGGCCTCAATTACCATGCCGTCAAATTTGCGTCAACAGCAACACACAGCGCTCGAGGAATATCTGTCTTATTTTCAGGCAAATCATCCTCCTGGTTAGGCCTGTCAGGCCGTCTGACCAGATCCTTTACAGATTAGCAGATACCAATTGCTGCAACAGCTGGCTAATAGCTGACCTGGCCAAAGAAAAGGAAACCTTTCAAGTGAGATTGTAAAGGATCATTTTTTATTGTTTTTTAAATAACAAACATATCATACTTGCCTCCACTGTGCAGCTTCTGGGGTCTCGCAGCTCCTCCCTGCATCAGATAGCCCCCTAGGGGAAGCACTCTGCCGAGGGGGGGGGGGGATTGCGGGTTGTGCTATCAATCTATCCAATCAAGAGGCGGGACCCCGTGGAGAGAGGAACAGCGCATCCCCGCCGAGGGAAATATGGGCTTCAGGTAAGTAAAACGGGGGGGTTAGGGGGCCGGTCACTGCCTCCGGCGGAGGCTCTTTACCACGTGATCAGCCGTGTCCAATCACGGTTGATCACGATGTCAATAAACAATCAGCGCAGACCCCCCTTGTCAGGAGAGCCGCTGATCGGCTCTCCTCTACTTGCGTCTGTCAGACACGAGTGAGGAAAAGCTGATCAACTGCTTTTCCTCACTCGTGTCTGACAGACGCAAGTAGAGGAGAGCCGATCAGCGGCTCTCCTGACAAGGGGGGTCTGCGCTGATTGTTTATCAGCGCAGCCCCCCCTCGGATGCCCGCACTAGATCACCAGGTTAGCCGCCAGGACCACCAGGGAAGCGGGCAACATGTGGATGGCCAGGTATGTACCCCATGGCCATCCACCTGTACCTAATCTGTGCCAATCAGTGCCCACAAATGGGCACTGACTGGCACCATTATAAAGCAGTGATGCGGGGCAGTGCCACCCATCAGAGTCAACCGTGCCACCCATCAGAGTCAACCGTGCCACCCATTAGTGCCCATCGTGCCACCCATCAGTGCCACCCATAAGTGACACCCATAAGTGCCCACCAGTGCCGCCTATCACTGTCCATCGGTGCCCGTCAGTGCAGCCATATCAGTGCCCGTCATTGAAGAAGAAAACGTACTTCTTTACAAAAATTTTTAACAGAAACAAATTTTCGGTCTTTTTTTATTTGTTGTGCAAAAAATAAAAACCGCAGAGGTGATGAAATACGACCAAAATAAAGCTCTATTTGTGGGAACAAAATGATAAAAAAATTTGTTTGGGTACAGTGTTGTATGACCACACAATTGTCATTCAAAATGCGACAGCGCTGAAAGCTGAAAACTGGCTTGGGCAGGAAGGTGTCTAAGTGCCTGGTATTGAAGTGGTTAACCACTTCCATAGCAGGCCTATTCTGGCACTCCTCTCCTACATGTAAAAATAATCATTTTTTTGCTAGAAAATTACTCAAAACCCCCAAACATTATATATATATATTTTTTTAGCAGACACACTAGGGAATAAAATGGCGGCTGTTTCAACTTTTTATGTCGCACGGTATTTGCGCAACAATTTTTCAAATAAGTTTTTTTTTTGGGGGGGGGGGGGAGGAAACAGTTTTATGAATTAAAAAACAACAAAACAGTAAAGTTAGCCCAATTTTTTTGTATAACGTGAAAGATGTTACTCCGAGTAAACAGCTACCCAACATGTCACGCTTTAAAATGGCGCATACTCATGGAATGGCGCCAAACTTCGGTGCTTAAAAAGCTCCATAGGCGACGCGTTAAATTTTTTTACAGGTTACCAGTTTAGAGTTACAGAGGAGGTCTAGTGCTAGAATTATTGCTCTCACTCTAACGCACGCGGCGATACCTCACGTGTGGTTTGAACGGCGTTTACATATGTGGGCGGGACCTGCGTGTGCGTTTGCTCTGTGAGCACACGGGAGTGCTTTAAATTTTTATTTCACTTTCTCTTTTAAAAATAATTTTTGAACACTTTTATTCCTATTACAAGGAATGTAAACATCCCACGTAATAGGAATAGTGCGTGACAGGTCTCTCTTTATGGAGAGATATGGGGTCTATAAGATCCCCCCCCCCCCCCCCCCCCCTCCCCTCTCCTATCTCTCCTCCAGGCTGAAAAGCATAGTATAAAAAAAAAAAAAAAAAAAAAAAAAAATGAACGATCCCATGCTTTCAAGCCGCGATTTCGGCTTTGTTTACAACTGTGGCCCGGATGTGACGTCATAATGTTGCACCGGGGCCTCCGACGGTCATAGAGATGACTGGTGACCATCTGGTCACCGGAAATCTCTATGCTCGTCATCCTGTGGCAGCGGATTCTTTCTCCGGGTCCCCGATGGCACGGCAGAGCCCAGAGAAGCACCGCAGGGCAGCAGGGGGGTGGGGTTATGTCCAGCGGCGGAACTGCCGCTATGATCGTTCTTACGATGCACAGAATCGCTGGCTCTAAAAGATGATACCTGAATGATGCCTGTAGCTACAGGCATCATTCAGATATCCCCACTGAAAGTCAAAGACATCATATGACGTCCTTGGGCTGGAAGTGGTTAATAATGACTCCAATTTCTTGTCAACAGGGTCTTTCAAGCCCTGTGCGTTATCTACTGGACAAGTTAAGTTCTTGTTTAAGGAAGAGACTGCTGCATCTACGGCTGGCATGCTCCACTTAAACTTTTCATCCACGGGATATAAATGGGAAAACATCTTAGGAAGAACAAAAATCCTGTTAGGATGTTTCAAATTGGCATACACCGCTTGTTTCAACAGGGGGTGTAAGGCGAAAGCCTGTGCGGTCTGAAGAGGCCTCAGGGACCCCAAAGAGGACCGGGGGGCTCAGTAACCTCTGCAAGAGGCAACTTAAAGGCAGAAAGAACCATTTCGGTCAGAGTCTGGATCTCTGTAACTGAGAGGCAGACATCAACTGGACATCTTGTTCAGATTGCTCAGAAGCAGACTCATCCGCCAGGCCCCCAACAGAATCCTGAGCTCCAATCCGCCAGGCCCTCCACAGAATCCTGATCTCCAAACTAGGAGGCTCCGGGGAGGGGGATCGCTTCTCGGCCTTTTGGCTAAGATCAAGTGTAGTATCTGTTCTTATCAGTTTCCAGAGGAGGCGATGTTGGCCCGACCAATAGTGGGAAGGGCGCATGCAAATCCGATGGTGTAATTGGACCTGGACAGACGGTTGAGGGAAAGTCATCACCTGTTGCCCATGGGGGCTTCAGTGGGCCTACCCAACCAGTCTAGAAAGGACCTCCTGGTGAGGATGGGTGCTGCACATGGGTCTGGCCGGAGGGTCGGGTCCCTGGCCTTCTGGCCTGGATTGTGGTAGCTCTAGCTACAGACAGTTATTTGGGAGAGAACGCTTACTACCCCTTTGAGGGGGGGGGGGAGTGGCTAGTATCTCCCGAATGTAATTAGGTAGGAGTGATGGGAGCGACGGTGGAGCCTGATGGTAAAGGGCTCTCACCAAGCTTCTGGATCTCCATGCCTTTCTGCCTGTGGTGGGGGCTGCTGTGGTCTGGGCTGTGGGTCGGGGTTGAACTTGAAAGCCTATGGAGTAGTGCCCCTGGAGTGGCAGGCCAGGGGTGCCAATGAATCACTGTGTGTGGCAGACACTTTGATTTTGGGCACCAAGGTCACTGCACCATAACACGCTTTTTAAGCACCTGCCTCTTGGGCCGGGCCTTTTGGCTAGGACCAGAGGAATTTTTTATTCCTGGCCGGAGGGCCTGGTCATTGTGTTACACAATGGCCACTTCTCACTCTCCTCCACTATCCCTTTCCCCCACTTTTTATTTATTTTAAACCTATGTAGTCACGTCTTGTTTATGTCACGTTTGTCTCACTGTGTGACGAGTAAGGATGCGGGTCCTCGGGCAAGCCCTGAAAGTCTTGGGAAGGGGTGGACATGGCCTTCTGGCTTAGTTCGCCCTCTCTCATGGGGTCTCCCTTCGGGGGAGCCCCACCTAGTACTTGGGTGGGTCCTGTTTCGGCAGGCCCTCCAGAGAACGGGGTCTGTCTGGTTTCGGCCAGATAGACCATTGTAAGTACCTTTGTCCCCGCAGGAGCCTAACGCCCCGGGGGATCAGGGAATTGGCACGTCTGTGTACCCGTGGCACTTTTTTGTGAGCACTCTTTATGTGTGTGCACATTTTTTATGCACCGGGTGAAGTTTTTGGGGTGTGTTTTGGCTGAAAAGGGTTCATCCAGCGTTTTCTCTGTAGAGGAGTAATCGGTTTGTCTTTCCTCCTGATCGCCTGAGGGTAACACACCTCATCCTCTTCCCACTGTTCCCTTGGTAAAGGGTCTAAGGTGGGGGAGGAGGATCTACCACGCTTCCTATCCCTTTGGATGAAGGGTGCGATTAAAGCCGCTAATCTTCCCTCTAGCCCCAACAGGGCGGGGGAAAAGGCTTGCCACATCTGGTATTTCAGGAGACGATGACAGTGTGGAGGCACGACTGGTGTTCCCAGCACCTGGGGGTGAATTTTTTGGTACTTTTTTTAGGTCTTTTTGGTGTCCTTTTTTGGCAGGCATAATCCTAAGCACAAAAGCAGAGGCACTAAGTAAATGCACTACTTGCTGAGCAATAGTCCAGCAATACAATGTCGCTAATAAAGTTCAGCTGGGTGCTGAGTAAAACGTATTTCCTTTTACTGGGAAATGCCTGTATGCAGCGCCTTACGTGCCCCCACCACTCCTGTGTGACCAGACCGCTATACTCTCCAGCTACTAGCTGAGGGAGAGTCTGTCTTCTGTGCTCGGCGTCCCCGGCGCCATGTGTCCTCGTGGACGCTACATCCGCACATGGTGCAGCGCCTAAGCCACGCCCTCTACGCACATCAACCCACCCCCCTCTTGTTTAAACTTCCAGCAGTCTGGGGGCAGACGGCATTTGGATCTGCCAGGCGGCAGACTCAGCGAGAGGGGAGGGAAGGGAAGGCTGGGGATGCTGGATCAAGCCCCCACATGGAGCTTTTCTTGGCTTCTGTGGGGAAACATAAAATCAAGCATAGGGAAGGCGCCGCACCCCCCGGGGCGGTGGGGGAGTACAAACTACTGTTGTACCTCCTAGCCCCTTAGTTACCCCAGCGGGGAAAAATGCTGTATTTAGCAAATCTTTTCCTGGATGAGGACCCCCCCCTCTGATATATGCTGCCGGCCAAGACCACACACATGCTGTTAGCTGGGACACTGAGTGAAACTGAGAGGCAACCTACCAAGGTATGTGAATTTACTCCCTCTAGTCGAGACTTAAGGCATGACAACAACATTTTACTCAAGGAAGAAAAGCCATAGGTGGACTTTTTACAGTTCCTAGGCTTCTTGCCTTACCTCATCCTCGCTGCAGGATACTGCTGTGACAGACAGATCCAAACTTCACGGCGGACTGCGTTAGCAAACCTTCAATGACCGGGTCCCTTTTTATCAGGGTTCCACTCCCTTGGACCTGTATAGCACCCCCCGGAAAAACTTTAGGTAATGTGAGCATGACCAAAGCCCTGGGTCCTAGGGTCCAGCCCTGCATGGAGAGGCGGTACAGGTAAAACCTCGTTCTTCCTATACGAGGCCTGGGTACCATCCACTTTGGCCTCAGTGGCACTTTGGATGGATCCAGGCTGTGGAGGCTATTTAAATCCAGCAAGGATCCCTCCAGTGGAGCTCCTCTGAGCACATCTTCACTCGTGACAACACCTTAGACACTGGCGAAAAAACTGAGGTACTCCTGGTAGGAGCAGGGGTTATATAGGAAGTGAACTTCCTGTATTGGGTATGCCAGTGTCCATCACCTGAAGGTGCCTATATACCCATATAGTTAATAACTATGGCTCTGCATCCCATGATGAATGATAAAGAAAAGGCTCTGCCGTGTGCGCCATGGCCGTCAAACATACAAACTGCTGAGCACAGCAGTGCTCTTGCGAATGCACGTGCCCCATGGCGAACCAAGAGGTGAAATGGCGCACCGTCGTGCGCCATCATACAGGTAATAAAAACAGAGAAACAAAGAAAGGTACACTTTGCAAACACCCACAGCTAGTCCAAAACTCCCCCATATGATCACTGCACACAGGTGTCCAGCTAGCTTGACTGATTGTTACAATCACTGGGACACCCCACAATAAGTAAAAAAAGGGGTGTCACTTACCTGTCCAGGCGCAGGGCAGCTTAGAAACGAAGAGCCAAATCTTTACCCATCACGGCGGGTTCCTGTCACTTGAGGACCTTCAAGGACTGGGTACCCTTTTCACGTTTAGAGTCCACTCCTTTGGACATGTACAGCACCCTGCAGGAATGCCTTAGTGCTGTTCTGTCCAGGATTCCACTTCACAGGGTCCAGCTCCCGGAGGTCGCATTACAGGCAAAACCTTGCAGGATCTCGAGTCTTCTTAGCGAGGCTCGGGTACCATTTATCTCAGCATATAGAGCCTGTGTCAAATGGATCCGATCGATCAATCCCTTGATTCATTTAAGAACCATTTGTGGGACTAGAGACCTGGAGCTTAGAGATCTCAAACAAACGTGCCCATCCACATTGCAGACTCTGGTAAAAAACTGAAGTACTTCCTGTATGGGAAGGGTTATATAGGGGATCACTTCCGATCTCAGACTTTGTCTACCCGTGTCCAGTCATCTAGATAACCCAGTAGGTAATGAATATTAGCCTAACTCTGTGTCCCATGATGTATGAAAAAGAAATAGGTAATTGCTCTGCATAGAGATATTGATGCTATTCATCACCAGTGACAGTATTGCTCTTTAGTGGCAGTCTAATAGTTTCAATATTGCTACAGGTTTTGCGTTAGTTGTTTTTTACCTTAATGAATTCTATGCCATTGATTCCTGCTGCTATCAATCAAATCCTATGAGGAGGAGAGCATGAGGTGGGGTGCTCTTCAGCAAGTGCCCTCAAACTGCTTTCTATGGGGGTAGCACTTGTGCAGGCCCACTCTCAGGCCCCGCTGCCTGCATCTATAAATAAAAGGCAGTGGGGCTCGGGTGCAGGCCTGCACAGGTGCGCCCCCCCCCCCCCCATATTGAAAGCAGCTGTCTATGAAGGCACTTGCTGAAGAGGAGGAGCACCGGCAGGGGCCCTAGAAGAGGAGGGTCAAGGTTTCTCTGTGCCATACCATTTTAAGCAGCGAAAGTTTCAACCTCATGTTTTTTTGTCAGTCATTTATAAATTGGTGCATACATTTAGGCTGGTCATACATTATACCATTTTCTTATACAATTTTCCTTTAGATTTATCAAAACCATATAATATGAGGTCAAACCTAAACACGTTCAATGTGTATGCAGTCAGGCAGGCCCTTGCACTACACAGTTGAAGGTAAAACTAAAGAACATTGAATAAGAAAATTGTATAGTGTATGGTCAGCCTTAGTATTTGGCTGTTATGTAGAAGATACTCTGAATAAAATATAAAAAAAGGGTTGTAATTTGGCACAGAAACATAGCAAATGATAAAAAAAAATTAACTTTGTCTAAAAAAAAAAAAAAAAAAAAAAAGATTTTTCTAGCATTTATTAAAAAAAACTGCTTTAGACCATGATTTTATTGAAAATGACAGTTTGCCCACAGGTTTTATAGCAAACATAACTCAGTTTGTACAATCCCGCCCCCAATCGTTTCCCACTGCCGGAGCCTTTAGACCCTCCAGTGTAAGTCTTTAATTTCTCAAAAAATCTAAATTTGCTCAAGGCTTGGGTTGCTTTCCTAGACCAATGAAAGGCTGTTCAAGAACTGTATTATGTCAGACACGGGGTGCTTATTTTGCCTCCTTAAAAAGCAAACCTATTTTTGCACAGTGTTCAGCTTAAGTTTATTGCTGATCGTCACTATGTAACTCCCCAAACTCCCTCTGTAGAGAAAACTGAAGGGCATTTAAAGAACATTTCATTAAAAGAGAAAAAAAAAACAAACACATTACTAAAAAAAAAAAAAAAAAAAAAAAAAAAAAAAAGAACAAACTATAATAGAGAAGTCAGGATCCCTCTGCTGTTTATAAACACAGGTAGAATCAAAACAAGAACATTTACCTGCAAGTGTGCTTGTATGCCTGAAAGCTCGGACCTGGGAGTCGGAAAGGCCAGTCAGCAGTGAAATAACAGTGTCCATCATATACTCATCATAGATGATGCTGTATTGGCACTGTCGGATCAGAACACCAATGAACTCACAGAAGTTGCAGCGAAATTTCTTCCAGTGTGGTCCAGGCATTGTTAGAGGATAATCTCCGCTATCCTAAAAAAGGAAATTTGTGAAATGAAGGAAGATAGAAATGCCAATCATAAACAGTATCCATTAAATATTTTAATTATCAGTTGGGACATGTCAAGTTATACCATTTTCTATTAATGTCTTGTTCTACTTTATTCAATGTGTTTTGTCTGTGCCTCCGCTGGAGAGATTTCATGTCCTCACAGGAAGTGAGATAATATATGCAATTGAACACATGGCATTAAAGCCAAACTCCAGCCTTTCCTTCAGTCTTGCACATTAGTACAGGCTCCTGTCCTGTACAAAAATGCTTAGTCTGATTCAAAGTACAGTGTGAGCTTTTCAAAGCAATTACCCTAGAAGTGGCAGTAAGTCAGAGAGTTCGCCTCATTTGCTATCTGGAGGAAATCCATGATCATCTAGCCCGGGGAAAACATGTGACACTCTAGCTTTGGTAAAACACAAATCCCATCATGCATCTGCTTCTGGGAGTCATGTCTGCCGCTATCAGAGTCTTGTGACTTGTAGTTTCACACAGCTAGAGTGCTGAAGGTTGCAAATCTCTAATTTGGCCCTTTCCTAATCAGATTTAATGTCCCTGGCCTGTGCCTGTCATCGGATTTCAGTTATTTCAATCATAGAGGCTTAGAATCATATGTGGGGGTGTTATCTAGGGTGGTCCGCCTGGAAACTCCCACTCTTCCAGACTGATACCCACCCATGAAGACAATTTTCCATTTGCATAACTCCTACAAGGGGACAGCCTATTGCTTGCATCAGGGCTGAGGGCTCTTGAGCCATACTGAGGCAGGGTGTTGTGATGTTTTCAGAAAGCTATGTACAGCAACTTGCTGGCCCTTCCCACCAGCCACGACCTTCTTGCATTGCACAGAGACCTAGTGATAACATGACTGCATCTAAAAAAGGTAATGAAAACAGAATAGTCTTATTTAAAAAAAAATCATTAGCAGGTTAAGGGGAAAGGGAGTAACCGGAAAAGACAAAATATACACAGATTAAACGTCAGATTTAAAAACATTATAGAGGCTCTAATCCGTCTCCCCTCTAAGACTAAATTGGTTTTGTTTGAAGTTCGGCCTTAAAGAGGAACTGTAGTCTGCTCACATAATTTGTAATAAAAACAATTTTGAGATTCGCAAGCTTCCCTCCAACCACTTTGCATGTTATTATATATACACTGCGATTCTGTACGTGCCAAATATGCTGCAGAAATCTCCCTCAACTGAGTTTGGCTGCAATAATTTTAACTGTGGGCAGCTGAAGCTGTTATTCACTTCCTGGATTTACACAGACACACAGAGGCACACCTCCAGCTCTGCAGCTCTCATTGGTCCTTATGACTCACCTCCCCCCTTCCCTTCCTGGCAAATTCTCACCAGAGTGAGAGAGAGCTGTGCATGATGTCATAAGCCTAGGCTGATGACCAGACAAGAAACAGGAAGTGGGCTGTATAAGGTATTTACTGGCAGGAAGTAGGCTGTATAAGGTATTTACTGGCAGAAAAAAAATGTTTTACTATCCAAAGTTAAAACAAGTGCAGAAGATTTAATAGATGAAAAGAAGAAAGAATATAGAAGCAAAGATTTGTCTGTAGAATACATTAGTATTAAGTGGGGCTTCCAACCATTATTGTGAATGTGAAGTGCATCTTCCAAGCTACAAATAGAACATTGTATCAATATGAGAGTAATCAACGTGACACTATCTGGTAGTGTGATTATAGACTAATTAGAGTGGGGAAGAGCATTTCTGCCAGGACTTGATTTTTCTTTGACACCATTGTGGGAATTTTTCTTCGCTTTCTCTTGCTTTGACACACCAAAAAGAAACAGGGGTACCTTTATCACTGTGTAGGAAGGCATTAATAGCAATAAAACCACTACCTACAATTTATCATTATACTAAGTAAAATCCTCCCTGAAAAATCAGAGCACTGAAGGACACAGGAATTCCTAGGCCAATTTCACACTAGCGAACAGTTCAGGTCCGCTTGTCAGTTTTTCTGGCGGACCCTCCAGTCTTCTCTACAGAGCAGCGGGTGTAAATGGACATGTCTGTTTACACCCGCCAACATTCAATCTGATAAAAACAGACCGATGGGGATACCATTCTCCATCCATCTGGCAGATCGGATGGGATGGCAGTCAGTTTACATTCGACTGCCCATAGAGAGCAGCGGGCTGTGTCTGCTCTGCATAAGCCGAGTGGACACAGACCAGCCATCTGCCTGCTCAGATTCCCTGCTGAGCAGACAGATTCCAATGGAGCCTGCCCAGTGTGGAAGGTGCCTTAAACCATTGGGTTTTACAGCTGCCTACAAGAGCATTGGACAGTGGCGAACCAAAAAACCTGTAGGCCAGCCAAGAGAATAACCTTTTCTACTACCAGTATACCTCAATTTTGTAGCAAAGCAGTAACAGCACAGTCAAACACAGAGATGAATAGATCCTGTTTCCCTCAATGGACTCCAAGAAAAAGTTTTTACAGTTGGTAAAAAATACACTTTTCAATAAAGGCCTCCCAACCTATATAATTATCTGTTAAGCTAGTACAAAAAAAAAGCTGGACTGCTGCATATAAGGAAAGAGAGCTGAGGACATTCAGTTGCTTATGGCTACTTATGATTTAAGAAAAATATAACCTCTTAAATGTAACATGCAGTAAAATGAACTCCAGCCACACTTTTTTAGTTCTGGATAAAAAAAGGAAGGGTTATTAAGCCTATCAGGTTTTTAATGTTGGCTGTGTCCCCAACTTGCTTGAAGTTTTAACGCTTCAATGCTCTATTAAAAGTTGTTTTCATTGCTCTGTGTCCCTTCTGTTTTAACCATGTGAAACAGATTTTTTTTTTATTGGCAAGTTTGAAAGTGTGCTGGTGTCCACAAAGAAAGCCAATGGAAATCTCTCCTCAGTGGGTACAATAACCACTATAAAACATGACAGGGGTTCCTATACTATAATTAAAGTACTCCAGCCTCACCTGTTTCTGTCCCACCTGCTGTTGCTTGGTGGTGGAATAAAACGTTCTGTAAATATTTCCACGTCCCACTATGTGCCTCAGAATTTTCACTGAAGGGCACATTTTGTGTCTGCAGAAGCACAGTCTCCAAGTCTCGCAAGTCCCTTTGACTGTCCTGTCCTTTACACACCTCCAGAGTTTGTCAAAGTATTAATTTCAGAAAATTTAGGCCAATTTTAAACTTAACATTGACACCAGTCTATGCCATAAACTCACTTAACTCAAGAGCACCAACTTTTTTCTAGCATGGCCATATTGCTAAGATATGGATGCTTGGCACTTCAACCAAAATATCCAGATAATGCCTTATACAAGTTGTTTCATAACATTATACCCTGAAAATGTTACATTAAAATAAGAAAAAGGAGAAGAGGAGAGTAATGTTAGAAACATATACAATAATAACTATAGGACTGATATTAAAAGTAGTAAATAAATGGAAGATATTTTAAGGTATGGCTGCCATTGCGTCATACCTCATCAAACTCCTCAGTCATTTTCCTGATGATCTCCGCATTCTGCATATTTCGAAACATCTCAATTCTTACAGTACCTGCACAGAACATTTACAAGTGATCAAGTATCATCAAAAGAAACAAGGCAGATGGGTTAACTTTATGTTATTTTATATTTGGGTTATTTCCTGACTGTGTCTAGAATACCCATACAATCTTCACAAAGGCTAGCTGCATTAGTCATTTATATTCTACAGACTGACTGACAGTCATCTTTACTTGTAAGAATAAGGAGTATATGACAGCATACATCAAAACCCTGTGTGTTTTTTTTTGCATTTGTATGTTGCTCCTATTCTTTTATGACGACATGACACCAATTAATCAACAGATGCCACGCAGTCCTTAAAGTGGTAGTCAACTCAACATTATGACTTTCCTCCATTAAAATAATTTATACACCATGTAAATTGTGCTGTTTTTGCATCCTAACTTTTGCGGTTCTGTAGAAATCGAGCCAGATACAATTTCATGACGTCACCGGCGCATATGCATATTTGAGGTGATTCACGGCATGCTGTGTGTGCCATTGGTCTACTCCGGAGGATGCCGTGCCCAAGTCATGCACTTTCTGTGGCATAGCAATCCCATGAGAGTACGGCCCCATGCACAGCTTCCTGAAACACACCAATGTGCACGCGCAAGATTATGGCCATTACTACAAGAAAAGGCGGAAGTTACATACAGGATAGATGCTGAAAACAGTAAACATGGCGCCAGCTTCGGATGAAAAGCATAGAAAAAAAAAAAAAAAAAAAACAGGCTGCAACACAGAAAGAAAAAAAAAAAGAGAGGGAGACATATAATGAGGTGGAATGGTGTAAAAAGTATTTGGCTGAATGAACGAACTACAGCTGTCTGCCACCACGGCGTTGATGAGCACTTTTGTAGTTAATCTTCCTGCTCTCCGGTAACTGTCTGCCTGTATTTGCAGATAGCTATACTGAAAGTCTACAGGAGCCTGACATTGCACCTGTGATCTGCTGATTGCAGGTGCAATGCTCTGCAGAAAAAAATATAAAAGCACAAGGACTCCTGTCCTGAGAAAATTTTGTAGGTTGCTAATGCATTAGCTTTCAACAAAGAAACCAATTCTGACAAACATTTGCGGTATGCTTCATTCAGGTCTGACTCTGAAGCATCAAAGCTGGACACAGCCAGGAAACTAGCAGTCTCAGGCCAGAAGCAGCTCCATTTTTCTCCTATGACATATACACATTGTGCTGAACAATCTCAAAAAAAGTCAGTACGATTAGCTTTGAAAATTCTATTCATGTAAACAAACAGAAGTAATTTTAGGACGACCAAACTCATAACTGGCAAAAAAATCAGACAAACTGTCAATTGAGAACTTCCACACATGGTCATACGCTAATTCAGGGTTGTAGACTTTAACCTGGAAAGATGTGTGTTAAGCAAGCATCTCTTAACATTGCCCAAGGGCCTTATCACATTCAGCAATAGGATTGCTAACATCACCTGCCCCTATGGCACAGCTAGCCAAATATCTCTATTCTGTCATTGGTAAGTTGCTGCCAGTAGCAGGACTGTTCGTGTGAAACAGCCCTAAAGTTAAATGCTTTACAAAAGCTTTGCAAAGTACCTTATGGATGCTTGTGAGGTTTTTAAGACTAATATTATCCAGACTACCAAATATTTGTGTGTACATTTTATGGCGATATCTAATCAATCAGGAAAAATTGTTTTGTACATATTCTTTACATGGGAGTCTTGCTAGAGTCTGGCTATAACTGTAAAGACCAAGTTTAAGCCAACAAGGGAACACAACTTTAAGTTACCTTTGCATCCTGAACACTGGATGAAGAAATTAATCAAGTCCAGAAGAGCCAAGTCTCTGTCCTGCTTATACGACTCAATCCAGTCATCTACTACAGACTATGAAAGAGATTATAATAGTTATATAGAGTTATATATAATATTCCACAATGAGCATAACAAGCTACATGCAAAGCAGCACACATTTATATCATAAGCCACTCAAATTTTCTCCCAAATAGTGAACTCCCTCAAACAATCTTCAAATCCCTGCATTTTAAAAATAGAAAAAGCAAGAATTTAAAAACAAGCAAATCACATAAAAGCAGTGGACCCCAAAACTCTGGCCCTTTGCTTGCATTTTACTTGCCCCTGTGGCATAATTCCTCCCATTGACAACAATAATGGCATTATAGGAGGCTATTTTTCCCGCCGACACCAACAATGGGACACAATTCCTTCCTCCCTCCGACACTGACAATGATGCACTATTCCTCCCCTCTGACACCAACCATAGCCTCTCCATTTCTAGAATTGTTCAAACAACTCCACCCTTCCTCTCACTACATTGCCTTTTAGGTCTCTACTGAGGGAGGAGCCAAGGGGAATACTATAGAATGTTTGCTAGCATCAAAACCAAGATAAAAGCTATTGAATTTCTACACAAGTAAGGATTTTACAGGTAAATAATGTGCATAAAACACATTAAATGCACATAGAATCTTATGGAAAGATTGTTGTTTAAATGAATGGCCTGGCAACAGGGTCTCTTTAAGGCACTGAACTAATGGGCTGAGTATATACAAAACAAGATTATTCTATGTGTGCACCGCTTTATGCACAACCAAAGACACACGTTGGTAGGTTAACTAATGTACATGTAAAGAAAAACTATGTTCGTGAACTTAAAAAGAAAAAAAGGATGTGCTGTAGCACTTTGTTTTCTCTTGGTCGCCATACAAAGTACCACTATACCTGATGGGACTACCAATGAAGTCCACCAATGCAGCTTCCTGTGATTGTGTGGCAACCATGCTGCACTGTTCCTGAATTGAGAGCAGCATTGTCACACTCATACGCTGTACCCTGCCTGCACTACAGTCGAATGAAAAATTTGGTGTTGCTATCAGAAGTGTTACTGCTGACTCAGAAGCCTGTAGCTCGTCAATCAGCACCTGGGCACACCCAGTTCTGCCCACTGCTATCTGAATTAACAGCATTGCCTCTGTTGCTCAAACCCTCCCGCTGTGAGCTGCATTGTCTGGGAAGAAAGTGTGAGAGACACAAAAGGATTTGGTATTCTCAGGAAAGTTCAAGGGAGTTTCATTTTATGAGGGTTGTGCACCACATAGTAACTGGATTAAGGACTTGTCAGTCTGTGTTTTTATTTATTTATTTATAACAGTGCACTAAACTATAGGCTTCTTTGGAGAGCATGGACTGATGTGAATAATCTAAGTATGATCTAAAGCAGGTGTCTCCAAACGTTCCAAAGGGCCAGTGTACTGTCTTTCAGACTTTAGGGAGGCCGGACTGTGGCAAGTGGGAGTAGAAAACGCCCCAACATAAGTGGAAGTAAACAACGCCCCATCATTGGTTTTTGTGGGAGGAATAGTGCCCTATTGTTGGGTTTAGTGGGAATAATAGTGCCCCATTGTTATCAGTGGGAGGAATAGCACCCCATCATTGGTACCAGTGGGAGGAATAGTCATAGGTGTCATTGAGAGGTATAGTGCGCATCATTAGTGTCAGTTGTGGATGGAATAGTGTCCCAAGGGCTGGATAAGGGCAAGCAAAGGGTAGGTAAAAAATGTTAAAAGGCCAGATGCAAAAAAAATAAAAATGTACAGCAGTCAGGTGAAATGACTGTTTGTGTTCTGTGATTACCTGCATCGCGCTCTTTCCCATCTTAACTACTTCAAATAAGGTAACTGGATCACCCTCGCCATTTTGCTGAGGATGACCATTTGCCCTTCCCCGACCTCTTGCGCCTGGCTCTCCACGGCTCCTCTCACCAGGTGTTTTGCGTGGTTTCTTAATGGCAGACTGCATTAGAGAAAAAAGTATTAAGTGTTAAACTCCCAACATACCTGTTGCACACAATATAAACGCTATATTAATATTTTACTACAAGCCGTTAAAGCCGGGCTGAAGTCAAAAGAAGAAATCAATAAACCCACCAAATTCACTGCAAAATAATTTCTTTATCTGATCACATTTAATCAAATATTTTTTAAATGCTTGGTAGATGGCAATAAATGAAATTGTGGTTGAGCCAAACACTGTTTAAAACAGCAGCTTACTTTATCAGACTATAGATCTCAGGGTTTAGACCCTATTGACACACATTTTTCTGATGTTTTCCTTTTGCCTAACTACACGTCAGTAGCCACACTCAACATGCAGAATCCCATTCTTTTTAATTGTGCCTGTTCAGCGTATTCAGGAGTTTTTTTTGTCCCCTATACAATGCGACCACCTGTGATCATGCAAGATGCACGTTTTCACACCTAAAGAACTAATTTCCGTCTTTAAAAAAAAAAGAAGAAAAAAAACTGCTCTCCTCACCTTAGCCCTCTCGGGAAAGAAAAAAATAACCACCTAAAACTTAGAACACTTACAAAAATGTCTTTACACTCTGCTCATGGGTAAATGCAGATTCAGTCATATTACTCATCACTTTGGATAGAACATCATGCTATAAATGTGGTAAATAATGTGGTTAATAATTTATCAGGATAAATAGATTAAAATTGACTCCATATATTTGACAGAAGCAAGGGTATACTCTGTTTTAATGGGATGGCACTGTTTGCCAATGAACACATACTGGTGGTCTTCCAGGGCGGCCTCTTTTTCTTTTGCCTTTGACTTCCACCATGTCATCCGTAATATCAGAACTCATTTCACTGGCAACTGCAGACATGTCAGTGTGTACTGGCGCACCGGTATCATTGGTGGAATCCCTAAGGGAACAGAGCAAGATGATATACATATTACAGACAATATCACGCCATGATCAATGTCTGCAAAAGTTAGTTATGCACTTACTGCAACACGGAGAGTTCAGAAGTGATCATCTTGAGTTTCTATGGAGGACAGCAAAGGTTCAATGGAAAGGGTTATTTAAAGCTTGCTGTAGGCTCTTGTCAGAACTGGATCATCGTTCAACCTAAGAACAAAGAAAATGCAACATGAAGCGCTGAATCGCATTAAATATACCGAGTAGGGCAGAATAAAGGGGTATAAGAACTCGAGAACTAAAACAGGTTACTGTATTTACTGGATTCCTCCTCCCCCCCCCACCACCACTACTGCCCTAACTTTCTTGCTTCCAATCCCCATAGACAGACATCTACACATAACCTCAGTCCAAACTCAACATTTACAGATTACTGCTTGTTTCTTATACCAGAATGAGGAAATGTTCTTCCCTTGCAGAACACACACGCTCTGGCTTAAAGCCTCAACCAGGACCCCAACTTCAAGGCATTTGATTTTTTTTTACCCAATATTTGCATTGATTTCATCTTGCAGTTTAAAAACAGATATGAAATTCGGCCCTAGATTGTGTGTTGTGACAGCATAAAATACACAAGGTAATTGTTTTGTTAGCCTGCTTTACTATTTGAAAAAAAAATGAATTAAATTGCCATTAAAGTTAAACTTCAAAATTTCACCTTAATTCTCAAACCAAAAACAGATTTTATTGCAGGGGAGTTTATACCTAAATAAAACTATTTCCACTTCGATACAAGTCTGTATCAACAACTACTTTCTATCAAATATGATGGTAAATGATTTCACCACTAGGGGCATTGTTCCACTGCCTATTTGATTTGAAAACACGCAAACCAGTTCATTGGATTTGAAACTTATTAACTTACTTCAATCAAGCAAGGTAGAAAGGCGAAGAGGGGGGATATTAAAAAATCATGACTTTAGAAAACCTATCTAGAATATACTGGTTACACAACAAGGGAATGTTACAGACATGAGTTTAAGAAATATAAAGGGATTAATGTGTCACATATGCCACAGTGCAGTCATCTAGGATTCCAAAGTACCAGAAATTTGTAACATCAATGGAAATATTATGATGCCTTAAACACCATTTGTATTAATCTTCTTGAATGTGTATTTTTAATCATGTAGCTTAAAGTGCTTTTTAAAAGCACAATATACATATGCTTTACATGCAATACCTTATAAATCTATCAAGCAGTTCTAAAGATGCAGGATGTATGGACAGGGAATCATTTTGCAGTTCTCTTCACAATATACAAATACAAGATGCCCTGCTCTATGTCATCCTTAAAGATGCTAATTCATTGTTAGGGAAACTCAATAAGAAATGGTGATGAAAATATAATTTGAGATGCAAACCTATTCAATTTCTCTGTAAAGGCTTCCTAGTAAGAAACCACAACAAAGAGCACGTGGAGAGGAAGAAGCCAGCACAGTGAAGCAGTTAAATTAAAAACTGTTTTAGATGCTGCCACTAGGTGGCTATGTATCATAGATTAATTTAAGTTTACTTTGTTTAAAAAAATAAATCCTTAGTTGAACTTTGCAGACATCACAATTGTTCAGGCTTCTCTTTATATTCAGATTGTGTGTGGCTATGGTCTACTTGTACAGATAAGCAAGCTTATATAGGGAAAAAAAAAAAAACACATTCTGCATTGAGTGATTCTGCAAACAGCTGATAACCACGTACATCTAGCTGAGCAGTCCTCCAAGACTTTTCATTTCCCATACATTTAATCTGATGTCCCCCAAAAATATAGCAATTTGGCAACCAAGACCTATGTTTTGGTAACCACAATAACCCCTTAAAAAAAAAAAAAAAAGCTAGAGAAAAAAGCGATTTTATTTTTAATGAATTTTTTTAAAAAACTCATTAACTTTTTAATAAGCAAAATGCTGGTAAAATAAATACGGGCCAAGTCTATTGTTCTGTTACCAACATCAAGTACACAGTCCTAATCATTCCACTGGTATGCCAGAAGGAAAAAGCTTGTATGCTCCTATTACTCAGAGGATGCTCTACTGAACTTTGTGAAGTTGAACATAGCCAAAGTAAATGGTTTTTCATTGGTGATTAATACATTTTGGCAATGGAAGACTAAGACTTGGTTTCTTGTGGGCTGGACTGGCCATTTCTGAACATTAAACCGACTCTGTAGTAAGGACAAAAGAAGCCTATTTGGTCAGTGCTTATATGTAGTAGACACTCCCAAGGTCCTTGCAACATCTGTTCACTGATCTGCACTCGGGATGCCTCCAAATCCTTACAAGCAATAGCAAGCAGGTCATTTCATCTTGTGCTACACTGGCCATCAGAGCGGTCTGGTGCAGCCAACATATCAATGCAATAACTCCCATTCAGTGATTGACATTTGGAAAACCTCATGCCTCACTAGAAATTCAGAGCTGCCTAACAAACAGTAGAAGATATTGAAGCTGGCCATACATACTTCAAACTTTTTTCAGCCCTGTTTGCTGAACAAGAGAAACCCATTTTTTCCCACAAACTACACTAAGCAGTGTGGATAAAAGAATGTCAGCTGCTGGACTTAGTATTTAGCAGCTGCTGCTGTCAGATACCCATCACTCCAGTTTTGAGCAAAATCTGAGCAGCGCATGGCCAGTTTAGGAGTCCATGCCACTTGTAACCTGCACGTTAAGAGCAGATAAATGCACGTGCATTGATATGCTGGGTTGTGTTTTAACATGCTTTTTTAATCCTCACTTCCTGGAACATGAAAAGTATCTATGGCATGATAGAGGAGCCACATTTATGCTGGCCTGCTGTTTTTCTGTGCGTTGAGTTGCAATGACACACGTTACCATTTATTACGTTAAAACAAAGTAGGGCTTGCTCTATTTTTTTCTACTGCAAACCAAAGCAACACACTAGTGTGAACTGCTCCCATATTGAACAAAAAATGGGCCAACACATCTGGTGTGCATCAACCCTAAACCAGATGCTGTTACATGCGTAAATGCAATGCATAAGACACTAGTCTCCACTCCCCTTCCATACTCCTTGTTGCTCATGTATACGTGGTAGAGCTGCACGATTCTGGCTAAAATGAGAATCACAATTTTTTTTGCTTAGAAGATAGATCACGTTTCTCTTGGCGTAACATCATCTTTCACATTAAAACAAAAAAAAAAATTGGGCTTACTGTTTTTTTTTTTTTTAATTCATTTAAGTGTATTTAGTGTATTTTTTCCCAAAAAATTGCGTTTGAAAGACCGCTGGGCAAATACAGTGCGACATAAAATATTGCAGCAATTGACATTTTATTCCCTAGGGTCTCTGCTAAAATATATATAATGTTTGGGGGTTCCAAGTGATTTTCTAGCAAAAAATATTGATCTTAACTTAACAAGTGTCAGAAAAAGATTTAGACTTTAAGTGGTTAAACTTCCTGCATTTACACTTGTTAAAAACTTGACAGACTGCCTGGATTTTTTCTTTACACACAGAAGTTTAGCCCTTTGATCTAAAGAAGAGTTAGTTACAATGTTTCATGTTAAAAACTTGGCAGACTGTCCAGATGTTTTTTTGTTTTTTACAGCTGAGCGAGTAGATAAGTCGCTCCACTTGTATATGAAAGAATCGGCAAACTCTGCAATAGAGATCGTCAGGGAGGTTGAATCGAGATCACGATTTTTTTAACGATTAATTTGCAGCTCTGGTACGTGGATCATACAGCATTATCACTTAATACATTAAGGGTCAGAGTAAATCATTAATCTGAAAAACAATGAACTCTCACAGTAGGGCTGGGAGATTTTCTTAAAAAAAAAAAAAAAACTCGATTCACAACGATTTTTTTTTTGTTTGGACACCGCGCCGGTCCTGAGGAGCTGCGGGCATGAGTTTTTAGGCAAGGCCACGGCTTCACCTAAAAAGTCCTGTCCGCAGCTCCTCAGGACCGGCGCGGTGTCAGCGCCGGTCCTGGGGAGCTGCAGGCAGGAGTTTTTAGGAGATTAGTCCGCGGCGTCCGATTTGCTTAAATTTTGAATCGATTTGACCTCTCAACTCGATTCAAGATTTAAATCGTTTTTTTCCCCAGCCCTATCTCACACAGAGCAACACAAGTTAGCTTGAGGATTCAGTGTAAACAGGGGGCGTGAGCATTCTCCACAGTAACTCACTCACTTCCAGATAAAATGGGACCTGCGAAAGTTGTCTGCACCACATAGGACACATCACCTGTCACGGACACCTCCTAGGGTGCATTTCAAAAACAGATGGTGTGCCTTGTGGGAGATTGGCATTTTGCAAGTGTGCATTTTGAAAGTTGCCCTTAGGATCAGCTCATATCTTTGCATTGCGGTGCATTTTAGGAGTGTTTTAGGCACGTTACTGTTAAATTCTATGTAATGTGCATTCTCAAAAAAGTGCAGCAAGCGGGATTTTTTCTTTTTTATCACACCACACCTAAATGCAGAGGTATGAATGGGACCTTAATGAAAATTAGGGGGATTTATAGAGCAGCAGTTTTTCTTCCAAGCACCAGCATATAAATACAAACAGAATGCCACTTTAGGGACGCATTCTTTAAAAAAGGAATGCATGTAGGTTAGGGCTGGCAGTGCACCCTAAACAAAAAAAAAAAAAAAAAAAAGAAAACATACCCATACCTCAAATCAATCACATCCCATCATACATTGAGGTCGGTAAAAATGCTCAATATTGCAAAATGTAGACGCAAATAGACCTTAAAAGATAGAACTGTACAGGCAGCTTTCCCTTGGGGCACCAGAGGGCTTCCAGAAATTGATGCTTTTTAACATACACAACTTTTCCAACTTGCTGTTGGCTGCTACTCAGATTTCCAAAGAAAGAAGAGTGGAAAGGTTGCTGGCAACATTCCGTATTGCCAAGATTCCATACTGCAGGCATTGATTCAAACAGGGTATAAAGCTGATCCTATAGCTTTACACCCTGTTTGAATCAACCTCCCCTGAACGATTTAACTTGACAGATAGTAAATGGCGTTTAAAAGTGTCCGTTTTTTTCATGTTTACATGCCTCGTTTGCATTTAGGAGTGTTTTCTTCAAATAGTCAAAAATGTATCTCCATTGAAAAAGCCTGTAAACGAAACGTGGCTAAACATGAGTTACCACGTTTACAAGCTGTTACAGGCATTTGGCGTTTCAAATGCCTCTGAACATCCGTCCTGA
The DNA here is from genome assembly GCF_042186555.1 of Aquarana catesbeiana. Lineage (NCBI taxonomy): Eukaryota > Metazoa > Chordata > Amphibia > Anura > Ranidae > Aquarana > Aquarana catesbeiana. The sequence goes on from NC_133327.1 coordinate 117,077,750, forward strand.
ACGCATTATTATGCTTTCCAAAAAATGCTTCTAAACTCAACTGCCTAGAAACGTGAAGGAAGTTTAACCATTTAAAGACCAAACCTTTTCTGACATTTGTTGCTTACAAGTAAAAATCATTATTTTCTGCTAGAAAATTACTAGGAACACCCAAACATTATTTTTTTTTTTTTTCCTTTAGCAGAGACCCTAGAGAATAAAATGGTGGCACATGTCACACTATTGGCGCAGCGGTCTGTCAAACTAATTAAAAAAAAAAAAATACACTTTAATGAATTAAAAAAACTAAACAGTAAAGTTAGCCCAATTATTTTTTTTTGTATAATGTGAAAGATGTTACACCGCGAGAATTTTTTCTAAGAAAAAAATTTGTGATTCTCATTTTAGCCAAAATCGTGCAGCTCTACTACCTACACCAAACAATGTGTAAACATGTAGACCATTTTTAAATAACTAATCATCATAAAAAGCACCTTCTCTAAGCAATGACCGATTTTAAATATTTTTTGCTCAATTATAATAGGGCAGCAGCATACATCACTAGAATTAATTCTAAATTGTTACCATTTACATCACTGCAACAGATGCAAGCTCATATAACCAGGCAGCAAAATCAACAAGTGGAAATAATTATAGACCAAGAGCACTATTTAGGGGTTAATGGAACCTGTGAATGTGAGGTGTTGCTCTCCTTCACTTGTCAGGAGAGTAAAGCCTCGTACACACGCTTAGATTTTCGGACGACCGAACGTCCGCTTTTTTGTGGCATGCTAGTCTCATGTTGAAAGTGAAGACATTACTCACAATACGAACATTTTCCTAAGACAGAATACGTCAGATGTGACGTAATGTGTTTAATAGTTTTGTATGTATTCTTTTGTTTCGCTAATGAAACGAAAATCGAACGTCGAGTTCACATTCAACAAAAATTTTAGTCTGCACATCCAGCTTTTGTCTGACTAAAAAGTGAAAATCGGATGTCGAAAGTACCGTACTAACGATCTGAATTTTCCATCAGATTTTCGTATCGTGTGTACGGGGCCTTTAGTATATCCCTTGAGCAGTCAATTCACAAAGGTGGAGAGCCACAGACAACTAACTCCTGGTTATCGATATTGGTCATACCTCAAACCATCTTGTAAGTAAATGCGTGAGAGTGGTAAATAGTGCCCAGCCAAAGGCCAGGAGACATTTGGATAAAAAGCAGGAAGCAAAATAGACCTGGAAAAGTAATCACCAGAAAAAGAGAAAGGGAATATCAGAGTGAGGGAAGAAGGAAAAAAAAATAAAAAAATCACCGATGTGCATATATACACTATATTATTAATAGTATTGGAACGCCTGCCTTTAAATGCATATGAACTTTAATGGCATCCCAGTCTTAGTCCGTAGGGTTTAAGTTGTCCCACCCTTTGCAGCTATAACAGCATCAACTTTTCTGGGAAGGCTGTCCACAAGGTTTAGGAGTGTGTCTATGGGAATGTTTGACAATTCTTCTAGAAGCACATTTGTGAGGTCAGGCACTGATGTTGGACAAGAAGGCCTGGCTCACAGTCTCCACTCTAATTCATCCCAAAGGTGTTCTATCAGGTTGAAGTCAGTACTCTGAAGGCCAGTCAAGTTCCTCCACCCCAAACTCCCTCATCCATGTCTTTATAGACCTTGCTTTGTGCACTGGTCCAAATCATATGGTGGAGGGGGAGGATCGGGGGATTATGGTGTGGGGTTGTTTTTCAGGGGTTGGGCTTCAGGCGTCAGCATACCAAGAAATTTTGGACAATTTTGTGCTCCCAAATTTGTGGAAACAGTTTGGGGGTGACCCCTTCCTATTCCAACATGACTGCACACCAGTGCACAAAAGCAAGGTCCATAAAGACATAAGTGAGGTTGGGGTAGAGGAACTTGACTGGCCTGCACAGAGTCCTGACCTCAACCCCATAGAACACCGTTGGGATGAATTTGAGCGGAGACTGCGAGCCAGGCCTTCTCGTCCAACATCAGTGCCTGACCTCATAAATGCGCTTCTGGAAGAGTAATACTTTAAACATTCCCATAGACACACTCCTAAACCTTGTGGACAGCCTTCCCAGAAGAGATGAAGCTGTTATAGCTGAAAAGGGTGGGCCAACTCAATATTGAACCCTACGGACTAAGACTGGAATGTCATTAAAGTTCATGTCCGTGTAAAGGCAGGTGTCTCAATACTTTTGCCAATAAGGAGAAGAAGAAAAAAAAAAAAAAAATATATATATATATATATATATATATATATATATATATATATATATATATATATATATATATATATATATCTATATATACATACATACATACATATACATACACACACACATATAAAATAGATATGCCCAGGTTGACACTGAGCTGCGGGAATGAGGCCGTGCGAGTTCAGCTGAACTCGTGCGGTTTCACTCCCGCATGTCAGTCCCGATTTCAGCCGCAATTTCAGAGACATCTGTGTGGGTTTCTGCACAGATGTCAATCGCAGCCCGAAATCACAAAAAGTAGTACAGAAACTACTTTTTGAAATCGGTGTGGTGACGCAAATGCAGCGCCGCACAGATTAGGACGGTGCCATTGCCGATTTGACATGTCAAATTGTAGCAATGTGAACCAGGGCCAACACTCAAAAGGTCACCATACCCTGAGGTATAGGTAATATACCAATAAATCCATGTTTTACGGACCTGATCTGCTCTCCCATAGGCTAATTGATGGAGCATGGTTTGTTTCCATTTGTACCAACTAAAACCATACTCCATCTTCTGCAGAAATTATAAATTATATAAGCCACCTGAACAGGCAATAATTGCACTTTAAAATGATATTTCTAAAAAAGGTCACACCCATCAAATTATTAAAAATCTTTACGTTAGGTCAAAGTCAAGGTGCAAAAAAAAAAAAAAAAAGAACCCCCCCCCAGCATTGCCTTCTGTGGCTGTTTCTTTTGAGGTAAAGTTCTCATAGAGTCCCGTTCTGGGCTCAAGATTTCCCTTGTTTGCCTCCTACCTGCCATATTTATAAAGCAGTAAATGTGACATGTACCAAATCTTCAAAATATTTACTGCAGGTGAATCTTCCTGCAAGTGGTTAAAAGAAACCAGTAACAAGAGAAAAAAAAATGGGGAGTAATATCAAAGGATTATACAATATTAACCGCCTTGTGAATGTCACACGACTTTAGGTTGAGCGCCCCCTTGGGTTCCAAGGCCTGCACACATCACTGCCGTCATTACACGGGGAATCCACAGCCCCAGATGTATTTTTAAATTATTCCCTCTTAAATAAATGAAACGGAAGAAAAAAATTTTAAACAATGTATTTTTGGAACACTCACAGGGGAACAGTGGTGTGCAAGGAAATTCCCTGGCTCTGCTAGGCAGCCAGAATAGAAGTCATATTTATCTATTACATCCGTGTCAACACAGCTTAACTAGAACACCTATCTGGACATATAAATTGTCACAGGGAGGAACACATTAAACACAGGCTGTTGTATTTAAAGCAGATGCAGCTTTTTTTTACTGCAGCCATTTCATTAAAAAGCCCAGAACAGCATTTTTGGAAATGAAAGTTTTAAATCAATGCAGAAAACATTACACATAACCTGCTTTGAGCTATAGCAGTTCTGCGATAGTTATCTACCAGAAAACTCATGGTTATTTGTAGATGGTAATCTACTTTCTGTAGAAATAAAATTACAAAAGATTCCTTATTCTCCCTGTAAATAAACTAAAAGTAAACCAAACATTTTAAGTCTTTGTTGTTCCAGCACTAAAGATATACAAAGATCATTCAGTAAGTAGGCCTAGAATCATTAAAGATAAAAAAAAATCCATGTACACTGGATTTAGTATTTAACCATGTAAGCTCTGTTTTTACCCCCCTCATGACCAGGCCATTTTTTGCTATTCAGCACTGTGCTACTTTAACTTGCAATTGTGTAGAATTGCAACACTGTACCCAAATCACATTTATATAATTTTTTTTTTGGTATTTGATGATCATTGGGGTTTTGTATTATATAAATGAAAAAAGGCCAAACATTTTGAAAAAAAACCAAAAAACCAAAATGTTCTAATTTGTTATAAAACATAGCTAATAAAACATATCCATGTCTTCATAAATTTAGGCCAAAATGTATTCTGATACAGGTCTTTGGTAAAAAAAAAATCCCAATAAGTATATATTAATTGGTTTGTGTGAAAGTTATAGAGTCTACAAACTAAGGGTCGACTGATATCGTTTTTCCAGGGCCGATACCGATTTTTCGGCTGCCTTTAACACAGATAGCCGATATCAGGTGCCGATATTCTGTAGATTTAAACTATTGTTATACTGTCCTTTAACATTTTTTTTTATTGCTTTTATTGCTGTCACAATGAATGTAAACATCCCTTGTGACATTAATAGGCAGTAACAGGTACTCTTTATGGAGAGATCTGGGGGCTTTAGGATGAGAGTAATCCAGAAGTGATGTTGTGACATCACTACCGGGTTACTAGATCAGAGACCCAAATACAGCGACCTGCTGTGTTCGGGTCTCTGGCCAGCCGGTTGGTCACTCGAGCCTCCGGGGGGGGGAGGGGGGGGGATATCTGGGTGGAGCAACGTAAGGAGGCGGGGGGGAATGACTGTTTAGACTAATCGTTTCTAATTACAAGAAAGCCAACCATCTGCTCTAAAGAATGGTACCGGGGTGATGCCTGCAGCTGCAAGCATCACCCCAGTACAACCACAGCAGTACCCGTAATATCGGTAAGTTTGTTACCGATATCAATTCTTCAAAAAAAATAACAGTGAATATCGGCCACGCCGATAAATCGGTCGACCCCTACTACAAACTATAGTATATATATTTGAAAATTGATCAATCCTGGTGTACCAATGGCCTCTCATTTCTTGAGGCCCCAAAACGCCAGGACAGTACAAATATTGCCTTTTTTTCAACAGTCCAAGGTATGTAGTAAGATGCATGGCTAGTTCTTGTAAGTTGTAATTTTTTTGTCACAATTTTTTTAGCAAATTAAAAAATTTAATTATAATTTTTTTCTATTACATATTGCCTCCAGTGCAGTACAGCATCATCATATGACTGGCGTAGTGGTGATTAGGGCTACTGACTGGTGACAGTATGTTTAATAAAAAGGAAAAAAATGTATTTTTTTAACTAAACTTTTTGCTCCAGTGGACACAGCAGTCACAGGAGGAGTGCGTCCCTAACTCGGAAGAGGCACAATTGTATGTATTTACTAATATATATATATATATATATATATATATATATATATATATATATATATATATATATATATATATTTACATATACACACATTTTACACACACTATCTCACAAAAGTGAGTACACCCCTCACATTTGTGTAAATATATTATATCTTTTCATATGACAACACTGAAGAAATTACACTTTCCTACAATGTAAAGTAGTGAGTGTACAACTTGTATAACAGTGTAAATTTGCTGTCCCCTCAAAATAACTCAACACACAGCCATTAATGTCTAAACCACTGGCAACAGAAGTGAGTACACCCCCTAAGTGAAAATGTCCCAATTGGGCCCAATTAACAATTTTCCCTCCCCAGTGTCATGTGACTCATTAGTGTTACAAGGCCTCAGGTGTGTTAAATTTGGTGTTATCACTCTCACATACTAGTCACTGGAAGTTCAGCATGGCACCTCATGGCAAAGAACTCTCTGAGGATCTGAAAAAATAAATTGTTGCTCTACATAAAGATGGCCTATGCTATAAGAAGATTGCGAAGACCTTGAAACTGAGCTGCAGCATGGTGGCCAAGACCATACAGCGGTTTAACAGGACAGGTTCCACTCAGAACAGGCCTCACCATGGTCGACCAAAGAAGTTGAGTGCACGTGCTCAGCGTCATATCCAGAGGTTGTCTTTGGGAAGACGTAGATGTATGAGTGCTGCCAGCATTGCTGCAGAGGTTGAAGGGGTGGGGGGTCAGCCTGTCAGTGCTCAGACCATACGTTGCACACTGCATCAAATTGGTCTGCATGGCTGTCGTCCCAGAAGGAAGCCTCTTCTAAAGATGAAGAAAGCCTGCAGACAGTTTGCTGAATACAAGCAGACTAAGGACATGGATTACTGGAACTATGTCCTGTGGTCTGATGAGACCAAGATAAACTTATTTGGTGTAGATGGTGTCAAGCGTGTGTGGCGGCAACCAGGTGGGGAGTACAAAGACAAGTGTGTCTTGCCTACAGTCAAGCATGGTGGTGGAAGTGTCATGGCCTAGGGCTGCATGAATGCTGCCGGCACTGGGGAGCTAGTGTTCATTGAGGGACCCATAAATGCCAATATGTACTGTGACATACTGAAGCCGAGCATGTTCCCCTCCCTTCAGAGACTGGGCCGCAGGGCAGTATTCCAACAGGAAAATGACCCCAAAACACACCTGCAAGATGACCATTGCCTTGCTAAAGAAGCTGAGGGTAAAGGTGATGGACTGGCCAAGCATGTCTCCAGACCTAAACCCCCATTGAGCATCTGTGGGGCATCCTCAAAGAAAAGGTGGAGGAGCGCAAGGTCTCTAACATCCACCAGCTCCATTATGTCGCCATGGAGGAGTGGAAGAGGACTCCAGTGGCAACCTGTGAAGCTCTGGTGAACTCCATACCCAAGACTTAAGGCAGTGCTGGAAAATAATAGTGGCCACACAAAATATTGACACTTTGGGCCCAATTTGGACATTTTCACTTAGGGGTGTACTCACTTTTGTTGCCTGTGGTTTAGACATTAATGGTTGTGTGTTATTTTGAGGGGACAGCAAATTTACATTGTTATACAAGCTGTACACTCACTACTTTACATTGTAGCAAAGTAAATTATTCAGTGTTGTCACATGAAAAGATATAATAAAATATTTACAAAAATGTGAGGGGTGTACTCACTTTTGTTAGAGAGTGAGAGAGAGAGTGTGAGAGAGAGTGTGAGAGAGAGTGTGTATGTACACACAATTTGGACACAGGCACAATTTTAGTTTTTTTTTTCCAGGTATATACCAAAACATATTCAAGCTATATGTATAGTTATATAATGGATATGGCTGAAATTGCGCACACTGACTATTATTGTACTGGTATGGCAACATATTAAAGCCAGGCAGCCACCAACAATAGTGGTCCACATATTTGTCGCATTAGCTTTTTTCCTTAAGAGGATCCAAAGTCCAAAAAAAAAAAAAATTAAAGTCTAATGTTCTCACTGAAATGTCAACCTGCTGGTTAGAGCAGCGACCATGTGAACTAGCCACTGCTTATCCAGCACTTCTGCTTTATTGCTGTGGGCAGGTTCTCAGTGAGACAGACACATTGCTTGCCCCTTGACCTCACAATGTATTTGCCCATGTACTGAGCACAATCCAAAGGTCGAGACTTTATGGGAACAGGGGAACTGAAGACAGCGTGGGGTTTCCATATATATTGTGTACTAAAGAACTAGATCAGCAAAGCCAAGGATCAATACAGTGGTCATCCATAAAAATCTGCAGATGACAAATACATTATGCAAGAAAAATACCTAAATTTCAGCTTTAGTTACAGCCTGGATCAATGTAAACATGCATATTGCATACCTGACTTATTCCTGTGTAAACTGCAAATCACTGAATCACTGTAGTAATCTTAACTTCTACAGTGATAGCAGCCTTCTGGGTTCAGTTCTAAGCAGCTGCCCTTCTGTATAATAACCACAGGGGGTTGTTTACTCAGCACACTCTGCATTCAGAGAATGCCTTGTATTTTTTTTTTTCGATGAATACAAGGCATTCTTGGATTGGGCAAGGTGGAGATCAAGCCCCCCCACTATCAGCTTAGGAATGTCAGAAACGGGGGGGGGGGGGGAACCCCCAAGACACCCATCTACGTTCTAGATAAATCTTACCAAAAAGTGGGTTTCATGAAGGCATTACAACCAAAGACATTCTGCCAAGGTGGAAACCATCTCACCTACTTATACTGAGTCTCTACATTTTCTGCTCCAGAAATAGTGGCTTCTCAGCAATGCTATGCTTCAATCTGATCCTCTTGAGCAAGGGAACTCTCCTACCACCACCTTATAGTTACAATTACTATAACCCTTTCAACTGGTACTTTATACCTCTTTACTGACCATGTATTGCTCCCAATTTACAGTTCAAAAAAATGGGTATGGAATATGAATTTCATATATGTATTTTAAAGAGGTCCTTCAGTCCCCCTCAAAAAAAAAAAAAAATTTAAGTCAGCAGCTACAAATACTGTAGCTGACTTAATAAAAAACAGGACCCTTACCTGTTCAGGGATCCAGTACCCTCGTCCCCTGGGTTGGTGCTTTGCCAGTTTTCGGGTGCCTGTTGCCAGCATTCCAACTGTGGGAAGCCAGCTGTGACTCCTTGTGGCTTCACAGCCGGCTTCCCACTGCGCATGGGTGAACCGTGTGTATGGTTCCGTAGCTTCCTGGGACCAGTTACGTGTCCCAAGAGGCTGCGGAAAGAGGGGGAGTGAACCTTCTAGTTGCATCGCCTAGGCAATCTGAGCGGAAGTAGGAGCGAGTATCTGTCAAAACCAGGCACAAGCGCTCGCCCCTAAAAAAAAGAGTGTGTCCTAAAGTTGAAGAGAAGGGGGGGGGGGGTGTTTGGGGGTGAGGCAGAAATGGGGAACTTGTCTTTAGGGTTGAAATTACTGTTTAAATATTTTATACATTTATGGCATTTTCTTTACTATATTTATAGCACAGGGATGATCTAAGAACATGATTCATTTGTTTTGCAGTGCTGCTATACTGTTCAGATGGCCGTGTTACTTAAATCAAGACTTTATCTTAAGGGGGTAATTAAAGTAATATTCTCCTGAGAAGCAATTTCGTTTTTTGTCTCCTGATGTACATAAATATATTACTTCGCAACTGGGGCAATTTTATTTTTTTAAGTTGATGGTCAAAATACATTTTTATTAAACAATTTTAAAGAATTGGTTATATAAGTTTATGCAAGAACAGGAGAGTGAACAGCCAGAAACTATTATCTGTACAGCCAAACAGGTTAGGGATAGGCCTTTAGGACTCACAGGGAGGCCATGAATGAAAAAAAAGAATAAAGATAAAAATAGGATTTTTCCTACAGCTTACCTGTAAAATCCTTTTCTTGGAGTACATCACGGGACACAGAGCAGCTATAGTAATTACTATCTGGGTTATACGCCACCTATAGGTGAATGGACACTGGTAGATCAAACAGTAAGTCCTCCCCTATATAACCCCTCCTTCACAGGAAGCACATCAGTTTTGTAGCAAGCAATTCCCAAAAAGAGGGGCGGGACCTCTGTGTCCCGTGATGCACTCCAAGAAAAGGATTTTTACATGTAAGCTGTAGAAAAAATCCTATTTTCTTTATGGTACATCATGGGACACAGAGCAGCTATAGTAATTACTATCTGGGATGTCCCAAAGCAATGCCCCTGAGGGGAGGGAGACACCATCATATAAACTGCCACCAGAGAAGGACCTACTATGCTATTTGTAATACGCGGAGGCCAAAGGCAGTATCTTCTATGTTATGGACATCGACCTGGTAAAAATCCTGTAGATGTACAGTGGCTTGCGAAAGTATTCGGCCCCCTTGAACTTTTCAACCTTTTGCCACATTTCAGGCTTCAAACATAAAGATATAAATTTTTTATTTTTTGTGAAGAATCACCAACAAGTGGGACACATTTGTGAAGTGGAACGAAATCTTTTGGATTTTTGAAACTTTTTTAACTAATAAAAAAATGAAAAGTGGGGCGTGCAAAATTATTCGGCCCCCTTGCGTTAATACTTTGTAGAGCCACCTTTTGCTGCGATTACAGCTGCAATTCGCTTGGGGTATGTCTCTATCAGTTTTGCACATCGAGAGACTGAAATTCTTGCCCATTCTTCCTTGCAAAACAGCTCGAGCTCAGTGAGGTTGGATGGAGAGCGTTTGTGAACAGCAGTTTTCAGCTCTTTCCACATATTCTCGATTGGATTCAGGTCTGGACTTTGACTTGGCCATTCTAACACCTGGATACGTTTATTTGTGAACCATTCCTTTGTAGATTTTGCTGTATGTTTGGGATCATTGTCTTGTTGGAAGATAAATCTCCGTCCCAGTTTCAGGTCTTTTGCAGACTCCAACAGGTTTTCATCCAGAATGGTCCTGTATTTGGCTGCATCCATCTTCCCCTGAATTTTAACCATCTTCCCTGTCCCTGCTGAAGAAAAGCAGGCCCAAACCATGATGCTGCCACCACCATGTTTGACAGTGGGGATGGTGTGTTGAGTGTGATGAGCTGTGTTGCTTTTACGCCAAACATATCGTTTTGCATTGTGGCCAACAAGTTTGATTTTGGTTTCATCGGACCAGAGCACCTTCTTCCACATGTTTGGTGTGTCTCTCAGGTGGCTTGTGGCAAACTTTAGACGAGACTTTTTATGGATATCTTTGAGAAATGGCTTTCTTCTTGCCACTATTCCATAAAGGCCAGATTTGTGCAGTGTACGACTGATTGTTGTCCTATGGACAGACTCTCCCACCTCAGCTGTAGTTCTCTGCAGTTCATCCAGAGTGATCATGGGCCTCTTGGCTGCATCTCTGATCAGTCTTCTCCTTGTCTGAGCTGAAAGTTTAGAGGGACAGCCAGGTCTTGGTAGATTTGCAGTGGTCTGATACTCCTTCCATTTCAAAATGATCGCTTGCACAGTGCTCCTTGGGATGTTAAAGGTTGGGAAATCTTTTTGTATCCAAATCCGGCTTTAAACTTCTCCACAACAGTATTACGTACTTGCCTGGTGTGTTCCTTGGTCTTCATGATGCTCTCTGCGCTTTCAACAGAACCCTGAGACTATCACAGAGCAGGTGCATTTATACAGAGACTTGATTACACACAGGTGGATTCTATTGATCACCATCAGTCATTTAGGACAACATTGGATCATTCAGAGATCCTCGCTGAACTTCTGGAGTGAGTTTGCTGCACTGAAAGTAAAGGGGCCGAATAATTTTGCACGCACCACTTTTCAGTTTTTTCATTGCTAAAAAAGTTTAAAATATCCAATAGATTTCGTTCCACTTCACAATTGTGTCCCACTTGTTGGTGATTCTTCACAAAAAATTAAAATTTTATATCTTTGTTTGAAGCCTGAAATGTGGCAAAAGGTTGAAAAGTTCAAGGGGGCCGAATACTTTTGCAAGCCACTGTATAAACAAAAGACCAAATAGTGGTCTTGTACACCTGGACCACTGACCTCTGATGGTGGATGGCCCAAGATACTTCCACATACCTGGTAGAAAATCTCTCCCCAGAAAAAAATTTAGACCATAAGCATCATTGATAAACTGGCAGATCTACTGCTAAATATTCAACCTGGAGGCCACCTGCCCTTCCTGGGCTCTTCCGGCAGCACAAACCAGGATTCCTGACTTGTGTTGACAATTCAAGTAGACCCTGAGCATCTGAACTACCTCTAGAGTAGGTAGCAATCTTTCTCCTGATTTAATTATTGTTATTAAATTATTACAGACATACAAAATCTTTCACATCATTCCAAACACATAAATACAAAACATTCAGAATAAATACAAAAACACATAAGTAAAAGATGGATCTATCCTTTAACATCTCTCAAAAGGCCATATTTCTTTAAAAAAAAAAAAAAAATCATAATCTTTAAATATAGATATACTGCACTCTCAGTTCCTGCACCCCAAGAGAGCAAGGAAAAAAAAAAGGGGGGGGGGTTTTAAAATTACATTTTCCTCTCTTTTTTTCCCCTCCATATAATCTCCCTCCCAATATTATATATATATATATATATATATATATATAGCTATATCTATATATACAGTGGGGACGGAAAGTATTCAGACCCCCTTACATTTTTCACTCTGTTATATTGCAGCCATTTGCTAAAATCATTTACATTCATTTTTTTCCTCAATGTACACACAGCACCCCATATTGACAGAAAAACACAGAATTGTTGACATTTTTGCAGATTTATTAAAAAAGAAAAATGGAAATATCACATGGTCCTAAGTATTCAGACCCTTTGCTCAGTATTTAGTAGGAGCACTCTTTTGATCTAATACAGCCATGAGTCTTTTTGGGAAAGATGCAACAAGTTTTTCACACCTGGATTTGGGGATCCTCTGCCATTCTTCCTTGCAGATCCTCTCCAGTTCTGTCAGGTTGGATGGTAAACGTTGGTGGACAGCCATTTTTAGGTCTCTCCAGAGATGCTCAATTGGGTTTAAGTCAGGGCTCTGGCTGGGCCATTCAAGAACAGTCATGAGTCTCATTTGCTCTGACATGCACTGTGAGCTGTAAGGTCTTATATAGACAGGTGTGTGGCTTTCCTAATCAAGTCCAATCAGTATAATCAAACACAGCTGAACTCAAATAAAGGTGTAGAACCATCTCAATGATGATTAGAAGAAATGGACAGCACCTGAGTTAAATATATGACTATCACAGCAAAGGGTCTGAATACTTAGGACCATGTGATATTTCAGGTTTTTTTTTTTTTTTAATAAATCTGCAAATATGTCAACAATTCTGTGTTTTTCTGTCAACATGGGGTGCTGTGTGTACATTAATGAGGAAAAAAATGAACTTAAATGATTTTTAGCAAATGGCTGCAATATAACAAAGAGTGAAAAATTTAAGGGGGTCTGAAAACTTTCTGTCCCCACTGTATATAGCGATCTTTCTCCTGCGACTGTGGATTAGGATAAAAATAAAAGGCAAGACAATATCCTGAATCAAGTGAAAACTAGAAACCACTTTGGGTAATAAAAATGGATGATGACGCAACATCACCTTATGATGCGAGACCAAGAATGGCTCCTTGCATGAAAGGGCCACCAACTCTGATACTCCACCTCATGAAGTGATAGCAACCAAAGAAGCCACCTTCTGAGATAAAAAGGACCCCTGATTGGTTAAAAAAGTGGCCTCAGCAATAAGATTAATTCAAGTCACAAGGACACAAGAATGGCCCGAGAGGCGAGACTGTCCAAGCTACATGCTGTATGAGGACTGAAACGAGGAGTGAGAAACAAAGGCCCCTTGAAAAAAAAAGTGTATAGGGACAAACTCTGACCCTTAACTGTACTTAAGGCCAAATTCCTTTCCTCTACCGATTGGCGAAAGAAAAAGAAAATCTCCCACTCACATATTTCTGCGGGTGATACTTCCTGGTTTGACCCATAAACAAGAGCAAGGTGTACTGGCCAAAAATTACAAGCTATTGGACAGTATTCTCTCTTGTGGAGACCAAGCCCACTGAACTGTAGCCAGCCTCAATCAACTTAGAGAGACTGGCATCAGTGGTTATTTTCCAAATTCCTGAAAAGGAGGAATATCAACCATCAATTTTTGCTCTGCAACACCACAGAAAACAGAGCCTTCTGGCAATGCAATTCCTGGATCTTCAAGTTCCAGACCGAGAGAATGAACCTCTACTAAGACCTGGAGTAGGGCTGTATGTAGGGAACGTGCTTAAACCTAAACACAGCTTCCTCCTGTAGAAAAGTATCGAAGGAACCCCTGGAATCGACTGCTTTCTGAGCAAAGATTGAGGTAATGAGTATTGAGGTGTCTTCAGCAAGACCAGCACTGGGGCTAAATACTTTGTGAACCCTCAGGAGCTGTGGTCAAGCCAAAGGGAAGATTCACACACACACACAAAAAAAAAAAAGTCTTTCCACTGCAATTACAGAAATCTTTGAGCTTGGAAACAATCTGCCACATGAAGATGTGCATTTACAGATGACTATGGACCCCGAAATCTACCTCTTGCAGAGAGGTCATCACTGAACAGTCTGAAACAGAAGGATGTTCAGCGGCTTGAGATCCTAAGATAGACCTCATGTCCCCATTTGGCTTTGGAACTGCTACCATTTAATTGTCTCACAATAATGAGCTCATAACTTCTGCTCCAAGAACAAATGCAAGGCAACAGACCCAAGAGGTGCACTTAACCTACCAGGTTTCTGCCAACTAAAGACAGAACAAACCACCCCAGAGATTACCCTAAGATTTCTGGCCTGAGATACTCTCAAAACACAGTAGCCTTAGATGCCTCCCTCAAGCTTACAGGCATCTGGTATTCCCGGGCAGTCTCCCGTCTATATACTAACCAGGGTTGATCCTGCTTAGGCTTCGATCAACCGAGATCAGACACCGTGTGCCATTATTTATATAGCCATAGGGCGGGGCCACCCGATGACGCCATCTGTTGGCCCACCCCTTGTGACATCATTGCCCCATCATGCCTCAGATAAGGGTCTGGTATCGATTTTGGGGGGGAAACCCCATGCCAATTTTTGGCGTTGGGGTTCCCCTTAAAATCCATACCAGACCAAAGGGTCTGGTATGCTCCTGGGGGGAACCCCACGCCAGTTTATTTTATTTTATTTATTTTGGCGAAGGTTCCCCTTCAAGATCCTCAGCGCACAAGTCGCACCGCAAGTCGGATCATCATAATCCGACTTGTGGTGCAACTTCTATTCAAATCAATGAGCTCTCATAGTGAACCATTGATTTTGACAAAAGAACGTTCAACGAGGCTTAAACGCAGCTGTATCCAGTGTCAGACGTTTTTACAGCTGTAACGCCTATGCCACTTACAGCTTCTAAAAGCCTGTGTGTGCATGGACACATAGAACAACATGGAGAGGCGTTTTTAAGTGGCAAAAAAAAAAAAAAAAACATCCGACCCTGCTAAGAGCAGCTGTAAAAAAATGCAGTGTGCGCATGAGGCCTTAGTCACATTTCCCCCTTCCCCCACTGCTAAGAAGTAAAGGCAGGTTGTTTTTCAAAATGCATTAACAGTGTAGTGCCTTGCTTGGTGCCCATTTGATTCTGCAGCCTGACCACAACCTGAAACACATAGGGAAAATCATAAATAATCTGCATTGAAAAGATTAATTGGGATTCCTGCAACAGATGGCATGGTCCCCACAGATCCCACTGATCTCAACATCAAGCCAGTCTGGGATTACTTACAGTCATAGAAGAATTAAGCAGCCAAAAGTTCCAATGGAACTGTAACAAATTCTCAATTATACTTAGGACACCCTACCGCACGAGTGCCCTGAGGGAAAGCGGCTCTCCAACACGGCACTCGAGAAGAGGAGGATCGGGGCCGCTCTCTGCAAAACCAACTGCACAAAGGAGGTATGACATTTTTGGGTTTTTTTGTTTTTAAACAAACCTTTACATACATATGCTTTAAATCTGAATTAAAACCAAAAATGTATTATATTGCAGCTTACCAATCATTAGATGGGTTGGCTGCATCGGTATTCTTTGGCGTTTCCCTCTCCCCCAAACCCCCACCCCCCACTTTCACATCCTGTATTAGTAAGACACAAATCTGGAGGAATGAGCACCAGGGGTAAGCAGCATCGTTAGTTGGGGTGGGGGGGAGGGGAGTGTTAAAGCAGAACTTATGTCATACATACCAGGAGTCTTCAAGGGGGGAGGGGTTTTGTCAGCTAAGCACACCCTCCTGTATGCATGCTAAGCTAAGGGCAGATGGATTCTAAATGCTACACGAATCATGACATGAAAAGGCAAGAACAAATATAGTTAAACTTTCTCAGCAGAGCAAAAAGGCTTCTAAACTCCTGGGACACTAGCAAAAACATGCTGGTTAGAGGCAGGGGTTATATAGGGGATTGGCCTTCAATTTTTATTTTATCTTCTTCGGTGTCAAAAACTCCTGTGGGCTGAGGAATACAACCGTTTCAGATTTTCTGAATTCCTGTGCCCTTTAAAAGTGATTGTAAATGATCACCTTGTAAAACAACCCATGCAGTTTAAAATAGAAATGAAAGGCAAAACATTTTTGTATAAATATAGAAAAAACAACTTTTTCCCCTTTTTTTTTATAAGTGATCACATTCCCTCTGTTCTCAACTGCATAACAGCTGGGGGAGGAGAAGCAGCAGTACACTGAGCTTCCCAGTGAATGGCTGTGCAGTGGGGGCGTGTCAGGACAAGTCTGATCATTGGAGGAGAGCACACTGAGTTTCCAGCATAGCTTGAGAACTGATCAGGATGTGCTCTCCTGCTTAGTGTGGTCGGTTTCTATTAGGAAAGCAAGGAGACTAGCAGGAACAGCAGGGATTTCACATAAAGGAAGCAATACAAGGAGAACAGGATACTGTCTCATACAAGTACATATTACAGCAGGCACATATAAGGAATATGAAATGTTGGGTTTACAAACACTTTAATGTACAAAGATGTGATCTCATCAGAGCACTATTTTCTTGCCAGCTAAACTCCTCACAACTACAGAGAACAACTGTATGGCTGAACTTGCATCTCAGACATCACATTTGATCGGCAACGCAGGTGAACCTGGGCTAAATAAAGACATGTGTGTTCCAGCTTGTTTTACAGTGTTCCAGTACAGTCCAATTCAGGGAAAATGCAACATGTTCTTTTTCTTCAGGAACTGGAAGGCACTGGAACTGCAAGCACTGGTGTGAACTATGCCATTGGAAACCATATAACCTACTTTCCATGCGTTTTGGATGCAGAAAAAAAAAAAAAAAGAAAAAAAAAAAAAAAAAAAAAAGATAGTCCCCACTCGGCTCTTTGCCCTTGGAGGACCGGGTCGACGTCTGCCGTCATTTTCGCCTCTCAGCCTTAAAAAGGATGGGTTTTTTCCCTCTTTAAAAAAACGAAAGATTTTTTTTTTTTTTTTTATCTTAAAAGATAAATGAGGGATCTGAGGTCTTGCACAATTTTAAGCACGACATGTTAGGTATTGATTCACTCGGCGTAACATCTTTCACATTATAGAAAATATTGGGCTAACTTTGTTCAGTTTTTTTTTTTTAATGCATTTGAAAGACCCCTGAGCAAATACATTGTGACATAAAATATTGTAACGACTGCCATTTTATTCTCTAGGGTCTCTAAAAAAAAAAATATATATATATATATATATATATATATATGTTTGGGGGTTCTAAGTAATTTTCTAGCAAAATATGTTGATATTTACTTGTAAACAACAAACGTCAGAAAAAGGCCTGAAAAAGTGGTTAAGGACTAGTGAAGCTGCAACTGTAGAGACATAGAACACATTGGTCAAGAGTAACCCCCTAAACCACTGCTGGTCATGGCCAGAGGAGAGTTTTGGCAGCTAGTGACGAGGGTCTCCTTAAAAGGTGGGGGTCAGTGTACCCTTAAAATATTGGTGCTCTGTGGTCATTGCCTTCTGCAGCGTTAATTGTTACTGTCCTCCGCAGTCCCTTTTCAGTCAGTAGGAGCTCAAAATGATCGGTACACAGTGGTTTTTTTACTCGCAAGAAGCTGTATTCTGCAGGAGTTTTGTGCCACTGGTTTTCCAGCTGGGACATACCCAAATGACAAAACTATATAGGGAGTGCTGGGAGGAATGTCACTCCACATGGCATGTCTGCACTAAACTTGCTGACTGCCTTGTACTCACGCAACCAACTGCGCTTTTTTCTCTATTTCACAATTTTTTTTACAGGGTGTTTGAAAACTGATCTGTTAAAAAAAAACAAAAAAACACTGTAGAAATTGAAACATTCAATATGATCCTACCCAGACAGGCCTGGTACTAGACCATGGACAGAGTAGGAGGAGAGTAAGGGCACCTGCCCTAAGTGCCAGGGTCCAGCAATGACTTATTCGCTATGAAGAATCTGTTACGCATGTACCACCACTGTGGTTGACTAAGGGGTGTCTTAAAGTGTTACCAAACCCACAACAGTAATATCTGTCTGTATATGCAGTAATGCGTGCTTGTTATACTCACTGTGGAACCTAAGGGGTTAATACTCTGCATTGTGTAAAAAGTTTGATGCGGTCTTCTATGACCCCCCCCCCCCCCCCCCACCCTCTACAGTCTGCAATAGGTCTCCTGACACAACAGAGCCTTGAAAAAAAGCTGCACATGCTCAGTTTGGTGTGAACTTGTAAATAATTATTTTCTTGGGAGAGTTTATGTGATTGGCACAGGGCCAATCAGCACTGTCCAGACAGAGATTCAGGAGTCCTGCTGCCTCATAGGACAATCAATGGAGAATAAAAACTCCTCCTACAAGCTTGAAACCAGTGCATAGAAGTTAGAAGTCACAAGACTGCCTTAAGTGCTGATGAGAATTTAGCAGTTTATATTTACTGAAACGATTGCATTTCCATGTTCTGTGTACTGTGGGAGACTAGAAATAGTGAATGCAGGGTCCTTGGTTTAGTAACACTTTAATGACTTAGAAATGAACTAGAAAGCAGCACCCAAAGAATACATAGATACAATCTGACACTCATGGCAATTTGGAAGTTTTCAAGGCCAAAATCAGGGCACTGTCCTGTGGTTTATTTTGTGTTGTCAAATAGATTAGGCCAATTCCTTGTAAAATATACTCTCAATTACTAAAAGCCAGATTTGTCAAACTGCTTAATGCACCTCTTTCCTAATTTGTAGTCTACACAGCAGTGAATTATTTCACACTGTAAACTGTACTTGGCAAATTGACAAATGCTTGCTGTTTTTATAACCTCAAAACAGAAGACTGAGTAAAATACACACAAGTCAATAGATCTCTAGTCTGCAGACTTGAACAGCTTCCAGTAATATCTCCAGTGCTCTCAGGTGACCCGCAAATAGATGGAAAACATAAATGATACAAGTGACCTCTGAAACACTACAAACGAGGAATACTCTACTCCGGTTTAAAAAAGGAAGGCAATTAATCAGTTTGATAAGCACATTCGTCTTACACCCATTGTTCACAAACACAAGGATATTTTAAAGGATAATCACTTTTTATGCAACACAAAAATAAAATCACCCCACATCAACAAAATAGTAAAAAAAAAAACAATACACTCCTTCAGGCCTTCAGAATCCAGTGTATATAAAGTGAGGGTGGCCCTTCTATTCCAGCAAGGCCACTGCCTTCACCTTGGTGCAAGAGCTGGACACAATATTTGTTTATGGCTGGAACTGTTCTTAGCCTGTCAGCTTTGCTATATTCTGAAGTTTAGTAGTCAAGGAGGAGCTAAAAACCCTGCCTTGCCTTGGGTATTCATTAAACACATCCTGTTACCAGACTATTCATTTAATCAACAAGCTTCCCATAAGATTATATTCATACTTTTATGCAGGTTTACATGTAAAAGCCACCCTTGTGTAGATGCTGGGCACCACCTTCTTAGATTTGGTATCAGCAGCCATAGCACACTAGAAGCGGTCAAATGCCACAATGTATTTCCCTTAATTTATCCCCTGCCTGCTAAATTAAAGGAACTACTCTATGAAGCCCATGAACACATTCCATAATTATATACTAATCAGATTCTAAAAATCTACATTGCTCCTCCCATACCAGTAGGCCATATGTGAACAGAGCGAAGCCTGACCCAAAGACTTCTGACATTTTTCACAGCTCCATCCTGTCCTCTTCTCTATCACGGACCAGTAGTTAGGACAAGCCCCATCCTGAGCCCTTCACATGCACAGCACTCTCTCTCATTGCCACAAATAACATTCCCTCTCCTGTTGCAGCTGCTGCGCTCATCTGCCCAGTGGAGAGCACAATGCTCATGTGCGAGGGCTTGGAAAAAGGGCGGCGCGCATCCTGATGGCTGGTCCATCCTAGAGAAGTGGACAGGACATAGCTATGAGAAATATCACGAGTGTTTGGGGCAGGCTTCACTCAGTTCACAACAGGCCGACAGGTATGGGAGGAGAATATTTTAAAATGAGAATCGTTTAAAATTATTTAATAGTGTTCATGGACTGCATAAAGTATTTTTGGGGTGAATTAACCTTATAAAGGTTATGAAGGATGTAGAGGGGAGGTTAGCAGGGTTAAGTCAGCACACAGCAAAATACACTCTCCCATAGGAGAAGGCTTTGACATACAAGGAGGCAGGGGGACTAGGCTCTAAACTAGTCAAATCTGCTAGGAAGTTGGCACATTGCAATTGAATAAAAAAAAATTTATGGTAAGAAAAAAATAGTGCGAGCATTTAAACTTTTTTTTCTGTGTTTTTACCTGCAGTTTTTAAAAATTGTGACACAGTCTAAAATAAACTTAAGGTCCCCATTAAACAAAACGTATTGTGCTATAGTGTTTTGTATGAGTTTTTTATGGATTCAAGTTGTCATTTGTATTTGTGGACTAATAAATATTAATTTTAATGATTTCTTTCTTTCTGGGGTAAATTTAAGATTTTTGCACTTGGTGTAATTTTTTTCCCCTATGTATATTAACAAACATAGGCTTTCAGTATTTAATAATCAGGTTATACTGCCGCCTACCAGAGGTTAGGACACTAGTTAAAAAAAAAAGTGAAAAACCAGCCCCCTCTCCTACCCAGCAAACCTAAATGTTGTGACCAAGCAGTACACAAGTCAATAAAACAAAGTGTCAAGACCTGCGTCTCTAAAAAAAAAATTTCTTTATCGTCCGTTAAGGGACACAGGAATTCAGTAAATTCCATTACAGTCGAGATGTACAAAAGCAGTCCAAGGGATGGGCAATATCCAACGGTAAACCAAATAACATTTAGAGGTATATTCCCATGTCAGTTATCTGAAGAAAACAACTCCCGATTCAAGCTAAATGGGGAGAATAAGAAAAATTCACTGTCAAGGAGAACTGACTGAAGGAACAATGGCTACCTACCATTGCAGCAAGCCTTTCCTCTGTGTATGTTTGAGAAGACAAGGCATGCCACATAGCAGAACAACAAGGCCTAGAGGGAAGCAACGTCATGTGTACTAACAAACCCTAGCACCAATGAGGGCCAAGGAGGGCAAAGACAATGTGGGGGGGTCAGTGGAACAAAATCGGGATTGCCACTTGGTGCTTCAGGACTAGCAACAAGATGGCACTTCCCTTTAATTTAGGAAAAATTTCAGGTATCAGCATATTACACTGGTCCAGCTTGTAATGTAATTCTGCATATGACATACTTGGCCAATGCCCCTGGAAGCAGGAAATCACTGAAGCAGACACCGCTACTTCAGTGATCTCCACTTGCTTCCATGTCCAGTGTTTAGGGGTCAGCCTGATGCCTTGTTACTACAGGTCGTAGGCTGCTTTGCATTTATTCTGAAAATACACTTTCTGAATGGTGTCCAGGCTGAGCAGATGACCTCCTGTGTTTACAATGCAGGAGAGCAGCCACTCTAAATGGGACCCAGAAGCAAGTGGAGATCACTGAAGTAGCATCTCCTTCAGTGATTTCCAGCGCCATCGACCAGGAATGTCATATAAATAGTTACATTGGTCCAAGCTGGATCAGTATAACTATGTACCAATATGCTGATGACTGGAAATAATCTTTAAGGGCTCACACACACATGACATTTTTACAGCTGCTGTTAGGGGCATCTTACGTTTTTTCTTAACTGCCTCTAAACGCCCTTCCATGTTAGACCTACGTGTCCATGCACACAAACTTTCAGGGGCGTTTGGAGGCATAAGCATTTAAGGGCAGTAGAAAAAAACTACATCGTGTGCATCCAGGAATAGACGCCGCTAACAAGCGTTTAGCCGCAGTTGCCATTAGGCTTTTTTACATTATAGGGAGTGTTTGTACTGAAAAAAAGCCAAAAACGCTAACACCAAAAAACGTGAAAAAACACTCATAAACGTTATTCAAAAACATGGCAGCAGTGCTGGGATTTTTTAAATGTTCTGTGTGCATGAAGCCTAAGTGGTGGGAGAAAGAGCACACATGTGCAACACTCCACCCACTATTATTATTATTTAAGGTACTTAAATTTACGCTGTCAATTGTACATTGTACATTCACATCAGCCCCTACCCTCATAGAGCTTACACTCTAAGAACCCTAACTCACATTCATATACTAGGGCCAATTTAGACACGCGCAATTGTCAGTTAAAGCGACGCAGTGCCGAATTGCAAAAAGTGCTCTGGTCTTTGGGCAGCCAAATGGCCTGGGACTTAAGTGGTTAAAAGCCAAACTCCTTTGTGTCAACATGTGTGCATGTTATCAGGCCAAAATCGCCAGTCACTAGTAAATGGCTTTGGCCAAACACTAACCATGAGTGAATGAAAAGTTTGTGTCATTCATATTCTCTGAAAAATGGCCAAGAAAATTCTGCCAGGGTATGTAAACTTATGAAAATTATATATACACATACATACACACACACACACACACACCTTTCCCAGCCGGGCTGAAGCTGAAGAATAAAAAGTATTCAACCCCCTCGAACATCAGCAAAAAACAAGTCAAGTAGGAGTTTTGCAGGGGTTGGCTTTTAGTTTGTTGCCAATGCTACAACCCCCTGCAATATAATCCGATTCCTCGGTCCCTCAATAGCTGAAAAATTGAAAGCAAGAAATTTTTTTTTTTCTTGCAAGCAGGGCTTTCGGGCCCTTTTCAAATCTACAGTGCCATCTATTTACACATTTTACAAACTGCAGCATTTACACACACAGTCAACACCCCATAACACAATTTTCAGTGCTCATTGTGAAATTGATGTAAGTGAGCTATCAAAATGAATCAGCTTTCTTTATATTGATATTGTCTTAACGGGCTCTCAGGCCTCAAGCACATATGATCAATACTCACATACAGGGACCTATGCCCCAAATGCAGAAAGTTTGCATTTAGGGCTTACACCTCTGGACACAAGTATCACTCATATATGTGTAGAAAAGAAGAATTCAGGCTGTCATTGATTTTGACAGGCTGCTGGCAGTGGGCTGTACGAAACCACCTGTGCTCCCCAGGCATTGAAACATGCATCATTTAGATGCTGTACAGCCAAATTCCAGCTCACACTTAGGCTCGGTTCACACGGGGGCGACTTGTCAGGCGACCTAGCCGCCTGACAAGTCGCCTCCCGTTCTGTACAATGGAACCGTTCTAATCGGAGCGACGCAAGTCGCTCCGACTTAGAAGAAAGGTTCCTGTACTACTTTGGGAGCGACTTGCATAGACTTCTATACATTAGTCGTCTTGCAAGTCGCCCCGGCAGTCGTGTGCAGGTCGCCTCGGTGAGGCGACCTGCAAGTCGTGCCGCGTCTAGTGTGAACCGGCACTAAAGCAGTTACAGAAAACTGTTTTTTCCTATTGGGATAAAGGTTTTGCATAAATGAATAAAAGCGGATCATTTTAAATCACCCCTGCCAATGTAAAGTGTTTGGCCTCATCCATATAGACTAATAAATTCTGCTGAAGAGTTTCTGTTTTTGAAAAAACATACTTGCTGGCTAGATCACCAGGTGGAAATAGAAGAAAGCCTAAAATAAGGAAACTAATGCAGCCATCACCCCTAGGGATTTGTAAACTGCAATATAATAAAGGTTTGCTTTTAGGTTCAGTGCTGCTTTAACCATTTGACCTCCTGAAGATTTACACCCCTTCCTAAATGACCAGGCCATTTCTTGTGATACAGCATTGTGTTACCTTACCTGACAATTGCACAGTCATGCAACGCTGTAATCAAATACATTTATGTCATTTTTTTCTCCACAAATAGAGCTTTCATTTAGACCCCTTCCTCACTAAGGCAGTTTTCAGGCATTTTAGGGCTAGAAACAGCGCCTGAAAACTGCCTCCCATTCATTGCCATGGGTGCTTTCACACCCGGGCGGTGTGCTGCGGGACGTTAGAAAAAGTCCTGCAAGCAGCATCTTTGGGGCGGTTTGAGAGCTATGTATACAGCACTCCCAAAATGTCCCTGCCCATTGCAATGAATGGGCAGCGCCACAACACGGGAGTTTTTAACCCTTCTTTGGGGTTAAAAGCGCCCCGCTAGTGGCCCC
Organism: Aquarana catesbeiana; assembly: GCF_042186555.1. Classification (NCBI taxonomy): domain Eukaryota; kingdom Metazoa; phylum Chordata; class Amphibia; order Anura; family Ranidae; genus Aquarana; species Aquarana catesbeiana. The sequence goes on from NC_133327.1 coordinate 117,101,620, forward strand.
AGTGTGAAAGGGGTCTTAGTGGTATTTGATCACCACTGTTTATTTTTTTGCGCTATAAACAAAAAAAGACCGACAATTTTGAAAAACAAAAATAAATATTTTTTATTTTCTGCTATAAAACATCCAATAAATAAAAAAAAAAAGTAGAAAATCTAATTTCTTCATAAATTTAGACCAATATGCATAAAAAAAAAAATCCCTATTGATAGGTTTGCGCAAATGTTATAGTGACTATAAATACTGGAATTTTTATTTATTTTAGAATAGTAATGGCAGCGATCAGTGACTTTTAACAAGACTGCGATAGTATGGCCAGCAGTCTGACATTGTTGACATTTTGTGGGAACCAGCCACACGAATACAGTAATCGGTGCTAAAAATATGCACTGACACTGGCTGGTAAGGAGTTAAACATCTAGGGCTAAAAGTGTTCCTAGTCAGTGTTTTTTGTACAATGTGTGGCGCTTTCACTGAGGGATGTGATGGATCTTATTCCCATCTTTGCAGGGAAAGAAAATCCATTACTTTCCCCATGTCAGGACAGAGCTCTGCATTGCTTACATAGGCAGAGCTCCGTCCTGTGTCTCTCCTTGGCACCCGCTGCTCTGCTTCTGCTGTAACAAATCACAGCAGAAGTGGCACGCGACCCCTACCTGGAAGTGCAGAATGTGATTCTGCACAGCACGGCCGCCCTGTAGCAGTAACACTGCTATAGGACGGTTGGCAACCGGTACAAATTTCCAAAACTCTAAAGATTTGATAGCCTGAGCACCCTGTAAAATATATAAGCAACCACACACAGAAACAAAGAACAGTAATAACAGAAGACAACCAAGTTGGTCCATTGGTAGGCCACTTTTTAAACCTTTGAGTATAGTTCTAAGTTTGGGGCAAGCATGTATAAAATTATTTTACATTTCAATTCAAAGCACATGGATGGCTTTTCACTGGTTTCAGACAATTTTTATGCTGTCAGGTTTGGACAAACTACAGTGACAACCCAAATCTGAGCGCTAGGACCCACAGGTTGAATAAAAAAACGTCCCATTAAGTAGGTACTTACATAAAACTAAGACAAAGGTAATCAAAATGCTGGCAAGAGTAACCAATCAGAACAAACTTTGTTTCCGCAATATATGAAAGCAAACGTTTTAGTCGAGGGCCCTGTCAGGTCATTTACATCTATTCCTCCATACAAGCTATATAACGTAGCTGCAACATTTCCATTATCATACACAGCATTAGATTACATTCTGGTTTTATATTACAGCCACTGACCTCCGTATGTGAAAGCTTTCCTATTATACTGCTTTGCACTCACATGTACAAGAGTGTGAAATTCTTCACAAGAACTTGAAAACAATCGTTCACCCAGCACAAATATATCCACCCACACTGCCCATAAAACGGGTTTCATGAAGGCTATATTTAGATCATTTCCATTTTTTACAGAAGCTCTAATATCTCTACAGGTCTACAAATTTCCACAATCAGGGACTCTAGGGGCCGCCTTGCTGTTCTGATAGGAAGATAATTGCTAAAACTTCTCGGGTTATTTCCTGGCTCTATGTAGTAAACACTGCACATATTCAGGAGAAGCATTCATAGAAGTTGTCAGCTTTTCACAATAGTGCTTTACCCTGGGCTCTCTTCCTTTTTTCATTTCTGCTTAATTACTGCGACAAGGTTTGCTTTTTGCCAATGCAATAGTTAAGTTACAGGAGTTTTCTTTTTTTGAATAAAATTGAAGGTATGAGTGAACAGTCTCCCACCAACTCCTTGTCCCCTTTGCAAATAGGGGTTTCTAATGCTGGCCATACACTATACGAAAAATCATTCAAACCCATTTTCAAAAAACAAACATTCGGCCGTGGGAGCAAACGACAGTGCCATCATGTAATGACCGATAAATCTTTCAGTGGGCGTACATCAATTTTTTATTTGTTTTTTCACATATACCTAGTGCAAACAGTTTGGACGGGAAACACATTAACCTTTCAAACTTGTCCTTTTTTTTGGCTCAGAAACATCCCAACCGATTACCGATTTTTGCCCATTACCTGGCCAAAAAACGAACAAACTGTCTAAATGACAGAATTTCAGCCGATTTTTCGTATAGTGTATGGCAAGCTTAAGAAGTACAAAGAACTCATTATGATCAATTTAGTTTTAGAGGAGTACTCCGTAAGAACAGCAGAAATGCTGTATTTTACCCTTCCATTTACTTTCACAAAAATCCATTTTATGTAATGAAAGTCTTGTAAAACAAAAGGAAAAAAAACACTTTTCCAAAATCTATATGAATTTTTTTTTTTTTAACATGGCAGGAGTGAATGATATTAGGGTTGATATTTACCTTTAGCAGAAAACTCCAGTGTTGAGAGCATTAGACAATGAGGAAATGATACAGATAATTGGTTTACAGTTTGCGACATATGAATGTTTGCCAGCAACAAGTCCAACAAGATTTTTTAGATTTGAACAACTATGAGATTTTTAGATTTGACAGATTATGTAAGTGTGAACACAATCCAATATCACCGCTCTAATTCATCCCAAAGGTGTTCTATCGGGTTGAGGTCAGGACTCTGTGCAGGCCAGTCAAGTTCCTCCACCCCAAACTCACTCATTCATGAATTGATGAATGGGATGAATTAGAGGGGAGACTGTGAGCAGACCCTCTTTTTAGGGGTATCCAGCTCCCACTTCCTCCCAGGGCTCCACGGGGAAAGAAGTTCACCCCCCCCCCTCCCTCCGTGCAATCTTCTGGGACAGGTCCCAGACGATTGTCCGGCCAATCAGCGCGGCTCACACATGTGCCCAGATGTTAAGCCACAGCCTGGTGCTCAAAGTCACAATGCTGGCACTGAGGAGAGCAGGGGGGAGAGGAGCGAGGCTTCGTTCGCCTGGATCGCTGGACCGTAGGACAGGTCAGTGTCCGATTATTAAACGTCAGCAGCTACACTTTTTGTAGCTGCTGACTTTTATATGGGTAGAACTCCGCTTTAAGGTTTTTCCATGCATGGAGGTAAAAAAAAAAAACCTTCTGTAATCAGGATCCCTCTCAGTCACCCCCCTAAATACTTACCTGAGCCCAACGATCCAGCGATGTGCCTGAGCAGTGGCTCTCTCCGCTCTCTGGCTCCTCACAGGACAGAATGGCAGAAGCCGGAGCCATTGCAGTCAATGAAATCCTGAGAAGAGGGAGCAAGGCCGCGCCATACTGTCCACACGAGTGCCCCCATAGGAAGCTGATTACTATGGAGGCACTTGCCAAAGAGGAAAAGCCAAGAGCATCGACAGGGAACCCCTACCTACACCACACCCCCCAGCTCTCCTGCACTGAGACCTTGACACAAATACTGGATATACTATACCACCCGCTTTTTCTTCCAGAGTGTTTACATGTCAGCTATTTGGGAATCTTAATGTACTAAACTGAGGGATTTACCCAATCGCTCTGTTTGTACAATCTATAGGTACACCTTTACATTCCATGTGTATGTGCCTTTGGTATCAAGTCTTTAGATTGTTTAGGTCTATTGGTGGCTGTATACAGCAGCAGGGGCTTCCAGGCAACAAAATGTGTCAGTGTTTTTACGCTGTAAGGAGGAGTACCAAGTGCATGAACAATAAGGGTCTTCGTGACATCAACATGCTGTATAGACAATCTGAGTCTGTCCTGGATAGAAAAAAAAAAAAATCACACAGCATCTGGTTAGAATCTACGCTATATTGATGCATTGCTAGGTCACGCTTTTACCCACGGTGCTATTTATTCACTCTTATAAATTACATTTTACACATCTTTTATGCTAACAAAACTGGCTTGCATTAGGTGATATATACTCTATATGAAATCAGAATTATAACATGGAACTTGAGATATATTCGTCACCTTTGGAAACCTCCAAATATTATTTGAGCTGCCTATAATTTGGAGGTTCATTCACCTGGCGAGTTATTTTCGTGTTGGTGGAGAGTATGTGCATCACACAGCAAGGAGGTGAAATTATGAACTCCTTGCATTGAGCAGGACCCTCCAAACCCTCTTGTATTATATTGTAATGGTACTGGCTCCTTTTAGATTGTAAAGCACTGTGCAAACTGTTGGCGCTGTATAAATACTGTACAATAAAAATAATTGTTTGCTGGGACTTTTATCAAGGGAAACCCATTTACTTTATATATGACCAATGTTTACCATGTAAAACTAAATAATAATAAATGCATTTATTAGGAAAACAAAGAGGCAATGGTTTGGCCATTTCGTATCGCCCACTATATAGGTCTGTAAATGTGTTGTGGGTGTGAGGCGAGTGAGCCTGGAATTGTACTGCTTAAATGCAAAGGAACTTCTGCACACAATAGCCAAAGACTTTCCTCTACCGCCCAACATCTGCTATCAACTGGGAAAACACATTCCACAACATAATTGGCCTTTTGAAATACAAATCCATCTTTTTTGGGGTGACTAAAGATCAACTTTACCAATTAATATGTCGGAATACTGTAAAGCAGGGGTGTCCAACTTGCGGCCCAAAACAAAATCGTAAATTTGCTTAAAAATGTTGGATTGGGGTTTTATTTTTTAATAAAAACGCGTTGACACTTTGTGAACATATGCGGCTGAAGAAAGCATTGACAGCGTCTCTATCCTAAATTTTTATAAAAGTTTCATCTTGCCAAAGAAAATCTTCAGCTCTTCACAATCACGCCTTATTCAGGTCATCAGATTTTAGCAGTACCTTTATTTGTGAGCTACTAGTTTCAAGGATGAAGAAGAATACAAAGGGCAAAGTTAGAAGCATACTATCTGATGAGCACCTTGAGAATTGCTTTTACATCCATCAAACCAGATATTGATGCGCTAGTTTATCAAAAATGTGTCAAATAAAAAAAATTACAAAAAACGATGTTTTATTACTCAGATAGGTAAATTATCTAGATCAGTGATCGTTAACTTCTGATCTGCCCAACTTTTTCTGCTCATCAGCTATCATTATTGGTTGTGTATTTTATGTACGGCTCAAGACAATTACTCTTCTTCCAATGTAGCCCAGGAAGGTGAAATGGTTGAACATCTCTGATGTAAAGGATAGGGATAAACATTTTGCCATTATCAATGTCCAATAGAGGCAGTCACTATAGCTTGGGTGGGATGTCAGGACTGCATATACAGAAGCTGTGAAGCATGTTGATTAGGATTGCTTAAAGTGGTACTAAACCCAAGACCCTGCATTCACTATATCTGATCTCCCACAGTACACAGAACATGGAAATGCAACTATTTTAGTAAATATAAATGGCTAAATACCTTTTCTCAGCAGTATATAGCAATCTTGTGACTTCTATCAGTGTCCAGCCAAGCACTGGTTAAAGCTTATAGGAGGAGTTTTTTGACTGTCCTATCAGGCTGCAAGACCCATAAACCCTCTGTCTGGAGAGTGTTGATTGGCCCTATGCTGATCACGTGCACTCTCCCAAGAAGAAAAAAAAACCTGTAGCAATACACACCAAGCATGTGCAGACTGACTCCATAGACTCTGTTTTCAGGAAATTATTAGGAGTCGGTAGAAGGAGGGGAGGATCAGAGCAGACAGGACTAAATAACCTTTTTACACAATGCAGAGGAATAACCCCTTAAGTTCCACAGTGAGCATAACAAGCATGCTTTACTGCATATACAGACTGATTTTACCGTGGTTTAGTAACACTTTAAAGCAAAACAACATTGTTGCAGTCACCTATTTTGGCTGCCTTCTTGGGACAATTTGTGCACATCTGCCTCAAAGTGCCTACAGATACTTAATGGTGGGGTGCGCATGCATCAAATAATTAGGAAGGGAGGGCGAATGTTATTAGGCACACTACAGTTGCAGGAAAGAAAATTCGCTCAATTCCCCCCATCAACAGGAGCTGTCCCTGCCAGAAGAACACAGTGCTTACTGCTAGCCACTGGCAATAAACGCATACTAAAAATCCAACATGCTGGTTGTACTCAAGTCAATCGACTGTCCATAGATGGATCGCATCTCGGCCAGTCTCTGCTGCACGGCTGATATTTAATCCATCTATGGCCAGCTTTACAGGGATGGAGATTTGTGGCCGATTACACAAGCAGCACATTCCTACTGCCAATGGTGAAGCCCTACAAATAGCTGGGAAAGGTTAAACTTCTAAAAACACTTGGCATCTAAAAGAAATTATAAAGCCCTGTTAACATTTGTGTGTTGCCCCTCCTGGTTCCAGCACTCAAAAGGGATAGACACACAGATGAGAGTTCTGGTCTGCCACTAGCATTCACAATCGTTTCTAACCAATATCTTTCACAAACCCTCGTACCATAGATGTCCGATCACATGGACAAATTCAAAGCCACATTTGGAAAAAAGCCTGTATCCTTCCCACAAAGATCACAAGTGGCAACTCTCCGAGATGGCAGAAGTGGAGAACTCAACATGCAGCAGAGATGACAACTAAAATGGGCAGTCCATCTCACCCCAAGAATTATGAAATTATTTTATTTTTAAAATGTGTTTCTAGATGCATATTTCTTCAATAAAAATGAAAGTAAAAACAACAAAAAAATTAAAAACAAAAAAACGGCTGCAGCGGTGGCTCTAAAACAGGACACATCCTTACTCCCAGTGTATTCAAAACTTGAAACACATACGATTGCTTTTTAGAGGGGCGGCCAGGGCTTTCAGATGAACAAGTCTTGGAGAACTTCTAGACCTAATTTCATCTGTGTGCGATTAGAACCACCAGCTCACTATTATAGGTGTAGCTGGTAATGCTGATTGGCGGTGGTATTGGAGCACTGAACTATGCCCGTCCTTATTTATCAGAATGGATTAGTGGATACAGTATGCTTTGTCATAAAATCTTTTTATTGCCAAAATGCTTATCCGTGGAAGATGAAACAAAATGTGAAATCTAACTTCTCTGCACTAAATAATTACATGCTTAAAACAAAAACGTGCATTTATTGTGCAGTTAGATGCATGTGAAGCAACATGAATTCTCAGTCAATGGCAGGTAAGATGCAGGGGAGAAAAAATACAGAGAACAGAACAATGACATAGATAGATACATTCAATGCCGTTTCTCACACATTCAAAGGGATCTAAAAAGCTTAGTTGTGAAGGGGTCCTAAAGACCTCCTTCACACTGGAAATGATATTCATAGACCATTTATAAAAAAATATACATATGGTATAATTTACTTGCATTTAATTTAGCAGAGCTTGGAGAAAATAGAATTCTTTGCCTCCAGGGGCAGATTAGGTACTCTGACCACATCGAAAGCAAGGTTTGACAGATCCCAGTCACCAGTTTGCCATTGTGAATGACAAAAACCGTGGCAACCAACCAACCCTGACAATCGACACCCACAAGCAGAAAGCACTGCACATCTAAACCCCAGACAAAAAGTTCCCGCTTACAGTCTTAGCCCTGGTTCACACTGGAGCGTTTTGACATGTCAAATCGGCAGCAAATGCCGTCAATGGCACCGTCCTAATCTGTGCGATGCCATGTCTGCGGCGCTGCACCAATTTCAAAAAGTAGCTTATGTACTACTTTTTATGATTTCGGGCTGCGATTTACATTGACATCTGTACAGAAACCTGCACAGATGTCTATGAAATCGCAGCCGAAATCAGGACAGACATGCGGGAGTGAAATTGTGTGAGTTCAGCTGAACTCACAGCTCAATGTGAACCTGGGCTTAAAGCCAAAACCAAAAACGTAATATTGCAGCTTACCCATCATTAGATCTGATGGCTGCATCAGTTTCATTTTCTTAGGCTACATTCACACCTATGCGTTACATTTTAAAGAGTTTTTTTAAAGCATTTTTTGGAGCAGAATTGTATGTTTCTGCAGCTTTTGTTGCCCGTTTTTCAACTGAAAGGTGTGGACTGCTGCTAAAAGGTTGGAGAGCTGTTGTTTGAGCTGAAAACACACAAACTACTTGAAAAAAAACGCGTGAAAAAAAATCTAATAATCATACTTTTCAGGCATTTCCACTGAAGTCTATGGGGACAAAAACACTAAATTCTGCCTGAAAGTAACTCAAGTACTTTTTTTTTTTTTTGAGCGACGGGTGTTTTGCTACAAATCGGCAGGACACCCTGATGTGAACAAGGGCTACTGAAAACAATAGGTTTTTACTTGTTGAGCATTTTTGAGCTTCGAGTTACAAAACACTCGGGCTCCGTTCACATATAGGCGTTGCTATTTTACAGGCGTTTTTGTACAGGCATTTTCAAGGTTAAAAGGTCACCAATGTAAAAGAAGTAAAATGCCTGTAATCAGCCAAAAAAGAAGCTCATGTACTTTGAGTGACGGGCGTTTTGCTTTAGTGAATAGGGGCCGTTGAAATGAATGGGATTGGTCTTGGATGTTTTTAGAGCTGAGGCTTAGAGCAGAAAAATGCCCAAAAACGCCTAGAACAGAACCTCAAGTGTGAATGGGGCCTTAGGCTCCCCCCCCCCCCCTTGCTTTTACCTGGTGATGTGGCCAGTAACACCTCCTGTATTAGAGTGCCTCCACTCTGGATGAAGGAGCATAGGGGGCACCTTTGGACAATAACATTGTCAGTCTGGGGGGGGGGGGGGGGGGGGGGGGAGTGTTAGATCTATTAGCAGGTTGATTTACACTAACAAATTGAGGCAAAACTCCAGTTGATACTTTATAAGCAGTTACAGCAGTTTTTTTTTTTTATCCTTTTGGGATAGAAGTATTACATAAACAAATCAAATCTGATCATTGTAAGTACCCTTGCTAGTGTTAAATGGCTTGTCTCATCCATGGAACTGATACATTCTGCTAGCAAGCTTGTTCTTTGGAAAAACCACCCACTGGCTGGATCAGGTAGGGAGTTGTACAATATGTAGTTCAGAGGGGTAGCCCAAGGGGGATTTTTACTATGGGGGTATGGTTAAGGGGTTATTTTTATGATAGGAATATGATGTAGCTCAGATTCTGTGAATGTTAGGTATAAGTTGTGTGGGGGAATGAGCACATTGTGTAATTGGAGTATTGTATGTACAGCGGGTGTTATAGGATAATCAGATGCCACTGAATGTACAGGGGGGTATTGTTTGACCCTCAAATTGCCCTTATGTACAGGGTGAATTGCTGGTACCTCAGTTTGTTCCCTGTGTAGTGGTGCTGTATGTAGAGAGGTACTGTGAGCCCTTGGATGTTGCAGAATTTACAAGGTGTGGTTGGTGCCTCTTTGGGCGCTACAGGAATATGGATTATTATGCGTAACTCAAGTGGTGCTGTATATACACTGGGAACTGTAGGCATCTTGGGTGGTGCTGTATCTAGGTGGGTACATTGACGATATTGTGGCTATAGGACAATCCACACAATACCTTACTCACTTTCGTAAATGCGTGATTTACATATCCAATATGCCATTCAGTTACCTGCATCGTATTCAGCCCCTTTATGCATGTGACTGTATGTATAGTTATATGAAGGTTGCATAGTGCTGGCTACCAATTCTGGATGACATTCATTCAGGTCTGATCTAAAACATGTTTACATGCATGTAAATGCAAGTAATTTTAAACATGAGTACATTTAAATGCAGGAGAACTGGATCTGGGAAGCAGAACGTTTGTTTATATGTCCCAGATAACTTCTCCTGTGTTTAAACAAACCAAAAGCAGGGGGCTAGTGTAAATGTAACCTAACAGTGTCCTGGAGCCTGGATTAACACAGCATTCTTCTGATTTGTATAACAGCCAATTGCACTGTATAGCAAAGCAATTCTTTTAGATTTTGCAATCTCAGTGATTTCTAACACAAAAGGTTTTTTTTTCAACACATGTGAGCTACCAAAAAAGATGAAAAAAAAACAAAAAAACAAACTAAATAACATCCGCTTTTAAAATACCAAGTCTTGCCCAGCTGCATAAAATGTTTTTCAGTGAAGAAACCTCATTGCATTACTATAAGCTTACATAGCCCTCATTTCCTTCTACTGCATAGAGGAAATGCAACATACTATTTAGGGCCAATTAGCCAACATTTTTCTGATGCCTTTGAGGTTTCAACAAGCATAGAGATGAAGTTCTTGCCAGTACATGATTACCCTTGTTAAGTCATGAGAGTTATGTCTGCCCCAATGTCATAAAGGTAAGACAAAATAAACTACACACAATTCTTCTATGGCATAATAAACATATAACTTAATATTGTAAGGGATCAGGGGGTGACAAGCCGGCTCAGACAGTTCAGTCAACTTAAAAGGCTTTATTCAGCAAAAAGCAACAGAAAATTGACAAGCTTTGTCTTTATAGGCAGTTCAAACAACACAAAAACTCTTCATAGCAGTGTAAGACAGTCCATTTAAATAATGCGCAGCATTCCAGCCACAGCATATAACATAGCAAAGTCCCAGTTCAGGCAAGCTCACCCAGCAGGATCAAGTCATAGGTAACAGGGGTCCTTCCAGCTACAAGCTCCTCTCTGCTTTGATAGCTCAACAGCCATCTCTCTCCAAACACACTTCACCTCTCTGACATTTTCAAAAAGAGTTGACAATAAGCGGGTCACTTTATGGCCACTCTGCCATAAAGCCCCGACTGGTGGATGGCTGCAGTGATGGTTGACTTTCTACAACTTTCTCCCATCTCTCGACTGCATCTCTGGAGCTCAGCCACAGTGATTTTTGGGTACTTCTTTACCACTCAAACCAAGGCTCTTCTCCCCCGATAGCTCAGTTTGGCCAGACGACCAGCTCTAGGAAGGGTTCTGGTCATCCCAAACATCTTCCATTTAAGGATTAGACTGGGCCGAAGGTTTACCTTCCAACAAGACAATGGCCCTAAGCATACAGCTAAAATAACAAAGGAGTGGCTTCACAACAACTCCGTGACTGTTCTTGAATGGCCCAGCCAGAGCCCTGACTTAAACCCAATTGAGCATCTCTGGAGAGACCTAAAAATGTCTGTCCACCAACGTTTACCATCCAACCTGACAGAACTGGAGAGGATCTGCAAGGAGGAATGGCAGAGGATCCCCAAATCCAGGTGTGAAAAACTTGTTGCATCTTTCCCAAAAAGACTCATGGCTGTATTATATCAAAAGGGTGCTTCTACTAAATACTGAGCAAAGGGTCTGAATACTTAGGACCATGTGATATTTCAGTTTTTCTTTTTTAATAAATCTGCAAAAATGTCAACAAAATGAACTTAAATGATTTTAGCAAATGGCTGCAATATAACAGAGTGAAAAAAGTAAGGGGGTCTGAATACTTTCCGTCCCTACTGTATGTGTATGTATGTATGTATATATATATATATATATATATATATATATATATATATATATATATATATATATATATATATATATATATATATATATATATGGCTAGGGAAAGTACATAACCTTTAAAACTCCCCAATTTCTGGTAGCTGTCAATGACAGATTTATATTCATGAGCTAAAGCCTGTATATTCATCGCTTGTGCTTCTGTTACTTTGAATGATTGCCAGTAGTTGGCAAAAAATGAGCCAAAGCGTCAACAGCTTTTCAAACACAATTTTGACACACAACTATTTCTAAAGCCTAGGAAATCTACAGTGTTTTTAACTAGGCCACTAGACCCAAATTTTCTGAAACAAGCTTGAAAAATAACAGCAAACTCACAAGCACATCTTTTCAGGAATGGTAAAGGCAAAGTTCCGAAGGTTTGTAAATTTTTACCGCTCATTGAATGCTTTCTCAGCTAAAAATAAATAAATAAATAAAAAATGTGCCTGGAGAAAAAAAAAATTTTTTTTCAAAGAAAAAGACATTTCAAAGGTCAATGATATGAAGCTGCTAAATCTGTAGCCTGGAAGCACAGTTTAACAGACAGGAAATACAAAGTTGAGTGATTTACAAAACAAAGTCGCAACCAACAAGTTGAACTGTTCCTTCTTTCGAGTCTGACCTGTAATTTACTACACAGAAGCCATGCTAATTCAGAGGCGACCCCCAAGAAACAGCAAACACTGAGCTTTCCTGTAATTTCCTATACAGTTTAATCAACAAGAAACCCAGGTTAAAAAAAAAAAAAAAAAAAAAACCTGGTTCCCGCAACAGTATATGCATGTCAACTGAAATGAAAATAGCTCCTGCAAAAACTCCTTTTGAAAATGGCATTCTAAAGCAAGTAACAGATTTAAGGCCCTCGTTCACATGGGCGTACTTAAAAAGGAGCTCCAGACTCCCTCGCCAATAAAAAAAAACAAAAATTAAAAAGTCAGTAGTCACGATTACTGTAGCTGTTGGCTTTTAATATTAGAGCACTTACCTATCCAGGCATCCAGCAATGTCCTCACTCAGGTAGATTCTTCAAAGGGTGCTGGCGCCGCCTTTCTAGGGGAAACAGGCAGTGAAGCCTTTGCGAATCCCTATGTGTAGCGCTTTGTAAATGGGCCGCAGTCTTCTGGGAACTGTGAAGTGTCCCACAAGGCTGCAGGGGAAGTGGGAGCGGGTACCTGTCAAAATAAAGCAGACCGCTCCCCCCCCCCCCCAAAAAAAAGTGCCAAATGTGGCAGCGGAGGGGGGGGGGGGGGCAGACAAGTGGAGCTTCCCCTTTTGGGTGGAGCTCTGCTTTAAGCATACACCCATGTGAGGGCTGTGTTTTGCCATCATGGGGATGCACAGGTGTTCAGTGCATCCGCATGCAGGCAGTCCCATTCAAGTAAATTGGGATGCAGATGCTGCTCCCAATTTGACGTCTGTGTGGATGTGTGCCCCCGAACACAGATAGCATGAATTCAGGAAAAGGCACTTCTACCCACACAGATGTCAAATTGGGAGCAGCGGCTGTGCCTGTGCAGCCAAGTGACATAAATGGGACGCCCTGCACATAGACGTGGATGCATGGACCACTGTGCATCCCATGCAGCAAAAACACAGCCCCTCACACGAGTGTACACTTAAAGAGGAACTCCAGTCATAGTTGTAAAAATTAAAGTCAGCAGCTACAAAAACTATAGGAGGTCTTAAAGAGGAAATTCCCCTTTTGAATGAATCTCCGCTTTAAGAATACCCATGTAAAGGGAGCCTAAGTACACCCGTGTGAAGAGCTTACTTTTGGATTTGGTTGGTCATTGTCTGCATTTTACAACTCTATCAGAGTATAATTTGATGTTAACCTGTACTTTAACTATCCAGGAGCAAGTTCACTTGATACTCTACCCCCTTTGCATTTGACACGCATCTCGGTCCCCCCCTCCCCCAGTTTGTCAGGCAAAACCCCAGTGGAAAAAAACAGATACCAGGTAGAACATCCTCTCACAATTTAGGCCAGAGCACCATCATGTGGTAGTAGTAGGAGGATCCTTAGCCCTGTTTAAAAGCGAGGTTTAAAAAGGGAAAAAAACCTTAACAGAAGCATTGAGGACATTACCTTGAATGAGTGTCCAGGGGGCTCATGGCTGTGGCGTTAGGCTGATTTCTTTTGTCCCCGGATACTCCTTTCCGTGGTGATCCTTGGCTGCAGTTGGGGGGGGGGGGGGGGGGTGTTAATATCAGTGGCTGCAGCTGTGACAGGTACTCGTCAAGTGTCAACTATGCCTTCACTAGGTATCCTTATGCTCCATTCAAAATAGTAGTACTAACAGTTCCCACAATGAAAAGCACGCTATTAATGGAGGAGAAAAGAATGAAAAATCCGCCTCCATTCACAGAGCACTTTTTATTGTAGGAACCAATAGTACATCTTATGAATGGAGTACAGGGTCAAAAAGGGCAGGCATAGTCAGCACTAAACAAGTAACCAATCATGGTTACTGTGACATTGTGTGAATGCATCAATGCAGTGAATGTTATCTCAGCTTGCAGAGTTTGGATTCATTGAATGAGTTTACCAAAAATGTAAATATTGCAGAATATACAGCCTAATGCTACATAACTAAGCTCCATTTCATGCTGAATAAACGAAATTATTAATGTATCTTAAATAGAAAACTATCTTTAGATAGATTTTTTATTCTAAAAGCATTTTATTAAAATAAATTTGATAAAAATCAAAACAAAATCAATTTAAATAAAAAAAAAATCAGATTTTTTTTTTTTTTTTTAAAACATTGATTTTTATCCACCCTGATTTAAACATTGAAGAATACAAAATCAAACCTTCTCTACAGTCAAGATGAAAGAAATGAATCGGATACCAATGAGCAGACAATAGATTAAACATTTATATTACCTAAACCTATAACCAAAGACTGTAGAAGTGAAAAAAAAAACTGGTTTAGAGGACACAAGACTAATTCAAATACATCTTAATGAAGAAAACCTTTAAAAAATCTGCTGGGTTACAAACGTTAAATCTCAGGGGATGTATACCACCTCCTGGATCTTCCTGCTGGTTAGGATTTCAAGCCAGGAAGTACAGGACTCACTAGAGCTCCAACAAGAGACTTGCTGCTAACTTACACACAAGCCGCACAGCCCGCCCCTCGTCTTTCCTGTTTATTCATAGAGCACGTTGTATTTGGGCACAGACATGGAGCTGATAGGCAGGCAGGGAGGGAGGGGGGAGACACAAGAGAGGTGGATATGACGGAGACATGTAAACTGACCACGGTGTCAGGGCTCAGCAGCCATGATATACCGTGGTCAGTTTACATAGAAGAGGGCAGAAACTGGCAGGAGCAGCCAGGTTTTTAAGGTGTTACAGGGGGCCAAATTTCACAGTACAAGCACTGTGCTGTATAACATGCTTTAAAGAAGCAATTTCAATATTTTTTTTTAGGTTAACACTTTAATGTAGATTTTGACTGCATACCTTTTTATGAATGAGATATGTTTGTTTAGTACTGTGAATTTTGTTTTGCAGGTAAATGATGCGAATATGATCCCATTTGGGAGAGCGCCTCCTACTGCTGCTCCTGGGCAACTGATGTGTTATGTGACTGGGCAATTGGTGTTATGTGACTGTTGTATTAGGAGTTTGTTTGAATTAGGGAAATGTAATTTCCAAGGGCGTTTGTAGTCTGATTGCTTGCTGTGGGTCACTGCTATTTGGACATTGTTATTGCACTTGCTGAACAAAGTATTCAAGTGGAACTTCATTCTCTCAAACAACATTTCTTTTTTTATCTAAAGAAAACTTAACGCCAGTCCAGTACAACATAGCCAAACGGTACATATCAGTAATGCAAAATCAGTCAATACCAGTACATCTCTGGTCCATAAAATACATGCCAGTAAAACCAAAGCATTGCCATCAACTTATTAACTTGAATACAGAAATATCGGAAACACCATAAGCAATGTACCAAAGTGGAGCATCACATGACATTCAAACCTAACAGCCTGTTCATGACCAGATCCGCCGGGGCAACCCCAGGGACATCCAGCCATGGAGCCCATAACTTTTCGTATTTACATTAACATCCCCTATGTTGGCAGGTCATTTTTTCCACCCGCAAGGTATCAACTGCAAAATTCCATTCTTTGACTGTAGGAAGGTTTTCGGACTTCCAATGTACCATTATAAGTTTGCAAGCGAAGAATAAAAAGTTCTCACAGTTGCCTCTCTAGCATGATTTTCCCAATCAAATTCGTCCAGTATGCTAAGCAAGCAGGGTTTGGAGTCCAGAGGCAGAGAAACCTGGTAGACCCTGTTCAAAGTGTCCACCACCCCTCTCCAATACGTGTGTAATTTGGGGCACCTCCACAATAAGCGTGTGAGATCGCGGTGAACTCGCTTGCATCTAGAGCACACAAGAGTAGACAGAAGACCCATAACATGCAATCTGTGAGGAGTGAATTATACCCACAAAAGAATATACATTTGAGTCAATCTCTGTCGCGTTCAATGATCAGGTCATTACAGTTTGCAGGGCTCCTCCCACTGATCCTCTGGAAGCTGGCCAATGTCCCCCTCCCACTTCTGCCCTTTCACACTGGGGCGGTTTGCAGGCGCTATTGCGCTAATAATAGCGCCTGCAAACCGACCCGAAAGTGCCACGGCTTTGATTCCAGTGTGAAAGCCCCGAGGGCTTTCACACTGGAGCGGTGCGCGCTGGCAGAACGAGAAAAAAAGTCCTGCCAGCAGCATCTTCGGAGCGGTGAAGGAGCGGAGTTGTATACCGCTCCTGCCCATTGAAATCAATGGGACAGCGCAGCTATACCGCCGGCAAAGCGCCTCTGCAGAGGTGCTTTGCGGTGGTTTTTAACCCTTTCTACCCCCGCTAGCGGCCGAATACCGACGGTATTTACCGACGCCACCTGCGCCCCAGTGTGAAAGGGCCCTTAGAGGGTGCTTTTTCAAGAAAGATTTAAGTAACATGGTGTAATACTGCAAAATAAATCCAGCAGAGGTCTCGGCTTCTCCAATTAGTGTAAACAGGGGCGTTTAGGTCCACTCCGATCTACCCTGAGCCATTACAGCATGCCTCAACTGCATGTATAAAAGAAATTAAAAAA
Organism: Aquarana catesbeiana; assembly: GCF_042186555.1. Lineage (NCBI taxonomy): Eukaryota > Metazoa > Chordata > Amphibia > Anura > Ranidae > Aquarana > Aquarana catesbeiana. The sequence goes on from NC_133327.1 coordinate 117,118,078, forward strand.
AAAAAAAAATACATAGAGGGTAGGTTAAATTTCCCCCCCAACCCTTCGAACAGCAACAGCACTCTGTTGCGAAAAAGACTTAGCTAAGATACACCACACCATAAACTTTCCACTTTGCTGCAGCCTAGCCAACTCTAAGTAAGTCTCATTAAGCCAAATAGGGCTATATTCCGTGAATCCTGTCCCCCCCTGGAGGTAATTAGCTTTATTCCAGATCTTTTGGATGAGGTTCTATGTCAGGTACAATTTATGTGGTTTTCCAAATGCCTGAGCCTCTAGAGCCATTGGGATAATTTCCTTTTGTACCGTGTGTAACATCACACTTAATGAACAACTAGCGGAGACAGCTTGCTCGCCCCTCCCCTTGCATTGTCCCAATTAGGTGTTGCAATCGGGCTGATAGATAGTATAACCAGGGGTTTGGTAGAACCAAACCACTATCGTTTTTAGGGCGCTGCAGATGTTCAAGTTTTATTCTAGGAATGCAGTTTTTCCATATTAAAGTACGAAATATCGAATTAAAAATTCTAAATGTTTCATCATTTAGGGATCATCATTGGGGAATTATGAAGGAAATAGAGTAATTGGGGCATGATAATCATTTTGATTAGATTTACTTTCCCAGCCACGGATAGGTGAAGAGAATTCCATTTTTAGTGTGACCTCGGAATCGAAGGAGAGGAGGGGATATATTAAGACAGCAAAAGTCCTTAATATTGGGTGTTACTTGGACCCCTAAGTATTTAAAAGAGGAAGTGACTGGAATAGTGCTGTCTAACTCCGCCTGACTTGTACCCTCTTCATCGATCAGAATTAGGGTAGATTTCGACCTTTTTTCTTTAAGTCCTGAATAATTCCGAAATTCCTTGATTGTGGCCATAGTCTCCCTCAGGGAAGCATCTGTGTCCCCTAGTATCATCCGCATACATCATCACTTTTTCCTGCCTGGCAACGCAGAAGAAACAGTGATGGCCGGGTTGTCTCTAATTGTGATTGCTAATGGCTCAATGGCTAGAGCAAACAGGGGCGACAATGGGCACCCCTATCTTGAGCCCCTCCCCCCAGGTTAAAGGTGTGGAACAAATTTACCTCATGCTCTAATGGCAGGCTGTGGATAGCAATACAATAGACGTACCCAGGAGATATAGACCTCTCCAAAACCAAACTCTTTTTTAGTACCTCCCATAAATAAGGCCACTCAACGCTATCAAAGGTTTTCTCTCAATCAACATTGATTATTTGTAATCCTTATGCTGCTGGAATTCGTAAATAGATAGGAAGGTAGATTATATTTACTTGTTTTGACTTTTTTTTTTTTTTTTTTTTTTACATTTCTTCAGTTACTTCCTGGTTTCTGGCCTAGGCAAATGATGTCATACATTCCAGGAGTCTTTAGGAGGGGAGGATGTGCTTTCTCAGCTAAGCACACCCTCCTGCCTGCATGGCTGAGCTAACGGCAGATGGATCCCAGGAAGCAATTGCTACATGAATCATCTGCCCTTACTCAAGATGGCCATGACTAGAAATGTTAAGGGGTGGGGGGGGGTGTTTAGGTGATTAAAACATGGAGATATGGATGGATGGGGGAGTTTATTTATTACATGGTGTTTTTGGTTTGTGCTGCTCAGACGCAGTGTAGTTCCGCTTTAAAGTGGTGGTAAAGGCAGAAGGTTGTGCAGCAGCCCCCGTCTAAGCCTTCCTCGATCCAGCGATGTTGTACGAGAGACTCGGCTGTCTGGACTCTCCCTCATTAGCTGAGACAGCAGCGAAGGGCCATTGGCTCCCGCTGCTGTCAATCAAAGTCAGTGAGCTAATGAGGAGGGGGGGGGGGGGGCAGAGGTTTCATGTCTGAATGGACACAGGGAGCTACAGCTCATCTAAGGTGCCCCCACAGCGCACTCAGCAGGAGGGAGGGGCCAGGTGCACCGAAGCGGGACCCAAGAAGGAGGAGGATCCGGGCTGCTCTGTGCAAATCTATTCCACAGAGCAGGCAAGTATAACAGGTTTGTTATTTTTACACAAAAAATTAGAACACAAGACTTTAGTATTACTTGGCCTTGATTACAGAAAATGTGTGTAAATTTTAGTGCGTGCAAGACACCCTAAGAATATTTATGATCAAGAAGCATTTACAAAGAAATTTGGGAGGAAAATTTCTAAAGCAAGAAAATAAATACTGCTAAATTATTGTAAAGTCATTTTTTTTCCTATAAAAATAACAAACATGTTATACTTACCTGCTCTGTGCAAATCCACTGCCCAGATCCTCCTCTTCTCGGGTCCCCCTTCTGTGCTCCTGGCCCCTCCCTCCTGTCGAGTGCTCCCATAGCAAACAGCTTGCTATGAAGGCACCCAAGCAGAGTCACACCACCCAGTGTCCATTCAGACATGGAGTCACCACTGGCCCCGCCCCCTCTCTTCTGATTGGCTGACTGATTGATAGCAGTGGGAGCCAATGGCGCCACTGCTGTCTCTCAGCCAATCAGGAGGGGGAGTTTCGGATAGCCGAGACACTCGTGGACATCGTTGGATAGAGATGGGGCTCAGGTAAGTATTAGAGGGGCTGAGGGGAGCTGCTGCACACAGAAGGCTTTTTATTTTAATGCATCATTAACTGCTTATGGACCACCCGCCGCAGTTACACTGTGGCAGGTTGGCTAACGTGAGCGAGCCGTCGTAGCTGTACGTCGGCTCTTTAAGACGCCTCCGGCGGCGCGCACGCCCGAAGTGTGTCCCTGGAGCTGATGCGAGTGCCTGGCGGGCGCGATGACCACCAGGCACCCGCGATTGTTCATTACAGACACATCCTGGTTCTTTCATGGGAGTAGAGACAGATTGTGTGTTCATATCAAGTATGAAAGTATGAACACAGATCTCTCTCTTCCCCTAAGTCAGTCCCAACCCCCCCATATTTAGAACACACCTAGGGAACACATTTAACCCCTTGATTGCCCCCTAGTGTTAACTCCTTCCCTGCCAGTGTAATTTATACAGTAATCAGTGCATTTTAGAGCACCAATTGCTGTATAAATGTCACTGGTCCCAAAAATGTGTCAAAAGTGTCCGATTTGTCCGCCGCAATATCGCAGTCCTGATTTTAAAAAAAAATATCGCTGATCGCCGCCATTACTAGCAAAAATAAATAAAAATGCCATAAGGTTATCCCCTATATTGCAAATGCTATAACTTTTGCGCAAACCAATCATCAATATAAGCTTATTGCAGGTTTTTTTAACAATATGTAGAATACATATCGGCCTAAACTGAGGAAAAAATGTTTTTATTTTAATTTGGGATATTTATTATAGCAAAATGTAAAAGTGTTTTTTTTTTCAAAATGGTCGCAACTTTTGTTTATAACGCAAAAAATAAAAAACGCAGGAGGTGATCAAATACCACCAAAAGAAAGCTTTATTTGTGGGGAAAAAAGGACGCCAATTTTGTTCGGGTACAGCGTTGCACAACCGCGCAATTGTCAAAGCGACGCAGTACAGCATTGCAAAAAATGGCCTGGTCATGGAGCAGCCAAATTTTCCAGGGCTGAAGTGGTTAAGATAAAAAACCTTTTAACTTACAACTCCTTTAAATACACATTAAGGCTCCATGCACACTGGCACAAAAAAAAAAAAAAAAAAGTGTCTGTTCCCTTGGCAGAGAAAAACACTCAAATAGAGCATTTTTTTGTACATAGTTTAGGAGAGTTTTGCATTTTTTTCTGCCAGAAAGCTCTAATTTAAAAACACAAACCAGAAGAGTTTTATTTCCTGCCCCTAAACATTGAGCTTAAAATATGCCTGTTATCCTAATGTGCATGGACACATAGGATAACATTGAGCTGCTTTTACAGGCAAAACACAAAACTCCTGTAGAGGCAGTGATTTTAGAGGATGGTATGTCTAAGGTGCACTTCAAAGTACTGACTACAGGATGTGAAAATTATTGCAAAAATTCCTAAAACAAATTTTTTTCCCCCAGTTCATAAACCTCAGCAATAGTCATGGCACATAAAAATTTGCAGAAATACAGCACATTGAAGGTTTTTCCTGGCAAAGGCTGGCTGACTTATGGAGACTCGTGGTTGTGTGTGTATACTATATTTCTGTTATCTATACTCTACTCTCAGAGCTGCAATAAGGAACACCTTATTGATAGTCCATGCCAAGATAGCTTGAAGAAAACTGTTTTATTATTTATCTGCAATGAACAGCATTCATTTACCCACTGACCCTGTGTACAAAGTGCTGCATTGGATTATTCTCATCACCTAGAGCAATGGTAAAGGAGCCGTGTCATTCACAGAAGACTCAGAATGCTGGAAAGTGAAACAATGAAGGGAAAGTACAGGGCGGGTTTCCTATGACAATATAAATTATTGAAAACATGTCCTACATATATAGAGCCAAATTACAGTTTTATTGTCCTGGATCTCATAAAATACATCTGAAATGTTCATTCAATGAGGCTACTTTGGAAAGATGTTTTTTGAATCTCATGAGAAATTAAACAATGGAAATAAAATTAACTTGTTCCTAAATTTTTAGTTCCTGTTTATAAAAGTGAAAAGGGTTACACTGGTATAGAGGAGCTGTGTAGTCTTTCATCTACCTTACTCTGTGCCAGCCCCACATTAGAGAGCTGTAAACAATTCAGTCATTCCAATGCTGGCAGTCACATGACTGGATTGTTTTCAGTGTTATACTGGAGGGATTAAGCTCGGGGCGAGGAGGAGAGAACCTAAGACATATGATGCACGTGTCAGAGGTGACTTATTATTGAATTGAAAGGAGGGCTACTGAACATCAAACACTGATGAAATACAGGGCTCTGCAGTAAACACCTACAATCTGTACTATGGCAACAGGTTCTTTAAGGCCACAGACAGGAAGATCTCTCTTCAATAATGAGTAGTGAAAGATTTGAATTTGCTTGCCCCCTGGGATACCAGAGTGATCCTCTTCATGACTTTGCTAACGTGTAGTAACAATTCATGTGCAGTGAGTGTAAACACTCTATTCAACATGGGAAACCAATACTTCTCAAAAGGTTTTAAAATATCTGCACTAAGTTGGCATTCAAAATCAAAGCATTCCTGTTGAGCATGTATGGCGGCATTAGCAGTTTAGATAGAAACTTATTTTGTGTGTACACATTCTAGGCTACAGAAAGAAATAAGAGAAAGATTAAATAAACACACACTCAAATTTCTGTCCAGCTCCACCATTCACAGGAGCTGATACTGCATCTTCTATGAATGGAGGACGGGTGGATGTTTCAAAAGTCCACCCCCTCCATTCTTAGAATGCTTTTTATTCATAAAAGCTGTCGTACCAGTTTCCATGGATGGTGGAGCTGGGCAGGAAAAGGCAAGTCTAGTCAGGATCTCTTGATGAGAGCCAGTGACAACTCCCACAGTTCCCATTAACCCCGTAAGATTACAGCGGCAATCTGCACAAGGGACACATCCTGCTGACATTAAGTTACGTCCCTTGTGCTGTTTACATTTTTCATTTTGACTGCACTTAGGCTTTAAAGGGGTTGTAAAGGCAGAAGGTTTTATTATCTTAAGGTTGCATTCTATGCATTAAGATAAAAAGCCTTCTGTGTGCAGCAGTCCCCCCTCAGCCCCCCTAACACTTAACTGAGGTCCCTCTCGGTCCAGCAAAGTACACGAATGTCTCAGCCGTCCGATATTTCCTTCCTGATTGGCCGAGACACAACAGTGGCACCATTGGCTCCCACTTCTGTCACAGTCAGCTAGCCAATCACGGGAAAGAGGGGGCGGGGCTTCGTGTCTGAATGGACACAGGAAGCTGTGACTCAGCTCGTGTGCCCCCATAGCAAGCCACTTGCTGTGGGGCACTGAACACGAGGGAGGGGCCAGGATCACAGAAAAGGGACTCGAGAAGAGGAGGATTCGGGCCTCTGTGTGCAAATCCACTGCAACAGAGCAGGTAAGTATGACTTTTTTAAATTTTATTTTTTTCTATAAAAATAACAAACAATGAGACTTTACAAATCACTTTAAGGTTTTTTTTTTTCAGAGCAAACATTCTGAAAGTTAAAAATAACGCATTAATGAAAACTTGTTTATTATGGCTTTTCCATTGTTTTACTGGGTAGGTATGCCATTAGGTCCTTGAATTCTCAGACTTCTAGCTTGATCTTTGCTAGCCTCAAAGGTCAGCAGACATTGGATTTTGCATGTATCCCTCGTTTCAAAGCCACCACACCTAATCCCCTTATTTTCTCACTCACCTACACGTCAACCTAGAAGGTGGGTGAAGAAACAGTGTGCGTTGAGAGGGATCTCAGTGCACACTGCTTCTTCACCCACCTTCTCTTGGCATCCACCACACCTGCAGCCTCCATCTTCCTCTCACCAAGTTACTCTTATGACACCTGTACCTCCAATCCCTCATCCACCCTTTACACCTAGTGCGCCTGCACCCACCAATCCTCTTCTCACCACCTACGGCATCTGCACCCCCCTTTCTCTAATCACCAATCACACCTACATATCTTTTACATCTGTCAGCAACCACCATGCTTGCAACCCACAATTCTTTCTGTATCCACACTGTCTGTAGTCTTGATTCTCTCAGAACACAGCATGCCTGCAAATCCTCCCCTCATCACCCACTATGTCTGCAGCCTCCCTTTACACCATCCAACCTTGTTTTTTCACTCCTCCCTCCAGTACCCAGCACCCTGCTTCTCACCGATTCCCCTGTGCATATTTCCTTCCAACCTTAATTACAAATCTGCACAATGCTTCTTTCTCGTCACTGCACCTGTGCATGCTCTCATGCTTGCATGCTGTCTCCCTAGCTCTCGCCAATGCACCATAACAGGCCCCCTTGCTCTCATCACTATGCCTGGATCTCAAGAAGCTTTGATCTCCCTGTCAAAGCAGCTCACACTGAGCTGTGAGCTGCAAATGGGAAAAGGTTTAAATCTAAGTCTTCCTGTAAAGAGAACACTGTGAATCACAGAAATAAAAAGCCCCTTTAGCATCCCCCTTATATTTTTCACAGAATTACCCCCTTCACTGCTGTCTGGTCAGGAAACAGGCCTTTACTTAGTCGAGTTTTGTCTATTGGTTGTTTTTTACATTAAAGTCGATTAAAAAAAAATAAAAATAAAAAAAAATAAAATAAAACTGAGTGGAGTGGTTGCATGTTTCCGGTCTAGAGTGGAGCTCCAGTCTGCAGCCAGACCACTCTCCATAAAGGGGTGGTAATTTTGGTGCAGGCGTATAGGTGAAAATTGTGGGGGATCTTGATTTGTGTAGACATGCAGGGAAGAAGGTAAAGTTGTGAATGAAAATACAGATGCAGTGGTAAGAGCAGGTTGGGCAATTGTGGTGGGGAAAGGGGGGCATGCAGGTGCAGTGTTGTGAATGTGGGGAAGTGGTGGAGGATCAGGGTCAGCCAGTGAGAGATAGCAGTGCAGGCGCATTCATGCTTGAGATCTCATACCATATTTGTACAAACTGCCCACTATGGCTTCAAACTCTCTCCTCACTTCCACGGCTACCTGCACCTCCCCCATCTTTAACTACTGCAAACAGAGGCCCACTTTTGCTGTAATAATAAAAAAAATAAACGCTTTAGTTTTGCTTTAATACATCATAGATCTTAAAAAAAAAAAAAAAAAGTTTTGAAACACGACTGATCCAAGGCAGACACGCTTAGTTTGTTACCTTCTATCCTCATGTAAATGATCTGCTTATTGACAACAAAGCCCACAATCCTTCCAGTCTACACATATCACTGTGATTAGTGGAGCTTCCATTCCCAAGACACACTTTTCAAAGCCAATTACAGTAAGGAGTTCATTCATTTTCTGTATTCCAGTTAAAGATGGCCTTCAATTTGAAAGTCACATATTCTATATTTAACTTCTCTTCAAAAAGTCTAACCCAATTTGCTATATACTAAATGAAATTTGGTTTGCAAGTGTTACTTTTACTGTGAACATGAAGGAGTATTCCAGGAGCTCTGTCCCTGGGGAGCCGCTAACACTTGCAGTGGAAAATACGCTACAATTCACAAAGAAAATACATTCCTACTCAATTACTTGTAAAGCATCCGTCACCCCAACTGAAAGATTTTATGACACAGAATTACACTGAAAAAAATATTTAACCTGCTATGTATTGTTTCAACAATGGCTGCATTTTTTGTCATCTTTTATTTATACATAAACATTTTTATAATTTAGAAACATAGGTGCTTTGATTACACATTATCCTTTTCTATACTACTGGAGTGAAAAATCGAATATGCTATTATTTATGTTATTAAAGGGGTTGTAAACACTTTTTTTTTTAAAACAACAAACATGTCATACTTCGCTCCACTGTGCAGTTCGTTTTGCACAGAGTGGCCCCGATCCTCCTCTTCTGAGGTCCCTCGGTGGTGCAGGTGGCTCCACCCCGCATCGAGTGTCCACGTTGGAGAAAGCTCTCCTAAAGTGGACACCCGTGCGGGAGCGCTCTCGACTGCTGTATCTGTGTCCATTCACACAGAATGCAGGACTCAGCCCCGCATCATTGGATTTGATTGACAGCAGTATTACATTTATAAAGGTTGCAGCACCTCATTTTTCATTTTCACCATAAGTGCGGGGGTCTATTTTTTCACAGCAGTATTAATTTAGTCAACCAAAATGTTTTAGGCTGGGTTCACACTATACTACACGACAGTAGTACGACTTTCATCCTACTTTGCACTGCGACATCAGTCCTACATTGATCCTACATCCATCCAACTTTCATTAACAGGATACTACTTTGATCCGACTTTTCAGATAGTACACTTGTCCTTTGACCAATCAAAACTAACACACAATGGGAGGGGCTACAGCAGGGGGCAGGAAATAACACAATGTCGTATGCCAAAGTCGGATGGTTAGGACAAGGATCCGACTTTGATCCTACTTCAATGATAGTCAATGGGCTGAAGTAGGATCAAAGTCGGACCAAAGTAGTACAGGGAGCATTTCTAAAGTCGGAACGACTTGTGTCGGACCAGTTAGAACGGCTCCCATAGGGAAACATTGAATTTCACACGTCATGCAACATGAGCTCCCAATGTCGGAGCGTTTGTCGGACCAGTGTGAACCCAGCCTCAGGCTACGAAATTAACACTGCTAGCAAGCCTAGAGAGCTCATAATAGGGAAGACCTGGAAGGAGTGCATTAAATAATAATAATAAATAATAATAATATACGTTTTGTGATTAAATTTAAAAGAAACCAAATAAAATCCTCAAAACTGGATGATCCATTTTCATCAGCCTGCAGCCCCAAAATAATTATTTACACAGTCCAAATGTTCATTTAGAATACCACTGCCTGGTGCCTAAAATAAAGCTAAAGTTCAGCTATTAAAACAAAAACACAAAGCCACTCTCTGCGACTTTAGTGAGCCAACTTGCCTCCAAGTCAGATCTTCATCTTCAAGCCGCGCAACTTTCAGGTCGCAGCAGTGTGAACAGAGCCTTAAAAGTAGAACTATAGGCAAAACATTTGTTTTTAATTTTAAAAAGAGTAAGGTAGAGTTAAATACCTGTCAGATTTATTTTCGTGATCGGGGTCCAATTTTGGAGATTTCCCTTCACTTCCTGTCCCATAGCCAAACAGGAACTCCCTGAAAATCAACCACTTGCCGACCAGATAACCTACATATACAGTAGCAGAGCGGCCTCCCTGCGTTGGATCACGTACCTAGTAGGTGACCCGCATGGTCGGGCGGGGGAGTGCGCCCGCCAGCACAACTGTGCTGTGATTCGTCACAGCACATGCTGATCACTAGGTCCCAGCCAATGATTGACCACTAGCACCCAGTGATTGACTCTGAGCTTCACCAAACACAGCTCTGTGAACATAAACACAGAGCAGTGCTCAGAGACAGTATGCTGCGGTATTGCTCATTCCCTGCTACGCAGGGAATGAAAACAACTCGATCCCCAGTTAAAAGCAGCACACTTTACACACACACCACACACATATCTATATACTTGTTAGGCACATATATAACCCCTTGATTGCCCTAGTGGTTAACCCCTTCCTGCCCAGTGTCATTAGTACAGCGACAGTGTATAACATTAGCACCGATTACTTATGTCACTGGTGGTTAGTCAGTTCCTCCCTGCATCAGATTGCCAACCGAACTATCGCAGTCCAGTTATAAGTCGCTAATCGTGACCATTACGAATATAAAATACATAAATCAATAAAAATTCCAGTACATGTACTATTGTTTGTAGATGCTAGAACTTTCACACAAACCAATCAATGTACACTTATGGGGATTTTTTTTTTTACCAAAGACATGTAGCAGAATACATTTTGGCCAACATTTATTAAGAGAATTTTTTTTTTAATGGAATGTTTTAAAGCAGAAAGTAAAAAAAAAAAAAAAAAAAAAATATATATATATATATATATATATATATATATATATATATATATATATATATATATATATATAGAGAGAGAGAGAGAGAGATTATATATATATATATATATATATATATATATATATAAATAAACAAAACAGGTAATCATACCACCAAAAAAAAAAAAAAGCTCTATTTGTGTGAAAAAGATAGATTTTGTTTGGGTACAGCGTTGCGTCACCGCAGAATTGTCAGTTAATATTGCGCAGGGCTGCATAATAAAAAAAAATGGCCTGGTCATAAAGGGGGTCAAATCTTCCAGAGCTGAAGTAGTTAATGGAATGCGTTGGGGACCCCTAGGTTAGCAGAACTAGTGTCCCCACTGGAAGATTTCCCCTCTATTACACTTGTGGGGATAACCCACAATTTAGGGTTTTCTTTACTTTCACTTTCAATGATAATGGTAAACAGGACAAATGGAGAGGGTGAATCTCCCCAACGAGGATACAGACCGCAATAACAACCTGATGGGTTCTAATACCTCTCCACTCTATCCAGAATTATAATAAAAAAAGGTTTTGCCTTTATTTATACTTTAACTGTAATGAATGATGTGTGCAGGCAACTGGATCCTGTAGAAACCTATTTAGGGATGCCCTGCTCCTTCTCTTTTCTCTGAACTTCTGGGGCCAAGGTGGTCAACAGTCTTCTGTAGAGCTCCTGACCATGACCTGCCCCCTCCTCCATTGAGAAAATGTGTTTTCATTGCCTGTACCATCTGTGAATGGGGGAAAGTCTAAAGAGTCACAGGACATTCTCTCCCATTCACAGATCACGTTAGGGTCCTTTCACACGGGCTTGTCCGCAATAAGGATTCCGCTTGCTCAGCGGGAGGATCGATCCACTGAGCAGGCGGATGACAGGTCCGTCTCCGCTCACTGTGCAGAGACGAACCTGTAAGAGCCCCGCTGTCCTCTACAGGAGATCGGATGAAAACTGCCTGCCTGTCCGTTTTCATCCCATCCTCCAGTCGGATGGAAAATAGAGTTTCCATCCATCTGGATTTCAGACAGGATTGGATCAGATACCGGCAGATGTCAGCGGACATGTCACCGCTTACATCCGCCGTTCCACAGAGATGCATGCAGGGTCCGATCAGGTCCTCCTGAAAAACTGACAGGGGGACCTGATCGGAGTGCCCGTGTGAAAGGGGTCTAATGGAAAAACATTTTGCAATAGAAGAGTAGGGAAAAGAGGACGTTCCCCATCAAGCTTTTTCACAGCAACTGACCTGAAGCTATTAACTCCAACAGTGCCAGAAATTCTGAGACAGGAAGAGGACCAGCATCCCCACATTGCATTCAGTGCGGGGATGCTGGTCCTCTATTTGACTAAACAGTTTCAAATATTATGACATCCAGGGAAGAGGAGGCAGGCAGCATGCTGTAGGAAGTCAGAAATCATGCCAGATTGACATTCAATACAGGGACATGGTCATCTAAATACTTTGCACAGCTTTATAAGCCATTGGACTGGGAATCTGATCTGACAGTTTTAAACAGAACTCTAAGCAAGCAGCAGGTAAAAGTGAAAAAAGAAAATAAAGTTTGGGGAATGTAAAAATTATTATATGCCATAATCACTAAAACATAGCAATGTAAAAGGACATTCATAAAAGGGCTTAAAAATCAATTTAGATGTAAGTGGAAAATTATAAAAAGTATATCTACAGCTAAAACCATTTTCTTCATTATGGGTTAAACATGAGAACCCTTTTTCTTCATCTATTAGGAATTTTTCTCCGCTTTACCTTCTGTAGGCTCAACATTAATGGCCCTTTTCACACGGATACTTTTTTCCTGTGTTTTTACCTTGCAAAAAAAAACGCAAAAAATATATGTTTCCCTTTAAATCTTATAGGACTCCTCACACCACTGCATTAAAGGGTGCAGAGCGATTTTGTAGTTCAAAACCACACCTAAAAACACAGCTCCCCATTAAAGTTAATGGAAAATGCATCGAAATTGCGGTAAAATTGTGCCACATGTCCATTTTTTCACAGGTGCAGGCAACCCCAAAACACACAGGAAACGCATCTGAAACAGCAAAATCGTGGTAAAAACACATGTGTTTTTACCACGATTTTGCTACAGAACAGTGAGAAGGGGACCTTAAAGAGAATATCTTTCCAATGTGAGGGAAATACCCACTCAGACAGTTGTCACAGGAACAAGTGTCCTCATTGGAAGATTTGCTCTTTTCGAATAAATGAAAAAGTAGAATTTACCCTCACTTTCATTCCAGGTAACATTAGTGATCATGACAGAGGCTCCAATCCCTCACTGTCCTGTTCCAATTAAGGTACAATTCAACTTAAATATAGCAGATCGTACTCTTCTATTTATATTAGATAGCCGTGTATGACACTGCAGTGATTAAACTGCGCCAGCATTTAATGTTTAATTGATAATTCATCTCTGTATAATGTTGCTGAGAACATTTAGCCACGATTCACATTGACTGTGGCTTTGAAATCGCACAATTTCAAAGCCGCATGTCAGTACGACTTGGAAGACATCTGTGCGGCTACATGCACAGATGTCTATGCAAGTTGCACCTGAAATTGCCAAAAGTAGTGCAGAAACCATGTGACAGATTGCCTGCTCTAGGCATATTTTTCCCATTCATTAAAATTAATGGGGCTTTGTTTGCATTTTTGACGCAAAATGCACATTTGTACATTGCACACAGCTTTAAAGTGATTGTCAAGTGTTTTTTCTTTTTTTCTATAAAAATAACAAACATGTTACACTTACCTGCTCTGTGCAGTGGTTTTGCACAGAGCAGCCCAGATCATTCTGTTCTCGGGTCCCTCTTTGGCTCTCCTGCCTCCCTCCCATCGAGTGCCCCACAGCAAGCAGCTTGCTATGGGGGCACCAAGCCAAGCTGCAGTTTGTCGTCCCATTCAGACAGTGAGCCCCAGTTTGGCCCCACCCCCTCTCTGATTGGTTAACTGACTTTGATGGACAGCACCACTGGACAGCCAGTGGCGCTACTGCTGTCTCTCAGCCAATCAGAAGGGAAAGTCCAGAACGGCCGAGGCACTCAGACATCACTGAATAGAGATGGGGCTCAGGTAAGCATTAGGGGGCTTCTACGCACAGAAGGCGTTATATCTTAATGAAAAGAATGCATTAAGATAAAAAAGCTTCTGCCTTTACAATCACTTTAATAATAAACATGCTGGATGTTTTTTTTTTTTTGTTTTTTAAGCTTATGATTTATAGTACACCACTCTAGCATTGGTAAAAATTGCATTTGTATTTTCAAAATATATAAAAAGGTAGATGTAAAGTAGACTGGACTCTGTGGTAATCAACAAAACAGCCTAAAGTGTATGAAAACCCAAAAAGTCCTATTTGATCTAACATACCAATGAAAGGATTTAGCTATATCTGTTTGATAAGTGCAAATAAAAATAAAAGTGATCTTCCTGTCCTGTGTCCTCTGCACACTTTCTGATCTGAAGGAGCTCTCCTAATTCTCATTAGATTTACCAAAACCATATAAAAGGAGTTCAAACACTTTCAATTAGTATGCAATCAGACAGGCCCCTGCACTAAATAGCTGAAAGGTAAATCTAAAAGGAGTAAAAAAATTGTATAATGTTTTGCTAGCCTTAGACTACAGAATCATTATCCTTTATGTTATAGAGATCTGTGATTATGAATAATAAAAGTAGTTTAGCAAGACATTGGGCAGGGCTGACGAACACTTGCAAGTCCACAACAGGGTTTTAAGTGTTTGGTGCATTTCTGGTACATCAATATATATTTTTCTGTACTTGTATGGGGGTTTAAAAGGTTATATATATATATATATATATATATATATATATATATATATATATATATATATATATATATATATATACACACACACATACACACACACATACATACACACACATACATATATACACACACACACGTTTTTAGAGGTAAAAAAAAACATTTGTGCATTATTTTTTGTTTCTCAGAAGCATGCAGATCACTGCACCAGCAATCAGTGGATCGAGGATTCAACGTCAGGCTCCTATACTCTCCATCTACAGCTCGATGCCCGTACCTCCGTATGGACTGTCAGTTTAGGAGCTGCAGGAAGTGTCAATGAACTACGAGGGCACTAATCCATGCACCTACAGTCTGCCATCTGCCACAGTGGCAGACAGACCTTGTACTTCATTCATGCACAGATCTTTGTGAACAAATGACCCGGCTGTGCAGGCGCCAAATTTGAAATTTAACAGTGGTTGTGGGAGGGTTGTGGGAGAGGGGATGGGGGGGGGGGGTGCTGCATAGTAACATGTTACACCCCAACTACAGGTGTAAAATGTTGCTAAAAGGTGAACCAATCCTTTAAAATGATGAAACCATGGAAATTTACATATGTACTGCAGAAATGCATGGCATGTGTTTTTTTTTTTCTTTAAAACATGCATTTTCCATGCACTGGATACTATGGTTATAGTCCAACGTTTGATCATCAAATATTGTCTGTCACAAGCCTTTGGACAATAAAAACAAATAAAAGGTGCACCAAGAGTGAAAAGCAAATGTTGAGACTGCAAGTACACTATCGAAGTGCAAAACACACACAAACACGCCGCGTTTGCAAAGCCATTCCTTGTTAAGGGTCAGTGGGGCAAGCAGATGTGCATTTTTTTTTTTTTTCAAGCAGCGAATGCTTGAAGCTCAAAAAGTTGCATGACCTATTTGGCCACATTTGTCACACCTAGACAAGCTCATTGAAATAAATGAGCTACCCTATGTGTGTTGCACATCAAGGCGCATATGAGCAACACCTGATGTCACACATCAGTGTAAATGGAGCCCAAATCAAATCAGTAGATTAAAAAGTACAGAAAACTAAAGCGATAAACACATCGGTCCATTCTCCCCAAAATGTTCCATAAGGATTACTGACCAAAAGTAAAAAATAGGACAGACAAGGCATAAGGTAACATAACTTTTTTCATCTTTTGCTGAATTTGAACACATTCTGCTGGTAAAGTAAATTTGTGGGATGAAGTATTTGGAAATCTGCTTCAGGCAGTTATGGGGGGAATGGCACACTTTACCAAAAAAAAAAAAAATAATAATTAGGTTTTAAACAAAAGTAATAAGTAAACAGGCAGCAAGAGGCAAGGTCAAGCACACACCTACAAGGGAAAAGAACGGTGGCATTTAAAAGAAAAACAAGCGATTCTTATCCAAATTTGCTCCATTTAAACATCCCCACCTAAGCAGGCCTGATTCCTTCATTCAAGATAACAAGCACCTTTGACTGTCAGACACACTCATTACCCATAATAAACTCAGATTATCAGATTTTGTCAATATTCAAAATTAGGGGTATGAATTTTGTTGCACAGAAGAACCTGGGAATATAGGATATGTTTCAGGCAGCTATTTGAAAATACAACAAAAATGTACCAATTACATAAATAGAATGAAGATTTCTTATCTGCAGACCAAGGATTTGGTTTGTACAAACTGATCACCTTATTGCAAATTAGCTAACAGGGTTAGATTTCCAGTTCAACCAAAAGCCATGGCTAAAAAAATAATGTAGGTGCGGATAAACATAGAAAAGTTATGAAAACGATGGACAAAAAGAATTACCTACTGGGAGGGTCCAACACAACAAACATTTGGGTATGAACTTATAAGCACTTTATTAAAGAGGAACTGCAGTCTGCTCACATAATTTGTAATAAAACATCTTTGCCATTCTGAAGCTTCCCTCCAACCATTTTGCGTATTATTCTATATATATTGCAATTCTGTACTTGCCAAATATGCTGCAGAAAGCTCCATCCATCAAGTCTGGCTGCAATCATTTTAACTGTGGGCAGCTGAAGCTTCTGCCTGTTCACTTCCTGGATTTACTCAGACACACAGAGGCACACCTCCATCTCTGCAGCTATTATTGGCAAACTCACAAGAATGAAAGAACAGTGTGCATGATGTCATATGCCTAAGCTTTTTTCCAGACAAGAAACAAGCAGTGGGCTTTATAAGGTATTTACTGGCAGAAAAAAAAATATGTTTTACTATCCAAAGTTAAAACAAGCAGCGCAGAAGATTTAATAGATTGAAAGATGAAAAAAAAAAGACTGAAGTTTTGCTTTAAAGTATATCTAAACATAAAATAAACAAAAAAAAAAAATATATTGCATCTTACCAGATGTGGTGGCTGCATTAGTTTTAATTTTTGTGGCCAATAACATTTTAAGCAATGACAGAAAATACCTGCTGATCTTGCCAGAAATGCAGTGCCGTTTTCTCTTCCTATGATTTAACACAAAAGCACAAATATACAGTGCTTTCCCTTTCTTTCTAGTCTTGTTAATGTAATGGAGTTAAACGCAAACGGGTAAGAAGTCCAGCCTGTGTGACAACTAGGTATCCATTCATGGATACAAGGGTGAAATGAATGTACAGTAGAAACATGTACCATGTAATTTTCAGGATCACTAGGTGAAAATAAAGAGAAGGAAGCCTTGAAAACAACAAAAAAAAAAAAAACGTAATGCACACCAAGGACTGGCAAGCTGCAACATACTGCATTTTAGTTTTGGTGTTTAGATAATGTTTTACAAATGCCTGTTACATTCTGACTGTACAATCAACTTTAGATTTCAGGCAAGCCCTTAAGCCCCGTACGTATGGGCCAAATATTGTGTGGTATTGGCCGGTTCAATAGAAACGGTCTGACATCCAGCCTGTGTGTGTGGTAGCTGACCCGGATCCTGAAGAAGGATCATGACTGAAAAAGGTCTGCGGAGGAGCACTGACCACTGTCAGAACACAAGATTAGTGGGAACGTTGCGGGACTAACATTGGATAGTTAATACAGCGGCTGCTCCCGAGCTTTTAATTTTTTTTTTTTGTTTTTGTTTAGACCACTGGGTTGAATAAATAAAAAACTGCTAGTGTGTACTAGGCTTTACACTACATAGTTGTTAGTAGATCTAAAGGAGACTGTACAGATTGTAGGGTGCACGGTGAGCTCTAATAATCATGTTTCAATCAATATCAAGGACTTTGCCAGTGATTCTTTCTATGCCATAGGCTCGGTTTAAACTCTGACAGACAGTGACCAAGACCTGCTATGCCACATTACAGCTGTACTTGGAAATTTTTTCTGAAATTGCCTGCAAGATAATTTTTCTAGAAAACTTGAGTTATTAGTATGGGATTTATGTAACTCGTGTCCACCAAGGTCATGGAAACCGGTGATGAAACTAGTGGTATGAAAATTCTTGTATGCAAGTCTGCTTGACCGCTTATTGTTTCTGATCATGCGCATTCTTTCGTATCCGATTTTTCTCGTACGAAAACCGTACACTATAAAACAAAAATTGTTAGTTCTGCTCATGTACAAGAATTTGAGCCTGTCCCTTCAGAAATTTTGGTTTTGAAATTCTGAATCGGATGTCAAAAGTTGTGTACACACTATACGTAAATAGAACAATCCTTTCTCAAATGGAATTTTTCTTCCAATTTTCTCAGTGTGTACCCTACTTTGTCAACTTGCAGTGTATGAATAGTTCCAACCTTTTTTGGTTTTAGGTTTAAAAAAATAATAAATAAAATGTGTCCTCTCTGCGGAGATGTAACTTATTTAACATGATAGCCCACCACACATTGATCAGAAATGGGCCATTTTAGCAGGGACCACCCACATTTTGGTCTAATTATGAGCAGGGGGGGTGTACAGAAGTCAATCTATTGATCAACTTTTGAAAAACCGCCCTGTTGGATTCCCTGCCACTGCTGATTAGTTCATTCTAATGTTGGGGAAGTCTCCCATTATTAGTTTACAATAGCTCAGTGGGCAGGATCCCCCAGCCACAGAGATTGGAAAAAAAGGACTCCTCTATGGGCTGCCTATGACAAAGTGATAAACTCAATATTTTACAAATGAGGTACTTGATCCAATGACAACAAAAAATTCCTCTTACTTCTTTTTGCAACACTAGGACAGGAAGAAAACGGGAAATCCTTCAGAAAAGGACATATTAATGCAAAAAGG